>NC_064244.1:13551042-13905542 GCF_003254725.2 Canis lupus dingo | reverse complement strand
TACTATTCTTACCAATGATGGAGTACTACTACATAGGAATGGCAAAGAATCCTCCACTCTACCAGGAAAGAAAATTCCTTGGTTAAAATTTAGTTCTGGGGAGGGAGCAACACTCACCTTTGTGGGACTCTATGGGAATTTGGAGTCTTCTTTGGCACCCTCCTCCACCCTGTCCTGCTCTCTCATAATCTCCCTGAGAGCCTTGCCTGGACCTGGGGTTCTCATTCCAGGGTCTGCTCTGGGGCCATCTCAGCTTTACTGGTTCTATCTAGTCCTCCACTCCTCAGGAAAAAAAAAAAAGAAAGAAAGAAAGAAAGCAAAGCAAAGCAAAGCAAAGAAAAAAAGTACAAGGGGACGGACTCTCATGTCCCTTTGTCTACTGGAGTCTGGAAGATACTTTCTTCCATTATCCTTTCTGGCAAACCATGAAGTGAACATGGGACAGTACATGCTCCAAAGAGGCAGGAACGAGCTAACAGCTTATTTCCTGGGGGGTACATGTTTGGGGGGGTCAAAGGTTGCTTTGGTTGGTTGTCAAACAACGTCAAACCATCACAGGTTTTGGCAAGCTAAACTTGTGGCATCTTTATCAACACAATTCTCTCAAAAATCTCCACAGATCTCTTTGTCTTCAGTCAGTGCCCCCAGAAAGTAACCACAACTAAAGGTTTAGTCTGGTGGTAGATACTAAGCTTGTCAATTCTGTCCTGTTATTATGACTTGACCTCTGAGGCAGATTCATTCCTCTCTCCCTTGAATTAAGGTTAGCTAAATTGAGAGCATCTCGTTCACACGGCAGGATGATAATACCACCACCACACCCCTTCACGTCCGGTCAAGCTATGTGACTTAAAATGTTCTTCCTGCCTGAGTGACTTCAGGCTCAGCCACTTGATTAGCTTCAGCCAATAAAATGTGAACAAAAGTAACATATGCTACTTCCAAGCAGCTGGTTCTGCTATGTCTCCTTTCCCTCTGAAACAGAACAGTGATGTCCCCAAAAAGCCTCTTCCTTTGGCTCAGAGTGACAGAGGATGGTGGAACAGAGCCATAGACATGTCATGAGTAAGAAATAAACTTTTGTTGTTGTTGTTGTAGGAAACTAAAACCTTCTATTTGTAACTGGAGGTTTACCTAACTAACTGACTGGTTCAAATGGGAAGATAAATCTTTTTTTTTTTTTTTTTTAGAGGGAAGATAAATCTTAACATGATCCTTGCCTCACCTGGCTTCCACTTTTCTCTGGCCAAGAAAATCTGACAAAGGTTCCTGAAAATGAATATAACCTCTTGCTGTTTGGGAAAAAGAAAATAACTTTTCCAAGCCCGCAATACCCCCATACTACTGTCCTTTCAGTCAGTGCAGTAAGAGCATAGGCCATGGGCAACTCTAATTGCAAACTAGCCAACTGTTCTCTTACTTGACACCCTCTTTCAGCTCCTTGCTAAAGAAGCTAGCCAACTCGTGTGAGCAGGCTCACATTAGCAGTCTTTCTAACCACCTGGAGGTACAAACTGGACACACACATGGATGCCTTTCCAAGTTATCAGAAATGACAGCTCCATCAAGAGTTGTACCATTAGCATAAAAGTGGGTCACCACTTTTCCAGCTTACAACATGGTGTCTACTCTCTGCTGACCACCTACTCAGCCAGTGTCATGTATTTAAGCTATTAATTAGTGCAACACCACACTTCAGGTACCAATTTTGGCATTAAATTGAGTATGGGTACAGATGCTGTGATTAAATGATGACAAATACGGTGTCTCAAACAAGAAAGTTTATTCTCTTCCTGGAAATAGTCCAGAGACAGGCCAGTGCTTAGGGGAGGGTGAGTAGTAGTTGGTTCTGTTCCACAAGGTCATCCAGGACCTAAGCTGACAAGGGACGGCTCTGCCATCCTCATCACAGGATGTCTACCTCTGGGTTCAAGGCAGTTGTTGCTGTCTTCTAGTCAGTAGGAAGGCGAGGGTGGCATAGGGAGAGGAATAGGACAAGCACCTCATCTTTAAGAAGATAACCCAGAAGTTGCACATACCACTTTTGCTCACATTTAATTAGTCCAAACCTAATCTAATGTAGACATTTCCTATAGTCAGGGGAAGTTGGAAGCTACAGTCTCTAAAAGAGGTTCAGATACTAACAGAGAAAAGGATATCCTAAATACCGGGGAAGAATGAATAGTCTGCCATATCTCACACAACATATTCACCAGAGTCATCAGAGAATTTTTTTAGAAGTATATTTCAGATTTCAGCTTACAACCTCCACTGGCTTCCTCTTTCACTAAAGCAAAAGAACCAAAGGCCTCACAGGGCCTACAACCCCCATGCAATCTGCTCTCTCCATTACCTCTCTCTCTTCATTTCCTAATACTCTTCCCTTAAAATAAACACTAAATATATTAAAGATCTAAACTTGAAATGTAAAACTATGAAGCTAATGAAATAAAAAGTAGGATGACCTATTTGTGACCTTGGAATATTTTAAATAAAATATTTAAGATCTCAAAAGTATAAAAAATATAGGAACATCCTGGTGGAACTGAAAGAATTGACTCCATCAAAATTAAGGACTTGTTATTCAACAAAAAGCATTATAAAGTTAACAAGCAGACAGAAGATTGGAAAAATGTTTGCAACTTCTAAAAAAAAAAAGCAGCTAATATCCAGTGTATGCCAAGAATTCTTGAAGATAACAAGAAGACAGGAAATGCAATTAAAAATTTGGTAAGAGACAGCAGCAGACAATTTACAGAGAGTAAAGTTGTCAGATTAAATACAGAATGCCCCATTAAGTTTGAATTAAAGATAAGCAATAAAAAAATTTAGTATTAAGTATATCCCAACTAATGTGAGGGTATATACTTATACTAAAAACATATTTGTTGTTTATCTAATATTCAAATTTAACAAATTGTCCTGTATTTTTATTTGCTAAATCTGACAACTGAAGGTGAAATCTACATGGTTAACAAGTGAAGGAAGAGAAATTCAGCTCCACTGGTAATTAAAGTGTAAAATAAAACTATGAGATACCATTTTATACCCATTATATTAGTAGATAACTCTTGTTTTTTCCATCTTACTACAGAAGATGATTTAACTTAGAATTCTTTTTTTGATCATATCACTAGGCAATAACAACTCAACTATTCACTGAATATGCACAGAGAAAAACCACATTTCAAATCCATTATTTCATACACATAAGTAATAGCATATACATAATCCCAATAACAATATTCAGGCATTGAAGACATCTTTTTTCCTAGAAATTTTAAGTACTTATTTAGCATTAATCTACAAAATTTAAATGTTGAGGATAAAAATGTTTGAGTATCATTTAGTAATTAAACAATAGCTCTTCATAAGCAATATATTAATTTTAGTACTGGGTTGAGATTAGCTCTTAAGATTAACTATCATAGCAGGTCAGAAATATGGACTGTAAATAAATACAAGAATCAGGCTTCACATTTTCAAAGAGCTTTCATGCAAAAAATGCTTTAATCCAAATCATAAATGTAGTTTTATTACTAGATAATACTGGTCTGGAAGGCAGAGAGGTCTGGCACAAGCTGTAGGTTAAAGAAGGAAACAAGGGCTGCATATAAACATGACAATACTCA
Source organism: Canis lupus dingo (assembly GCF_003254725.2). Lineage (NCBI taxonomy): Eukaryota > Metazoa > Chordata > Mammalia > Carnivora > Canidae > Canis > Canis lupus. The sequence goes on along the minus strand of NC_064244.1, from coordinate 13,901,910 downwards.
TTATCTATTCTTTTTTTAAGTATTATCACCTCATTTCATATGTAAATACAGTACACAGGTTATCTTAAATAAAACTTCAATACAACAAAGAAAGTATACCAAAAATTCATTTGCCTTCTCTAAGTTCTAATATAAAAAATGCCTTGAGTTTATTTTAGCATCTCAAAGAAAAATATTTTTAAAACTAAAATACTACTGTGAGATCAATTTAGAAAAATATCTTTTTGTCAGAGTTTCAGTAAACAGTCATAAATAGCCTTTATTTCATTCTGAATAAAAATATTATAAAATAAAAATTAAACCAAAATACTTTATAAAAATGGTTCTATGATATAATTGTGGTAAGATGATTCACAGGTAAAATAATTCAGCCTACCTTATGTAAAAGACATATAATCATTAACCTTCTAAAATGTCGATAAGAATTGTTAGCTAACTTTCAAAAAGTCATCACTTCTAGATGTATCTCTAACAACAGCAAAAACAACAAAGTTTTAGATCTATAATTCAGCATCCATCAAGTCGACTTTTGGCAGGCATATGATACGACACACTCCCACAAGAGAGAAATATAGACATAAAAGTAACAGCTTTCACCATAGTGTTTAAAACATTAAAGTATTTCCATAAATAACGTATTACCTTCTTAACTATATATAAAAATAATCCTTGAAGCAGGCTGGGTCCCAAATAACATACAATCCTGTGACTGGTGGATAGAAAACAAATGATATTCACTGCATTCATTTCTTTTTTTAAAAAGTTTCAGAAGAAAAGCAAAACCAGAAGTGTGTATCAGCACAATGCTAACATAAATGTTTGACATAAATGTCAATGGAAAATAAAAGTACCTATTCTCCAACTTCAAGAAAGGAAAAGATTATTCTTTGGCTCTATTCCAAGCTGGGAACAAGTAACCACGGAACGGGTTTTAAATATGCCCCAATCTATCAATCCTTAAACTCTAGCCAACATTTCCAGTTCAGTACTCAGCTGAGGAAGTCAGCGGATCAGCAACTGCCTTGCTTCCATACCCTTGCTCCTCAATGCCAGCCAGTCCCTAAACTCCAAGCTTAAAGTTGGCCAATCCCTAAATTGTCTCACTGAAAATAAGCCAATCCTAAAACTCCATGCTTCTTCAAAACCCTATCCAAAAAAAAAAAAAAAAAAAAACCTATCCAAGTACATCTCTGCCTGTTTGGAGGATTATATTCTACAAGCATCACTCTCCCTTGCTTAGCAAGTATGAAATCCAGCTCTGTTTTAATAACATAACAGTGGTCTCTCCCCTCAATAATACTATAAATATTGTGGTTTCTTGGATATAGCATTTTCCCTCATGGAGGTAAGAAAAATACTTTGTTATGCCAATTCAGTTGTACGGAAAGTTGAAAATCTTCACCTTTTAAATATAATCCTCAATGCCCAATACACAAATGCACTAACAATGGTCTTTTCCCTCCCCTTCTCAATCCCACAATATAATTCTATCAATTGCCCACAGCGGAGGTTATTATATGAAACATTAAAATTTCCAATTACAGACCCGTAAGTAGAGACCTGGTGTTTGCCAGAAGGTGGTAGGTGGGGGATAGGTAAAAATATGTGAAGGGGAATGGAAGGTACAGGCTTCTGGGTGTGGAATGAGTAAGACCCCAGGATGAAAGGTACAGCATGAGGAATATAGTCAAGATATTGTAATAGCTTGTATGGTTACACTTGCTGTGAGCACAGCACAAGGTATAGAGTTAAGGAATCACTATGTTTGTATATCTGAAACTAATTTTAACATTCTGTGTCACCTACACTTCATTAAAACAATCTGATTTTAAAAATGGGCAGAGGAACTCAATAAACATTTTTCCAAAGAAGACATACAGATGGCCAACAGGAACATGAAAAAGTGCCTGGTATCACTAATCATTAGAGAAATGCAAACCAAAACCACAATGAGAAAGCACCTCACACCTGTTAGAATGGCCATCATCAAAAAGACAAGAGGTAACAAATGTTGGAAAGGCTATGAAGAAAAGGGAATCCTGGTGCACTATTGCTACCCATGTAAACTGATGCAGTCACTATAGAAAATAGTATGGAGATCCCTCAAAAAATAAAAATAAAACGACCATATGCCCCAGCAATCCCACTTCTGGGTATTAAAATTTTTCTTCCAATTACTGAAACTCACATCAAGAATTGAATATCATCAAATAATCTTCAAGCAAAATGATAACTCATCAAATATTTGAGTGGATATTCTTTTAGAAAGAGAAACAGCCTCAAATGTAACATAAAAGATGGCAACGGCTAAAGAGAATAAGATGGTTTCTAATTTAAAAATTAGAATGAATAGAAGTCCTATCCCAAATATAAATCCCTCTAACAGAATGGCAAAGTAAATCATGCCAAGGGGTTGCTGCGCCCAAATACACTCAAATACAGCTGACAGCCATCTCTTCACCCTGCTTTTGGACTTCGTGTGCTCAAAAATTAATTTTGCATAGCAAGTAGCACTACCTTATGCTTTATCAAAACTCAATGAAGTTTCCACTCAAGTCCAATCACAGAAGGATTACAAATACTGAATTACCGATCAATTCAAGTGATAACATGAACATCTGACTACATGTTGTAGTACTCATATTGTACAAACCAGAATGTCACCCCCAAATATGCCATTTTGACATTTTGATTATTTTGAATCAAAGAGACTTAAGAAACAGCAGGTGCAAGGACACTCTGACTCTCCTTTTTTTCATCTTGAAAATAAAAGATAAAACTCCCACGTGAAAGGTATCCTCCCTTGTACCAGGAGCAAGGAAGACATTCTTATCACCAGAGATGGGGAACTGGGAGCTGAGAAACCTGTACAAAGAAATCTTACTAAATTAATCCTTATCTCCCTAGTTACATCTTCACCATTTACGACCCCTAGCCCAAACTCCTCTGGGTCTTGTCAATTCTTCACAAATTTATTATTTCTTTGTCTAAAATGTATAAAAGCTACCTATTCTGATTACTTCTTTGGGTCTTCACTGAAGGCTCCCATGTACAAGTAAAATTTTAATAAAATTTGTCTGTTTTTCTACGGCTGATCTGTCGTGTATCAGCTTAATACTTAGGCCCAGACTAAGACCCAAAGACAAAGGAGAATTTTTCTTCCCTCACAGTGTCAAGAGACCTACTTATTTAGGTTAAGCATGGATTTGGTAAATTTATCCAGAAATTGTCAAATTTATTTATTAGAGAATATCTGGGGAGGCAGCATAGGTCAGTGGAAATAGTCAAAACTACATTATGAATTGGGTGACCTTAAGTAAGTTCCCAGTTTTCAACAGGACAGTCAGGAAGATCAAATATGGTAACTATAGTAACTAGTAACTTTAAAAACATCTTAAGCATCAAAACTTCTGAGTCCTAGATTTGCTTTTGTCTCTTGCTATAATATATATGGCAAACTATTTGATCTAAGTCTGTTTCCTCATCTGGCAAATAGTGAGGGTAATGCAGGCCCTACACATTTCATGAGGTGTTCATGAAAATCACATATAAAAATTAACATGACAGGATTTCTGAAATATATAAGCAACCACGTATAGAGATAGTTAATTCAATACATGAAGGCGATTCATACCAGCAAACCTATTACAACCCAGGATTGTATAATGCCCAAATTAAATTAGTTTTACTAAGAAAAGAAATTCATAGCTAAATACAAACCAGAAACACTAGACATATTGGCAGGCAAAAAAAAGTCAACATTGTAGCTAATAGCTACAAAAATTATTTTCCTTACAATAAATGGACCACATTACCTCAGCTCTCCAACAAACTAAAAGTTCAATGCAATCTTTTGTTTAAGTCAGCTGTTTGCTACTTACAACTACCACCTCAATCTCTAAAGCGTCAAATAAAAGCAAACAAAAAAAATTAAGGAAGAAAGGAAAATAGTTACATATTACAGGGTTTCTCAACATCAGCAGTACTGGCATTTTGAACTGGATAATTTCCTTTTTGAATTGGATAATTTTTTTATTGTTTGGGTTGCCCTGTGCCTTGTAGGATATTTAAGAGCAGTCCTGGCCTCCACCAACTACATGACAGGTGCAATGCCCTCACACATAGTTGTGACAATGAAAAATGTCTCTAGACATTTGCCAAATGTCCTCAGAATGAGGTAGGGAGGAACAGAATCATCCCCAGTGGAAATCCACTGAGCTAAATCCATAGCTCCATATATTCCATATATTCCAGTATTTATCTCATTTATCCAGAATGCAGCTTCAAACTAGCACTTTTGCAGTGTAAGAACCAAAGAAAAGAATGCTATCTCTAGGACAGTAATATCTTAAGAATTATAGTTGTGGTAGGGAATTATGGTTAAATTATTCCTTATATCAACATGCCATTTTTGCTTAATCCTCTCTGAGAATTTTCTTCTTGCATGTTCTTTTGGGATGACAACTTGGCTAATCTGTCACTAAAGCTTAGACTCCACTCATGCTTACTAATTAGTAGTCATTACTGTTTATGTGGGGAAAAGAAATCAAACCTCAAGATCTTAATTTCTAAGTAGCTATGTATCAAATGAATCAAATATAAGTGACACTTAACTGTTTACATTATTTAAATATATTCAGTTACAATGCTAAGCAGAAGTATACAAATATTCAGCTATTACTGCAAATGCACAGTGTCTATATGTGGTATATACATATATATACACACATACACACAAAATATATATACATATTTATACACATACAGACACATATATGAGTTGAAGGTAATATGCAAAAATTAAAAAAAATACACGAAATTTAAATATTAAAAAATATTTAGTGCCCACTACATGTCATCACTGGGCTAGACACATAATTTTCTACAAGAAACAATTTCTATATACTTACATTTTTGTACTCTTAACTAATAGTTTCTAAATTCACTCGTGTAAATAGAGATTCTTAAAAGAATTTGGATACATTCTCTAGGATGGTCAGTGGGGATCCTGTCTTCAAATAGGAAGACTTATTATTATGCCTGCCCTGTTGGGAGCTATCTAGCACAATTAAATCATGATCAACCTGCCCTCACTAAGCCTAAACTTAAAAAATGACAAAGCCTGAGCAATCAGCAGCTCCTTCAAGATACTTTATATCACATATGCATATCTGATATTCCTGGGAAAGCTAGCTGCAATTGTGGTATAAAGAAATACTAATCATTTCAACCCCATTAAATTTAGAGTTAGCCACAGTAGTAGATTTAAAGTTTTGTTGAACTGCAAAATGAGATGGCACATTTCTACATTTATATTTGTGGAGGGTTCCCATTTAGAGTGATGGTGGAGTTGGTTATTCATATCAACTCTCCCAAAGCTAAAAAAGCTAAACAAAATATAATTTATAAAATATATATAATTTATATATCGCAAGAAAAAAACGCTGAAATTAATCACAAAATCTAAAATGGTGTAATTTTACATAATCTTTTAATGGTTCAAACTTGAAATACTCACGTTAGGAAGTAATAAAATTGTGACAAATGTATTGATGTTAGGGTATATCCTTCAAAAGATCTACAGAAATAAGACACACGCTTTTGTGCATATTGCTCTAGTTTCTACGTTCTACAATGCTCCAAATATGAGATGTAATCTATAATTCCATCTATAACATATACCACCAGATCACCTTTCTATAACCAAAAAAAAAAAAAAAAAAAAAAAAAAAGTTTAGGAGATGATCAGCAGAGAAACTGAAACTTACTCTGATGTGTGGAACTTTGGCATGACATACTTAAGTCAGTGGAAACCTGCCTAAATACCTCACACAGCCCTTCCATCACCCTCTATTATGCAAGCTGCAACATTTCAAGCCAACTCCCTTATTTCACTAGTAAACCCTGTCAACACTGACGTAATACAATTGGAAAAACTCATCACTCCACAACAATACTAAAATGTCAGAATTTATTTCATTTGGTAAAAATTATACCATTGCCAAATAAAGATAATGCAAATATAGTAAAATATGCAAGATTAGGAGTAATTCTTTTGTTGAAGAGGACTCTTGGGGAGCCTCAACTTCACTGCACAATTCCTTAGGCAATTTTTTTGTTCCTTTGACCCCTTCATGCCCCATCCCTCAAGTATATGGAGTGGAGGGGGCTTGCAGAAGACCCAAATGAAAGGATCAGCATGCACTTATGCATTTGGTCTGCTCTGGTTTTATTCCCGCAGGGTTTTCTTCAAACTCTGCTCCTCCAAGGAGACTGCTATGTTTTATTCATCTCTGAACTCCCAAAACTTAATCAAATGCCCTGCATATAAAGCCAGACTAACACCTACTACATGGCCGGCACTGGGTCAGGAAGTAGAGACAGTGAATAAAAAAGATACAGACCTCACCCTCACAGAACTTCCTGGAAGGGGGATGCCGGATATTGGCTCTGTGAACTGAATCAAAGTAATGAAAGTCCAGTCCGCACAGCCCAACTGCCTAAGTTCTTCTCCTCCATCGCCAACCAAGGCTTAGATGAGGAACAAAACAGGCTTTCTCTTCAGAAATATAAATGTTGAGTTTCCATTTCTGACCATTTCCCTGAGTTCCAAATTCATATATCCAACTGCCTTGCTCAACAAACTGACTTACAGGTAGTTACAGACATTGATTGTGTAGACTTCAGACTGCTGGGTTTTGAATCCTGGCTGGGTCACTTGCAAGCTGGGTGATTTTAGACAAGTCACAATTTTAACTTCTCCATGCCTCTGTGTTCTCATCTGCAAAATTAGAACTATAATGGCCCCTAGCACATACAACTACTATAAGGATTAAATTAATTAATACACATAAAAGTGCTTAAAACCCTTCCTAGTACAGTTTATGCCTACAAGGCACTTACTATTACTACTAGCTCTAGTATTATGGTTACTACGTCTACAAGGTATCTAAAACTGGCCTGAAACAGAATTCATGATTTTCTCACCAAACCCCTTTCTCCCTGCTCAGTCAATAGCAATATTGTTCTCCCAGTTGTTCCAGGCTAGAACCTAAGAAGTCATGACTTTTCCTTTTCCTCACATTCCAGATTAGTAAATCCACCCCAACAGCTCTACCCTCAAAAAGTGTATCAGGAATTTGACCACTTGCTATCATCTCTACAACCATTTCTCCTAAGCCAAGACAACAGCATCTGTCTTCTAGGCTCCTAGCTTCCAATTTCTGAGAACCCCCTACTCCATGACCTTACAGTTAATTCTTCAACCAACAAAACCAAAATCAGGTGCTATTTCCTTGATACAAACCTTCCCATGGTTTTCTATCACACCTAGAATAACATCTTTACTAGCCTACAAGGGCCCCCAAAGTCCAGCCTGGTCCTCCAACATCATCTGCCCCCACTTTCCCTTGCTATGATCTAAACACTCACCCTGCTAGGCCTTGGCCACCTCAGGCTAGCTTCCTCCATCAGACCATTGCTCCTGGGTTGCTCCTTGCTGTATAGGATTGTCATCTGGAGCAGGACTCTGCAGTCAGATTGCCCTAATTCGAATAGTGTCTCTGTCATCTTTCAGCTGTACAACCTTGAGCAAAGCTATCTGTGTCAGTTTCTTCTTCTCCAAAAATGGAGATATTACTACTTACCTCGTAAGGTTGGTGTAAAAATTTAGTGTTTAGAAGACTGCCTCACATATAGTAAGGTCCATCTAAGTGCTGATTGCTCTTAGGAACCTTGCCTGAAATGTTCTTAGCTCAGGCTCTTCCTCTCAACTCGAATCCATTCAGCTGTCCCCTCTTTTGGAAGGCCTTCTATGCCTGATCCTATCTAAAACAACCTGCCCCATTCCCCTGTTGTCATTCTTTTATCTTGCTTTACCTCCCTGTACTTAAATCGCTATCTTGAATAATACTATGTACTTATTCTTTGTAGCCTATTTCCCCTCTAGAAAATAAGCTCCACCAGGTTAGGGACAACCTTGTTTGCTGCTCTATTCCCAGTTCTGACTTAGAACCTGACTTCTGAATAAGCACACCTCTTATCCAGGCTAGGAGACCTATGGGAATTTCCTAATAACAATACCATACTCGGCCTTTCATTCTTACATTGTGATCTCATCTGATCCTTGAAAAAGCAACAGCATATACACTATCATCTCCCATTTTAGGTAGAAAAAGAAAATCCCAAATTTGGGTGACTTGTCTTTGGACACAAAGCTATTAAGTGGTAGAACCAAAATCAGCACCCCTGCTTTCTAATGCTAAGGCTTCTCAAAGAAATTTCTGAATTTACAGAAATGTGATCTCTCGATCTCTAGAATAAGTACTCCCCGGGATGTGTATAATGGTCTTCCCTTCAAAGATCCTAACAAACACTTACCTCAACATTTGAGTAGTATAGTACTAACTCATCAATAACATACTAACCCTGGGCAAGCCAAAACATTCAAAGTCACAGATAACAGTCACACGTTCCAAGTCCACACAGCTACAACCTCTGAAACTCGGTGTATCGTGTTGAGTGTAATGTACTCGTTCCGGCATGCTGAACCCTTCCTCTGACAAACTCCGCCAAGGGAACCTGATAACCGTCAAGAACATAGTGATAACGGCACCAGTCGTCTCTGGACCCCTATGCCACTAAGATCGCCCATCAGACTCCAGAGTTGCCCATGACCGGACGCGTGGGTGGGTGCGTGAGGGTTGAGGAGGCAAAACTGTGAAAAAGATCCCTACCTATAGACCTTTGTTAAATGGCCATTGGCCACTGGCCACCACATCCCAGAAGAACGGAGGTCTTTCTGGGCTTTCACCTGGCACGTTTACATGTTTGTGCTACCTCGCGTGCTCTCACAATGTCCCCGTTCTTTGCAAGTGATAATGAGGCCAGAGGCTGCTTCACCTCCGTTTGACACAAAGAGGCAACTGAGGCAGCAGGTGGTTATCTTTACAACTTGCAGGATCCCAAAGGAAGCCTAGATGCGGAGTCCCTGGTGCAACCCTCCAGGCCAGACTTCACATGTCAATCCAAGCCCCTTCATCAAGGAAGGGAAAGAGGGGGGCCGCTCCCACGTGGACCTTCCCCGTTCCTCCCGGTCGGCTCGCCGGGCCCCGGCGACCAGTCCGCGCAGCGCGGCCTCGCCTCCTCGACCCCCGGGCCCGCCCGCCGCAGAGGGCGCGCTCCCGCTCGGGGCGGGCACCTGTCCCTTCGCCGCGTTCGGCGGCGCCCCGATCGCCCAGGGATCACACGCCGGCGGCCACCACCGACGCGGCGAAGGCGGGCAGCAGGGCGAGCCCGCAGGCCCAGGGAGCTGCAGGAATCCTCAGAAACTTACAGTTTTCCTACAGCGTGCGCGTCACGGCGAGGTGACGTCACGGGACCCGGCGTTCGGGGAGGTCAGGCCGCTGGGCGCCGGGCCGCACCGCCCCCGCGGCTCCGCCCCGTGCGCGGCGGCGGGAGACACGCCCCTTTCCTCGGCGACCCCGCCCCCGCCCCACCCCCGCCCCGCCGCGAGGCGCAGGGCGCAGGCGCACACGGCCTGCCTGGCCGCCTCCCAAGGCGGGGACTGCTTGAGAGCTCGGCCCGGAGCGTGCGGCTGGGGCAGGGGGCACCAATGGGAGGGGACGTAGACGCACACACCCTTCCACTGCCCCAGCGGGAGCACAGCGAACGAGCTGCCGCCCGGGGCTGGAGTCGGACGCCAGGGTTGTGAGGTAGACTTTCCGCAGACATTGCCTCCCTTCCCTCACGTGTTCATTAAAAGTTTTCCACGTGTGGGGAAGCAGCCATCCGCGCCTCGCCAGGTGCCTGCGAGCCCTCGGGCGGGTGGAGCCAGCGCTCCGCGGCCCCGCCCCCGGCCCCGCCCCCGGCCCGGCTCGGCCCCGCCCCCTCCCCCGGCGCCAGACGCGGCTGCTGGAGCCCGCCCTTCCGGCTCCCGCTCGCGGCCCCCGCTGGCCCCGCCCCGCCCCGCCCCGCCCCGCCCCGTGGGGGCTCCAGGGTCTCCTTCCTGCAGGGTTTCCCGTTGGGGCCGCGTGAAGCCGCTCACGGGCCCCGCGCACGTCTACGAAAGTGTGCCCGGAGGCGGCCTGTGTAAACAGTGCGCGCACTAGTCAGCCCGTGTGAACTTGCCCGCGCCTCCCGCGCCCCGGCGTCTGCTCTTCCTTAAGCTCGGCAAAACCGGGAGTTCTGGTTAAAGGATGGCTCAGCGGAAGGGAAAATGAAGCTCGAAAAACTAACCGTATTAACAGGCTATCTCTGGCTTCTCGGTGCCTACGTTACTCTTAGAAGCAGGGGGAGAAAATAAGCGTTATGGTAAAGAGTGGCTCACACAAATCAGTCCTGGGGGAAGAATAATAGGAAAAACAGACCTGGGAGATAGACCCTCAGGAGGGAATATCGAAGATGCGTTTGGAACCACGACAAATGGCTAGATGGGCCGTGGGATGTTGCCCAGCAGCTCCAGCGTAAACAAAACCTGAAACAATGGACTTACACTCTCGTTGAAAATACTGCAGTATTTTCATAGGAAAAAAAAAATGATTACAGGAGAATATTAGTCTTGAACTCCTGACATCTAATCTGGCTACACATAAATATGTGATTCAGGAAAAATCTAAAGTTCTGAAAAGTTTCCGATTTGGATACTGTTCGCACATTTATGTTAATAGAATTTTGTACAAGATCTTAATCATCAAATGATGTAAGGAATGTAAATGTAAAGTCTGAAAATGATCATTTTAACAGTGAAGTATTTTTTCTGTGGAGCGGAGTTCTAGAAAAATTAGCGCTTTTTAAAAGGGCTACTTATCTTTAAAATGATACTGATATTTTTCTTTGTGAAACAACTTTTTAGGGAAGTTTAAATTTTACATTTCGCTGTTAACATATGTATAAAATGTTTTATGTATATCATGCCAAACATTGGAATTCTCTTTGAGATTCTAGGTATATCTATGGGACTGTTTTTACAAGCAAGTGTCATCTCTCATTTTTTGGAGTGGAAATCATTAAGAAGTATACATCAAATTATTGAATGTTTGTAACATCGAATAGTTACGCTTCTACAAGACGGTTTGACAGGATGCATTCTTTTTTTCCCATCTCATTATTCAGTTTTCTTTTCTTGGTACCCCAAGATTTAAAACAAGAACAAAAACTTAGTAGAGATGTAGGAAAGAAGTAATGTGGCCAAGAAAAGACTGACAAGTGGAAAGGGTACCCAAACAAAGAGGAACCACAGGGAATGTCAAGGAAAAATTTGTGGGCATATACACATTTACACGTTCAGATTCAGTCAAGTTCCTATGCCAAACTGGAATCTAATCTAAATAAGTAACCAGGAGCTAGGGTCAAACATGTGTTGACATTAGAGAGAGGAACTCTAAGAACTTCTTGCTTTAAGAAAATAAAACCCCAGACATTCGATGGTTAGCACAGAAGCACTAAGGGCCTCCACTCTGGCCATTGGGGTTTTGGTTTCCACTGGTGGTTCTTTCACTTTGTTATCTGCTGCCACTAGCAAGCTAGCCCCCTGAGCACTCTGCGCCCTAACTCTTCCTTCCTTTGGTCCTACACTGCAAACTGAGAAAAAAACTGAACTCTACTACTAGGGACAAATAAATGGTGGAAATACAATGGTTACTATCTATTGAGTCTTTATATGTACTCATCCCTGCATTATCTCATTTAATCCTTGCACCTGGATGAGATAAACACTGCCATTATCTCTATCAGACACACAAGGCAAGCAGGGTACCTGGTGCTAAGTCAAGTATCTCATGTCACACAGTGTCTAAGTAGCAAAGTTAAGGTTTGAATCCATGCTCCAGATTCCACAGCCATAATCACCGATCTGTATGAAGTTTCATATGACAATGTAAGAAAGACAGACTCAGGAAGTCCAAGATACGTAAATTCTAGCTCCAAAAGACTGATTCCATGGGTATCTTTTTCACTATTCCCCACCCTGTCTTTGCATGGATGCTTCTATTTAATTGTTTAAGGTGCTCGTCATAACCCACTGAGTTGATTTTGTAACTATTAATAGATGGCCACCCTGAGAAACACTAATCAAAATCCAAAATATGAAAGATCAGATTGTATAACATGTGATAAGGATGATTTTTCCCAAAGCATAAATCTGGGGAAACTTGTTTTAGTAATAATGTGTGTGCTTTCTGAGTTGCTATGCTAATGTATTTCTTACTATGAGTCTCAATTAAAAAAAAAATGTGAAAAACACTATTACAACCCCTTGCTTGACTTCTTAGCATATTTCTTCTTTCAGAATCAAGACCAAGGAAAACCAAATCCTACTCTGTAAACCCCTTGCATTTCCCTCCCACTCCTTGCATTTGTCTCAGCTCCAGGATCTGGTCCGAGAGGTCTCTTTCCAGGCAATAAAGACAATAATCAGATCATTCTTACATCCGGAAATGCTCTTGTCTCCAGCACAAGCCCAAAAGTGTACTAATAACAATATAATAAGCATCCATAAGCTGAGAGTTACACAGAATAAAGCATAGGTCATTCTGAGAAGGGAACAGAGGTAAGGAGCTTGGTGGAAGGAAGACTTGAGACAAAGATTGAAGAGCTATGGAGGGATATGTGAATAATAACCACACAATCTTTCACGGATTTCCTGGCACAGAGTTTGCAAAGTATTTCATATGTCATTTTATCAGCTCTCTCGCCCCAACCCTTTATTTTATTATTTTTTAAAGATTTTATTTATTCATGATAGACACACACACAGAGGCAGAGACATAGGCAGAGGGAGAAGTAGGTTCTCCTCAGGGAGCGTGATGCGGGACTCAATCCCAGGACCTCTGAGTCAGGACCTGAGCCAAAGGCAGACACTTAACCACTGAGCTACCCAGGTGCCCCTCCCCCCTTTATTTAGCTAATTCTTCCCGTCCTTTTAGTCTCTTCTTAGCAGGAACTCCCTCTGAGAACTTTTTCCTACACTGCCTTAGCTCTTGGCCTTGAAAATTATTTTGATTTCCTTCTCTGCTAGACTGTAAGCTCTGTGAGAGTAAGGACAATGTTGGTCTTGTTCAACCTCAAATCCTCTACTGGTAGCCGAATACCCTAAGTAGGTACTCAGGAACTATGTGTGGAGGGAGGAATGAATGGATAGATGAACTCAAATTTAAAGACTGGCTAGGCCTATTACTCAGGATGCTAGTTGTTTCCTAAAAAGGGGGCACTGTGTTAATAGAAATAATACTGAGAAGAAAAATCCTTAAGGAGAAAAAGCCATTTTGTATGGTGACGCAGTGAATCATAGCAAAACAGTGAACAGGGTCAGCTCTGTTATTAACTGAGTACTTTTGTGCAAGTCCAGTAACTTCTCTGAGCCTTTAGAAGGCTCAATATTATTTGTGGTGAATGTCCTAATAGAGTGTTACTCTGGGGGAACTCTGGGAAATCAGGGCAGGCCACCTGGAGCCTTATTTGCATGAAGTTCCCTGAAAGAAACTGACAGGACTGGGAGCTGGCAATTAATCCTCTTAAACAAAAGATGTTGGACAAAGGCTTCCCCCAACAACAAGAGGGTGGGATGGGGGAGTGAGGAGGGAAATGGAAGACAAGTAACTAGTGTTATTGCTCTCAGGAGCCAAGTTCATGATTAAGTACAAGGCCAGGTGCATGCTTTTGAGTATGAAGTTGAAAGAACCAAGCTGCCTTTGTGTGTGTGTGCGTGTGTGCATGTGCATGTGCGTGTGCGTATGTGTGTGTGTGTGTGTGTGTGTGTGTGTGTTAGGATTAGAGGGCAGGGGAGGAAGATGCAGGAGAGAGAAGAGGGTGTCGAAAAGATTTACAATTCCTCAGGGAAGAAACCTCACTTACTATAGCACAACTGGCCGGCAGAATGTTCCAGAAACAGGCCTCTGGGTCTTTGTGTATTCTGTTCTTCCTCCCTGGAATCTATTTTTTCCCTTATCTCTTGGAAAAGGCCTACTCTTTCTTCAAATTCAGGTTCTATCATTAATCACCTCTGCTAATAATTGCCAACCTTTACTGAGCACCTGTTTAAATCTAAAGCTGAGCCTTCTCTGTGAAACCTTTAATCTTGACAACTATTAATTTCTTCTTAGACATACAGAAACTAATGGTGAATCTTACAGTTGATGGCATCTTCAATACTGTGTTGTGTTACGTTTGCTGGTGCTTCTTTCTCTCCCCCACTAAGCTGTGAATTCCTTGAATATAGAGAGGGATTTACTCAACTTTGTGTCCTTAGCCCCTAATGTAGTTTCTAGCACATAAACAACATTTGACAGACTTCTTGAAATCAGTTGAAGAAGGAATGTCATCTCCCTGACAGAGTGACAGGTAGGTGCAATCCAGGAGACAAAAGTCAGAGACTGTTGTCACCAAAACTTGTGGTTATCCCCAAGACCTCATTGACCTGAGACAACAAAGTCACAACTTCCTCCGAGTTTTGTCCTAGTTAAGGTCTCTCTGGCTCTAAAGGTATGCGACAGTCCTCCTGGGCAATTAATTCAGCATGCCTCTTCTCCACTTGACAAAATGTCATTTATCATTTACCCTTTATGTTGGGTTCACACAATTTTTAACCAATTAAAGCAGTTATACTAAGGCCAAATCGAAGTAGTATTTTAAAATCTGATTTTGCAAACTCAGATGTAATGGCATTTACACTTGACACTGGAGATGGTACTCAGCTCACAGAGGTGTTTGATTTGTGTTTTTACATTTTTTACTTGACTATAGAAGAAAACGCATTTTATTTTTATTTTTTAATAATAAATTTATTTTTTATTGGTGTTCAATTTGCCAACATACAGAATAACACCCAGTGCTCATCCCGTCAAGTGACCCCCTCAGTGCCCGTCACCCATTCACCCCCACCCCCCGCCCTCCTCCCCTTCCACCACCCCTAGTTCATTTCTCAGAGTTAGGAGTCTTCATGTTCTGTCTCCCTTTCTGATATTTCCTACCCATTTCTTCTCCCTTCCATTTTATTCCCTTTCACTATTATTTATATTCCCCAAATGAATGAGAACATATAATGTTTGTTCTTCTCCAATTGACTTATTTCACCCAGCATAATACCCTCCAGTTTCATCCATGTTGAAGCAAATGGTGGGTATTTGTCATGTCTAATGGCTGAGTAATATTCCATTGGATACATAAACCACATCTTCTTTATCCATTCATCTTTCGAGGGACACCGAGGCTCCTTCCACAGTTTGGCTATTGTGGACATTGCTGCTAGAAACATCGGGGTGCAGGTGTCCCGGCGTTTCATTGCATCTGTATCTTTGGGGTAAATCCCCAACAGTGCTATTGCTGGGTTGTAGGGCAGGTCTATTTTTAACTCTTTGAGGAACCTCCACACAGTTTTCCAGAGTGGCTGCACCAGTTCACATTCCCACCAACAGTGCAAGAGGGTTCCCTTTTCTCCGCATCCTCTCCAACATTTGTGGTTTCCTGCCTTGTTAATTTTCCCCATTCTCACTGGTGTGAGGTGGTATCTCATTGTGGTTTTGATTTGTATTTCTCTTTCACCATACACAAAGATAAACTCAAAATGGATGAAAGATCTAAATGTGAGACAAGATTCCATCAAAGTCCTACAGGAGAACACAGGCAATACCCTTTTTGAACTCGGCCACAGTAACTTCTTGCAAGATACATCCACAAAGGCAAAAGAAACAAAAGCAAAAATGAACTATTGGGACTTCATCAAGATAAGAAGCTTTTGCACAGTGAAGGATACAGTCAACAAAACTCAAAGACAACCTACAGAATGGGAGAAGATATTTGCAAATGACGTATCAGATAAAGGGCTAGTTTCCAAGATCTATAAAGAACTTATGAAACTCAACAGCAAAGAAACAAACAATCCAATCATGAAATGGGCAAAAGACATGAAGAGAAATCTCACAGAGGAAGACATAGACATGGCCAACACGCACATGAGAAAATGCTCTGCATCACTTGGCATCAGGGAAATACAAATCAAAACCACAATGAGATACCACCTCATGCCAGTGAGAATGGGGCAAATTAACAAGGCAGATAACGCATTTTAAAAGCCAGCATTTGACTTCTTCCAAAAAGTCAAAAGCTCCGACAATTTTGGCTGCCCACTCACCCAGGGCATTCATCATTGGAATGAAACTGACTGGTTCAGAGGCGCAGATGTTCCCTATTTTCCCATAACCCCCAGCTGGGGACTATTTAACCTACCCACTTGGCCCCTGAGGCACTTGAGTTTATGACAGATCTTGAAAGTGAAGGGCTTGATCATTTAAATCTCTAGTTTCAGAAGGATCAGAAAAGCTTTGCCCAGAAATTCAGTAATGCTGTAAGTGAAGTAATGATAGTCAATAGTCACATTTTCCTTTATAAATAGAGTTTTCACAATTTTTATATTTTTCTTCCAGAGAAGAAATGTTTTTGTGCATTAGGGATTTTTCAATACTGTATTACTTTTTAGTGTTTAAACAAAAGAGAAAAATCCTTAAGAGAAATTGAAGCACAAAATTGACGATTGGGTTCACAGTATGGTCTGGCATATGTGACTACTGTATTGATTAATTCACAGAATACACACCTACCCAGCATGCAACTTTCTTTACTGGCCTCACAGTTCTCTTGTTACACATGAAAGAAGGGAGGTGAGTATTTGTTGATTATCAGGTTTATGTTTTATCCTATACCACAAAGGGTAGTCACAGTCACTTTTACATTGTATTTTAAATTTTGAGGCTATATAGAATGTGAATAATTCATTAGTCTGTTATTTTGGTGAGATTCTCTTGTCTAGACTATAGTAGGTACAATTTTTTTTTTTTTTTTTTTTTTTTTTTTTTTTTTAGTAGGTACGACTATTGACATTGGTTGCAAATGACAGGAAAACCCCAAAATAACAGGTTAAGAGGAATTGGTTTATTTCTTTCATGTGTAAAAATGTCTGAACATAGATGATGTTTGTCCATGTCAGGTGTCAGGGACTTGAGATCTTTCTAGATTGTTGCTCAGTCATGCATGACCTACATTTCCAAAGTCACCTCGTAGTTCAAGATGGCAGCCTAGCTCCAGTAATCATGCAGGAAGGAGAAGGTCCAGAATATTCTGCAGCTTGTAGTCCTCACATCCCACTTTTTCAAAGAAGCTTTTCTCAGCTAATTAAGAGACTGACCTATTGACTTCTCTTCTAAATTCACTTAAAACCTACCTGTACTAGAGTCTATTCATTTAAATACTTTAAAATGTATTTATGTTATGAATAGTCTCAACATCTCTGTCATCATCATTGTTCTTAAGTCTAGAACAATGATTCTCAACCCTGGCTACGCATTAAAGATGCCTAAGAAACTTTAAAATGAAAAGCAGTACTCAGATGCCATTGGTGGTCCAGGATCTGTACTTGGAGAAAAACCGCAAAGGCAAAAGAAGACAGACGGTTGGGGGCCAGGGATGGGGTCATTGAGAGGGGGTTTACCCTCATTGTAGTTTCTGTTAGGGGCTCATGTAGACACAGGACCCTAAGGAGTATGTGTGCCAGGGAAGCCACACATCAGCCTAGGATTCTATGTAGATATTCCTGAGTCCAAACATGATCCAGAGGCTTAAGGCTTCATATATGTGTGAATGGATGACACAAACCTTGGGCTAGGATGACCAGAGGTGATAGCCACCAGGCACTGAAGATCTGAGGCTCTTTCCCATTGTTTTTGGATTTGTGTACAACTCTAAGAGAAAGGTAGGAGTCAGGAAGACAGAGATAGATAGATAGATGATAGATAAATAGATAGATAGATAGATAGATAGATAGATAGATAGATAGATAGATAATAGCATTTTCTACCTCTCTAGTGTAGAAGCTAAGTCAGATTGGATTTAATTTAGAAAAATTAAAGAAATGTGATGGTTCTTGTGACTCAAGTCTCATGGAACAAAATTGTGGATGTGACAAAAGCTGATATATATGTGCAGGAAAATACCTTATATTTAAACAATACTTTATTGTCATATATAAGTTCTCATGCTCTAATTATTATCTGATTATAACTATAAAGCTACTGTTTAGCGTGAATACAAAGCAGAGAGGTGATATCAATAGAAATTTAGGATGACACCTGAAGAACCCCAGGTATGGATGGTGAAACTCAGAGAGATGTTTGTGTTTTCTGGCTCATACGACTTGAGAAAAAGGTCAAATATTTTCCTAACTAGATATTTTCCTTGTTATCAATATCTTCTGATTTATAGTAGCAAAACTAATTTTTTTTCACTTTAAAATTTTCATTCCTGCCAAATCCATCTAGTTAAATGGATACTTACACTCCAAAAAGTACAGGAAAAAGACATGCATTTTATACTAAGGTGCTTTGAATTTTCCTTTCATATATTATTTCTAAAGCCTCCTTTTTAATTTGAAATATTATATTATTCTTGTCATGTAAAGTAGACCAGTTTTTTTATTATTATTACTTAAAATTTAGTTAACATACAGTGCAATACTGATCCCGGAGTAGAATTCAGTGATTCATCACTTACATACAACACCCAGTGTTCATCACAAGTGCTCTCCTTAATACCCATCACCCATCCAGCCAGTCCCCCACCCCTCCCTCCATCAACCCTGTTTGTTCTTTATGGGTCTCTTATGATTTCCCTTTCTCCTTTTTTCCTTTCCCCTTTTCCATATGTTCATTTGTTTTGTTTCTTAAATTATACATATGAATGAAATCATATGGTATTTGTCTTTCTCTGACTGACTTATTTTGCTTAGCATAATACTATCTAGCTCCATTCACATTGTTGCAAATGGCAAGATTTCTTTTTTGATGGCTGAGTAATATTCCATTGTATATGCATATATACCACATCTTCTTTATCCATTCATCAGTTGATGAACATTTGGGCTCTCTCCATAGTTTGGCTATTGTAGATAATGTTGCTATAAACATTGGGGTGCATGTACCCCTCTGAATCACTATTTTTGTATTCTTTGGGTAAATGCCTAGTAGTGCAATTGCTAAATCATAGGGTAGTTGTATTTTTAACTTTTTAAGGAAACATCATACTGTTTTCCAGAGTGTCTGCACCAGTTTGCATTTTCACCAATAGTGCTAGAGGGTTCCCCTTTCTCTGTATCCTTCCCAACACCTGTTGTTTCTTGTGTTGTTAATTTTAGCCATTCTGACAGGTGTGAGATGGTATCTTACTATGGTTTTGACTTGTATTTCCCTGATGATGAGTGGTGTCGAACATCTTTATATGTGTCTGTTAGCCATCTGGATGTCTTCGGAAAAGTGTCTATTCATATCTTCTGCTCATTTCTTAACTGGATTGTTTGGTTTTAGGGCGGGTGTTGAGTTTGATAAGTTCTTTATAGGTTTTGGATACTAACCCTTTATTAGATATGTCATTTGCAAATATCTTTCCCATTCCATAGGCTGTCTTTTAGTTCTCTTGACTGTTTCCTTTGCTGTGCAGAAGCTTTATATCCTGATGAAGTCCCAATAATTCATTTTTGCTTTTGTTTCCCTTCCCTCCAGGAATGTTAGGCCAGTTTCTTAATATGGGCTTGGTGACCAATTTATTAAGATCAAAAGCACTAAGACTACAGTTATCTAATTCCTAGATTTCCTTTGGGACATTTATAAAAAGCATGCAGCCTGGTACACTATCAGTCCTCATTCAAGGAATGAATGCAGGGTATACAAAGGAAATTTTTCTGAGAAACAGGAATGAAATAAGCCTTAGTGGCTGTTTAAGAGCTGTTCGTTTATTTTTATGTTTCACTTTTTAGTAGGAGGGTAACATACATAGAATAAAATTCATAAATAATAAATGTACAATTCAATGAGTTTTAACCAATAAATATAGCCACATTTCTACTACACAATTATTATATATATATAATGGAATATATATATAATGGAATATATATATATATAATATATAAATATAATATATATATATAATGGAATATTCCCATCACCCAGAAAGTTCTCTTTTACTACTTTGTGGGCAATCTGCTCCTTTCCCCTGGCTCCTGGTACCAGTGATTCTTTTGTGTTTATATAAATAGATTCATATAGATAGAGTAAATAGTGTTTTGTGTATGGCACCTTCTGTCTAGTAAAAATGTCTGTGAGATCTACCCATGTTATTGTCTCAGTAGCTCAAACCTTTTTTTATTAGTGAGTAATACACAATATTATGGATATATTGCAGTCTATCCAATTTCCCATCGACACACATTTGAGTCGTTTCCAGTTTTTGTCCATTATAGATTAAACACATATAAACTTTGGAATACAACTCTTATGTTTTCTCTTGTCTTGGATAAATATCTAGTAATGGGGCTGGATTGCATGGTTAGCACATCCTTAACTTAATGAGAAACGCTTAAGTTGTTTTCAAAGAAAGCTTGGACCAACCTGAGGTCACAAAGATTTTCTCTTTTGATTTCTTCTAGAAGCTTTATAGTTTTAACTTTTATATCTAGGAATATGATTTATTTAGAATTAAATTGTTGTGTAGTGTGAGGCAAGAGTTGAGCTTCTTTATTTTCCCATATAGATAACCAGTTGTTCCAGAGCCATTTATGTAACAACTATCTTTCCCCAGCTGAATTTCCATAGTACCTTTGACATCATCTCTGACGTTATCTTTTTTTTTCTTTTCTCACAAAATCCAATCTGATCTTTTTCTAATTAATGTATCCTCCCTTGAGACCATCCTTCTCACTCTGGTCAGGTTTAGGATAAAAAAAATAAACCACCACCACCAACAACAACAACAACAAAAAAAAACAATAAAGCATCTAATACTAAAACTATCCGACTCTCATACTAAATTGTGAGCTTCTCTACCAGGAGCAGAATCCAGGAGCCCTATGTCATCGTGGATTATAGATTTTCAATATGTTTTTGGTGAAGAAGTGAATAATATATACCAAGATAAGCTGGGCACTGTAAAAAAGTATTAAACATTTGGAAATTTTTGCCATATTTGGCTCATGGTATCTTATACCTAGAATGTCATGTATCTTCTTTAACAGAAGATATATATATATATTTTTTTTACCATATATATATTTTACCATGTTTTATTTATACACTTTTATTTTTATTATAAAAATAATAATTTTTTTGGTATTTTTTTATTAGAGTTCGATTTGCCAACATATAGTATAACACCGAGTGCTCATCCCGTCAAGTGCCCCCCTCAGTGCCCGTCACCCAGTCACCCCAACCCCACCCACCTCCCCTTCCACAACCCCTTGTTCGTTTCCCAGAGTTAGGAGTCTCTCATGTGTTGTCACCCTCTCTGATTTTTCCCACTCATTTCCTGTCCCTTCCCCTATAGTCCCTTTCACTATTTTTTATATTCCCCGTATGAGTGAAACCATATAATGTTTGTCCTTCTCCGACTGATTTACTTCACTCAGCGTAATACCCTCCAGTTCCATCCACGTCGAAGCAAATGGTGGGTATTTGTCGTTTCTAATGGCTGAGTAATATTCCATTATATATATATACCACATGAGAAATGCTCCGCATCACTTGCCATCAGGGAAATACAAATCAAAACCACAATGAGATACCACGTCACACCAGTGAGAATGGGGAAAATGAACAAGACAGGAAACAAATGTTGGAGAGGATGTGGAGAAAGGGGAACCCTCTTACACTGTTGGTGGGAATGTGAACTGGTGCAGCCACTCTGGAAAACTGTGTGGAGGTTCCTCAAAGAGTTAAAAATAGACCTGCCCAACGACCCAGCAATTGCACTGCTGGGGATTTATCCTAAAGATACAGATGCAGTGAAAAACCGAGACAGCTGCACCCCAATGTTTATAACAGCAATGTCTACAATAGCCAAACTGTGGAAGGAGCCTCGGTGTCCATCGAAAGAAGCTATGTATCTGTTAATGTTTTAAAGATTCTGGACTACCACGTTAACTGGCAACAAATCTAGGCAAGCACTTCAAGATGAAATGAAATCCAAACCTCAGATCTTTAAAGTTAGTTCTGTTTATATATATATATATTAAAAAAAAAAAAAGAGGACTGGGAAAGACTTGGAGTGGAAACACCAATCAATGATTTCAGGGGGGAAAATGAGAGAGAAAGGCGAGGGATGGAGAGAGAACCTGATTAAATTGGATTGGCTGGTTAGAGACTGGAAATTTTCCTTCCTTTCCCAAGAGGCTTATTTTTTATCTTTCTTTTTCACACTGTGAAGTGTCAAATTAAATTGCAAAGTTAATTCTCATCACCAAGGAAGGGATCCTAAACGTATTAATTAAGGATTACTGGCATTTTAATTTTATTCATGAGATTGAAAACTTTTTAATAATTAAACAACTATTTGTTCTCTTTTACTTATTTATATTATAGCATATTACAATTTTACATCAATATACTAGACTCTAGGTTCCAGAGACTTGGATGACTATTTTAAAATAAGAGCTGTGCTTATTGATATATTTGATTTTATGAATTATGATACTAGAGTTCCCTGGAGAAATTATATTCTCTTTCTTCAGAGATGAAGTCCTTAACAGGATGAGATCTTATCTTGCAGGAAACCATGAATCCACTCTGGAGAAGAATTATTTGGGTTTCACTCTGGTAGAACATGAAGTACCTCTTGAATTCTTCACTGTCTCTTTCAGTGATTTATCTTATGCATGAAAATAAGCCTTAACATTTCTCAAAACAGATGAACCTATCATTATAGAAATTGAACAGTTGTTCTGTAGGAAAAATCTAGTAGAGAAAAACAAAATTATTTCTTTTTGGTAAGGTAGCAATGTAAAAACAACTAAAAAAATGAGAAAAAGCAATATATCTTTGAAAGTCCCAGTATTTAAGGATTATGTCAAAATTCATAATTTAAATAGTGAAGTATTCATTGAAAAAAAAAGTTGGAACTGTCCTTTACAAATAAATGTTGAGAGGATTATAAATTCTTAATTATGAAATGTATTCTAAAAATAAAATTATAAATTTATAAATTTAAATTTTTTATTGTCTTTTTCCAAATTTGCTTTGCCTTTTAACATTTAGCTTTGACTCCTCTGCTCTTTTCTCTCAGTAAATTATCTGCTCTAGTTCATAGATAATATTAAAAAAAAAAACACAGAAAGGAAACAACATTGAAAGATACAATGCTTCAAGCAAAACTAAATTATAGGACTTCAAATGGCAGCAACAGTTTTCTTTTTTAATTAAATCATGAGTTTTTATTAACAAAATAAAAGCCTCAGCTTTTTATATACGTACAGAGAAATTATGTGCATAGACGCATATTGTGCCCTTGTCACCTTGACGGACAGAGATTATTATTAACAATAGTGTAATACAGGCATACAAAGAATCTGGAATTCTGTCTCTGTTAAGATTTAGATCCTGCCTGTGGGTAGCAGCTGTTTTAAATTTAAGAGGACAGAAGTGGGTTAGCGACATTTTGTAAGAAATAAATGAGCCCTCAGCATACACCAATTGCTGGTAAATTCAGAAAATGATAAACATTCTTCCCTGCGCAAGAAAGCAAGATAGGAAACGCACCTGCAAAGACTTATTTTCAAAACAGAAAAGATGTTGCTGTGGAACAAAGACATTTGCTAAAGTTTCTTCATTCTTCTTTTTTCACCCTTTTCCCTGTCTTTTATCTTTACACATTCTAGATCATCTCCTGGTTTCAATCATTTTCCTAAACTCTTAGAGATTTCCATTTAAATTACACAAAACAAAAAACAGAACCAAACAAACAAAAAACAAAACAAAAAATCTTTACAACTCAAAACTGTCAACTTCAATTTTAAAACCAAGTAAGTGTCCTAAATAATTTTTTATTAACATTTGTTCAACATCCTTTTCTCCCTTTGGTCTATGCTTTTTTTTTTTTGCCTCTGTGAAAATAGCATCAACATTCTTTAAAGGATCAAACAACAAAAAAATCAATCAAACAAACAAAAAATATCAAAAATTTAAAAATATATATAGTAAGCAATATAATAAAGGGACTGCTAACATTATATTAAAAATAGATAATGTGTTATACTTTAATCCCCTGGTTGGCTTTCTGGACAGTTGGTGAAAAACTTTGAATGAACCTTTACTCTTAGTCAATTTTAAACAACAAACTTTCTAATATTTTAAAATATCACATAATTGATCTGAATGAGACAATTTATATTTCTTAATAAACCTAATTTAAAAGAAAAACTAATTCCCCCAAGTTGCCATTTTAATTTCCTGAAGTAGATTCCCATGTCTGTCACTTAACACCCTATAAACTATATGTATTTCTTATTTCCTTGTCTTCAAATCAGAATTCCAGAAAACTTTCTAAAAGAAGGATCTCATATTTAGAGGTAGAGTAAAAAAAAATGAGATAAAAATATAGAATAGTAATGCAGAGTATAGTTAATACAATCAAACTATAATTCTCTGACCTAATTTACTTTTAAAATTAGATGAGTATCCTCAAAATAGCTCCCTGTGTTTTTGTTTTTCAAAACTACGTGTAGGTTTTGCCATCATCAAGGGTGTGATACACACACACACACACACACACACACACACACCATAGAAGCTGAGATAAACAAACTGAATTAAACTGGTAAGAGGTACTTAAGGTCATTTTCAGGCTACATAATAAATTAAAATACAGTTCTTTTCTCAAATAAATCCAGCCCAAACTATAAAACAGTGTTTTAGTAAAAGGATGCCATCCTAATCATTCCTTATGAAAATTAGTTATAAACTTTAGAATAAAAGGGAAGGTAAAAACAAAAATAGTGGTATAATTGTTTACATTACTGCACCCAAACATGACATGACAATGTGAGAAAAACATCCTTTAGGATTGTGATTGTAAATGCCCAATCATTATCTCCCAAACCACATAAAATTAAAACCTAGAATTAAAACAACAAAAACCAATAGGGAAAAAATACCCTCAGACTGCCATTTTAGTTTCGTGCTCCTTTTGATAGGTTTTTCTTCCTCTTGTTATTGGGATTAAAAAAGAGTTTGTCCTACACTGTTACTTCTATACAAAATTTGAGTCTGCATATGGTTTCTCCCTCATATTTCAAGGTCCTTGGTGGTAGAGGATACACTTTTACTTACTGTTTGCCAATATTTTTGCTGTGTACACAGAAGATCCTTAAAATGCAATTTAAAAAAGACACAAATAAATAATAGCATGTCTTGTCCTTAAATTTTATCACAAAGACAAATTAACAGCTGCTCTGAAGGGAAAAATCCAAGCAAAGCTAAATCATAGAAAATAGTTGCCAAATCCTTTAGCTAGTACCTTAAAGGGGCAACATGATAACCTTTGGTGTCTAGTTCAAGTCTTGAATCTGTGGGAGCAAAGCAGGAGAAGCCCTGAAGCCCCAAACCATGGAAATCAAATTTTGACCTTAACAAAAAACATTTTGTTTAAAATGGTTTCATACATTAAGAATTTTTGATGCATATCTTTTACTAATTTGTCTTTAATCTTCTGGAAAGAGATAAAATGTTGATACAATCTACATAATATAACATAGTAACTCAAAAGTATGCAAAAGTAATTATTGCTATTAATTAAGTGTTGGAAAATTTAAAAACTATGAAAACATATTATGGACTTAGCATCATGAGATGCCTGAGTGGCTCAGCAGTTGAGAATCTGCCTTTGGCTCAGGGCATGATCCTGGTCCTGGGATCGAGTCCCACAACTGGGCTCCCTGTGAGGAGCCTGCTTCTCCCTCTGTCTATGTCTCTGCCTCTCTCTGTGTCTCCCATGAATAAATATAAAAAATCTTAAAAAAAAAAAAAAGACAGAGCATCAGCAACAGTTTACAAAATTTTAGGTTTCTGAAATGAACACATATGCCCTGAAAGATCCAGTTGAATTAATATTAAATATATCTATTATATATTTTTAATTTCTTATATTTTAGAATATATATACAATTAAAAATTTATTATAGAATGCATGCATGCTGATTTTTCAAAAAGTAGACTTACTTTAAGATCTATTAAATGTGTTGATTCATCAACACTCATCAATCATATGGTCTTGCAAGATGCTGTGATATTGACTGAATAGGAGATAAATATCAGTAAGGCACTAATTTTGAAGGATCTTTCAGTTGAATAGAGACAAGATAGTAGGAAACAAGTAATAATAAAAATGATAAAACTTTCTAAGTTTTGTTTAATTTCAGCTATGAATAGAAGTTCTAAATAAACATTGGTAGTTCATATTTGGCAATGTAATTATAAGCCATGATCAAGTAGGTTTTTTAAGTGAATCAATATATATAAAGTTCTTAGAGCATATGTAGGAAGTGCTACAAAAGTGTTAACTATTAGCTATTTATTCCAGAATTATAAAGATGATTCAACATTGTGAAAAATACCTAGTTTATTATGGTAACAATTAAGGAAAAAATATATTTGTCAATATATAACAAATACATTTGATGAACTTCAGCAGCAATTAACCTAAGCCAAGCAACCACAAGCTAACAGGTGAGTGATTATAGTTATCATCATTAAAATCAGGAAATAAATAGGAGTACCTACCTACTTTATCAGTCAGGGGTCAATCAGGAGGCAGAAATCACACTAGTTATTTTAGAAGGGAGAACTTAATATAAGGAATTACTAACAAGGTGTCAAATTATTTTTACAAGGTAGTTTTAAAAAGAGTTTTAGAATCTTGGAATCAGAGGTAGCAAATGCAGAAAGCACCTACCAACCTATGATTGGATGAGATCAAGAAGAGAGGTTGGATTTATGAAAACTTAGAAGCTCCGGGGGGGTGGGGGGGGGGGGGCCTGGGTGGCTCAGTCAGTTAAGCATCTGCCTTTGGTTTCTGGGATCTAGCTCTGCAATGAATTCCCCACTCAGCAGGGAGGCTGCTTCTCCCTCTCCTTCTATCTACTGCTCCCCCTGCTTGTTTTCTCTCCCTCCCCTTCTCTCTTTGTCAGATGAGTAAATAAAAATCTTAAAAACAAAAATAAACCTTAGAAGCTTCGAGAAGGGCCCTTGTGGAAATGAAACTCAGACCTCTGGTATCTCTGAGTGAGGGTAGGGAAGTGCAAAGAGGTGGCTTCTGAACATATTGGAAAACGATTTATGGGATTCTCCTGGGGATTCTCCTGCTGCTATTGGAAGGAACTGCTGCTGCCAAGATAAAGAAGCATTGATCAGATGACACCCAGAAGAACTGGGAGCAAATAAGAAGCCCCCAGAAAGCAGACAGGAAGAAACAAGTCTTTCTTCTCCAGCTTGAGATCTCTCAGCAGTTCCTCTGTCAGCAGAGGTTAACAGGGAGCCACCTTGCAAAGCAAAAACATGGTTTACAGAGTTCCAGTTCTGGCATTAGAAGTGAAGCATCAAAGGGTAGGTCTGGAACTAAGAGATAATAGCTTAATAAGTGGCATATTTACTGCCATCATTAATCAGAGCTGTTTTTGAAGATTTAGGATAATATTAAAGGTAAGAAAACAAAATAATCAATAATAATCAATATAAATACTGGGTGAAAAAAGGGATTAATCACTTTACATACAGAAGATGTTATACCTGGAAAACCCAAGAAACTATAGTAAGTTATTTTTTCAAGTAAGAGAATTAGGCAAGGTGGCAGGATATAAGATAAATATACAAACATCAGTGGATTTTTTCCCCCATACTTTTTGCTTCGGTTAACTTTGCTGTGTAACAAAACAAACCTAATATTGCAGTGTCCTACAATGGCAAACATTTATTTCTCACTGACATTACCTGGGGGCTGAAGGTTGGTGTTGAGAGACACTGTTCCATACGTCTCATGACCCTATGTGTCCTATTAGGTCTGCTAAGCCTTGAAGACCCTGACCATTTTTTTATTCAGCCATTTCTTAGGGGTGTTTGCAGTGGGCAACCTAGAAGGAAGCGATAATTTCTATTTCAGGGACAAAGAGCAAGCTTTCTCACTGCTTGCTATGAAATGATGGGATTTCAAGTTCAGCATTCCTCTCCTGTAATGCAACCTACTATGTGTCCAGGCATCCATCTGAACCCCTTCACATTACCAATGTGGGAACAGAGACTCAGGGAAGCAGCACAATCATGCTGATATTCTGGATGCTGCTTTTGTTGTAATAGTTTTTGTCTTCAACCCAGGAATTAAGTGTCTTCTGTCAGTATCCATGAAACTGGCAAAGTAACTTCTTAGCCTCAAAGCTAGGTAAAATATGAGACCTTTCACAGTTCTTAACAGTAGGCTACTATTCCACTCTGAGGTATGAGTTGGCTGCAGGTCTGCTTCACAGCATTCTCATGCCAGGATCTAGACTGAAGAAGCAGCTCCTACCTGGTCTTTTTTATGCCAGAAAGTAGATGCTCAAGAGGCCAAATGAAATCACACAATTGAATTTAGAGCTTCTGTTTGGATGTGTTTATGTCATTTTCATTCACATTCATTGGCCGAAGGAAGTCATATGGCCAGACCAATTGAGGGAAAGAAGTATGCTTCATCTCTAGGAAGGTATTGCAAACCATACCCAACAAGCATGGATGTATATTCTTCTTAGATAGGAAAAGTAGATAATGACCATCAATACAATTCACCATACTAGCAATAACCAGTTAACTAAAAATGGAAAATAAAATGCTCCTTCTAATGATATAAAAAACAAAAAGAATAACAAAACTAAATTTAACAAAAAAGTTATAATATCTGTATGAAGAACTTTTTCTCTTGAAAGACATAAAATCTCAAATAAATGAAAATATATGCCATGTTACTAGATGGCAATATAATATGATTAAAAATTCTTTCTCCACTGTAATATATTTTAATGCAAATTGAATCCAAATCTCAGCTTTTGGTGTTCCTTAAAATGAATTATGTGTCCAGGGATGGACCAGTTGGATCATCCATGAGAAACCATTAACTGATAAAGCAAGTTGCAAGAAAATGTGCAATAGAGTACTATTATAAAATAAAAACACTACTTGATTGTGTGTTAACATAAATACAAATGTATGTGTTTGTCGAAATATGAAGAATAAAGTGGAGAGATAGTTTGATTTACATCAGAGGGATGAGTTTGTAAGGAGACTAGGAGAATGACTTTTCTTTATGTATCTCTCTATTGTTTGACAATGGAGTTTTTCCAACAGAAAATCAGGAAAATCTGAAAATCATGAAAATATTTTAAAATCTGTCTAAGTCTCCTTTAAAATGTGGCATGTTTTAGGTTGTTGACATAAGTGCATGTATAGAATGAACAAATAATTTGCTTATTGGGCTCAGGAGGGCTAGGCCGCCATCTTCTGCTATCAGTATCTCTTTACTTCTCCAAATTAGCTTGGCAGCCTTGAAAATACTTCTTGTTAAAAGAAAAAAAAATTGACAGCTGAAGATGGCAGCCAAAACAGATCTAATGAGGCTCGCTTATATATCAAGGCTAGATCTAGGCTTATTGCAAATAAAGATTAACTTCTTCAGTGTGTTTTATACTTAACAACATGAATCAAAGGAACCATATTGCACTTATCTCAGCATTAATGATGTTTAAATCAAATTCACACGAACCTTATTTTTATATGGGTAGCCTCTATTATTAGAGTTCAGTTCTCTGCAGCATGTAATATTAAATAATATAAGAAAACATTTAAAGAAAAAACTGTTATAACCATGAAGACTTTGTATAAAGTAGCGTTTTTAATCATTGGAGGACCAAATTACACAATACTGGAGAAATTTTCAGGGAACTATGGTTTCTGAATGCTGCCAGAACTTTACCTGAGAAGATATTTTAAAGCTTTTCCAGGGGATCCCTGGGTGGCACAGCGGTTTAGCGCCTGCCTTTGGCCCAGGGCCCGATCCTGGAGACCTGGGATCGAGTCCCGCGTCAGGCTCCCGGTGCATGGAGCCTGTTTCTCCCTCTGCCTATGTCTCTGCCTCTCTCTCTCTCTCTCTCTCTCTCTCTCTGTGACTATCATAAATAAATAAAAATTAAAAAAAAAAAAATAAAGCTTTTCCAGAATTTTCCTTTCTATAGTCAGGCCTTATAATGTCTTACCTGATGATACCACATACTGAATTTTGCAGAAGATCCAATCATTGCCTTTTCTTACTATTAGTTTCAGGCATCTTATGATTGACCCGAAGAACTTTGGGCTGCACCATATATAGATGTATACTTGTGGTTAAAAATGGCATGGAAGAAAAGAAGCTGTTTCTCAAAACTTTTGGGCTACAACTCAACCTAATAATATCTTTGAAGCCCTGTCAAAATTCTTCTGAACAAATGGGCTTAAAAAAAAAAATGGATAGGAATGTGCATTGATGTTACTCCAGCAACACAGGATTCATAGTGAGGAATTTCGCAGTGGGAGGGAAAGGGGGAATCAGAACTATTCACTGTTAAGTACCTAAAACCCCACCCAGCAATTTGTGAGAATTATTCATATCATTATCAAGGTAGTTGACCCCATGAAAAGTACTAGAGTATTTATTTTACTTTGTCATTATTTGGATGTTCGTGACAAAGTTCTTAAAGTTCTGAAATTTATTAGTTATCAAAAGGAAAGATATTTGGCTGAAGAATGTAGGGGCCTTATTTTTAGAACATCAAGGAAACTACCAATTACTTAAAACTTTCAAAAGTAATAACTTTCATTGGCACTTGTCATATTTGCCAGATATATTTGGAATTTTGTATATAGAACCTGACATTTCAAGAGGTAAACACCAATTTTAATGTGTGCTACATATACTTCAGGCAGTTAAGACCAAATCCATCTATAGGGAGAGCAAGCAAATCATTAAAAAATGGTCTCTTATTTTCTGACTGGATTCTTAAAAGTAATTTCAAAGAAAAAATGTAAAATGTCATTTAGTCTGCTTGCAAGATAAATTCAGGTAATATTTTCCTGATACTGTGGCAAAAAATTCCACCTGGAAGTTTAGAAGGAAATTTCTACTCACTAACATATTGTATTTGCCAAACGATCCCCAAGAGGAGATTTAGGGAATCAAATTTGATCTAGCCGTAACTTCCAGAAAATAATTTGGAAAAGTTTTGGATAAGATACGTTCTTATTTTACCCAAAATAAGTAAGCAGGCCTTGCATGCCCTTATCCAATTTTCATTCACTCTATTTGTGAAACATTTTTCTTTAATTTTTATATTTCTGGCTATGAAAACAAAATAGCAGGATAGCCCTGATGTTAAAAATGGTTTATGTTGTGTTCTTGCTTCCAAGCTCTTGTTTCCAAAGAAAGCTCAATAGCAGGCTGGATATGCACATAAAATCATACAACTAAGAATAAAATTGTAGGCCCTGAGTTAAAAATTAAAATTTTCTTCTAAAATACAATTGTTTTTATTTATTTTAGTTGTGATGTTTAACTACGTATATCATTTATTTCCTTTTTTAATATTTTGTTTATTTGAGAGAGAGAGAGGGCACAAGTAGGGGGGAGGGGAGAAGCAGACCCCTCACTGAGCAGGGAGCCCCAGGTGGGGCTCAATCCCAGGACCCCAAGATCATGACCTGAGTAGAAGTCAGACACTTAACAGACTGAGCCGCCCCAGTTCCTCTAATTCTACCATTTAAAATGGAACCGAAGGTTTCAAATAAAAGAAGGTTAAAATGATTCTCGTCTCATTTTTTGCTACTTCAGGGGAAGCACTGTCATCCATGGCAGTATAGAGCTGATTGCAATTCCCTGTCTTTACTGTGTATTTTATGCTTATGAGTCTTCTCAGATTATGCTTTCCTTCCCTGAAATTCATTTTTCCTCAAATTATTAGCTAAGCTAATTCCTCCTTGTCCTTCAAATATCAGATCAAGTAAGTCTCTTACTCTAGAAAGCTTGCTTCAAATGAAGTAGACTTTCTTGTATTCTCCAGAAAACTATACTTAACCTTTTATCCTGGCAGTTCCTGCAAACTACGCACTCCCTGCTTCCCAGGGCCATATTTTATTTGATTTCATATGTGCAGTCCCTTGCAGAGTGTTGCATGCTAGTTTCTCAATATACATTGGTTGCCCAATATTTTTTGATAAATACACCTGGGTATACCTGTCACAGAGAGTAAGTAGAAAGGAGCTAATAGTTAACTCGGTAGGGGTGCTAGGAAAAGCTATACAGAAGAGATGACACCATATAGGATTCTAAAACTGAGTAGAGTATGCTGCGCAGAGGGCTAAGTTGACAGGAGCATGTGGGGAGAGAATCTCAGGCAGGGAAAAAACATGTATATAATGTGATAAATTGCTTTTCTCCATAAAAATACAATACAATAAAATAATATGGAAAGGGA
This sequence comes from Canis lupus dingo, assembly GCF_003254725.2. Classification (NCBI taxonomy): domain Eukaryota; kingdom Metazoa; phylum Chordata; class Mammalia; order Carnivora; family Canidae; genus Canis; species Canis lupus. The sequence goes on along the minus strand of NC_064244.1, from coordinate 13,869,581 downwards.
TGGGAGAGTGGCTGAATGGCTCAGTCAGTTAAGTGTCTGACTCATGATTTCAGCTCAGGCCATGGTCTCAGGTCATGATCTCAGAGTCTTGAGATCAAGCCTCACATCGGGCTCTGTGCTTCTTTCTCTCTCTCTCTCTCTCTCTCTCTCTCTCTCTCTCTCTCCCTCTCCTATGCCCCTCCCCCCCTCAAGTAAATAAATAAATCTTTAAAAAAAAAAGAAACAGAGGGAGGAAGAGAGGGGGGAAAGTGTGTCAAGAAAAGAGGCAAAGAAATATGAAGAGGTTTAAGGCAATGGGAGCCATGGAGACTGCAGTTAACTAGAGGTACATTCCTCATTAAAAGGAGGGAGCCATTATAGGCTTTTATAGTCTCTTCTCATGTAGGAATTTGGAACCAATATTATCATCATTCTTTTTTTTTTAAAGAGAAGCAAGAAGAAGTTGGATATGAAAATCTCCCAGTTTTTGGATATTGGTAAGTAGTAATTTCAAATCTTAACATAAGCTAGAGACATAACTTTGGGCTACATTTGTCCAAAACTTTTGTTTCATGCCCATAATACAAAGCATGAAACCTGTGGAGAACAAGCTCAATAAACCAGATCAGCAGGCAGGTGGTGATGTGGGAATTGTGTTGAAACATAGATTCCATCTCTGTGGTATTTCCCAGTGAGCAGCACTTTCTGACAAGAGTGTGTCCTCATCATGAAGTTCTCTATCAGACAGTACTGCTGAGTTTGTGGGAAATCCTGAGGCATTTTACACTCTCGAGTGGAGTGGAAAGATCTGGGGAAAAAATCACGACAGTTTAGTTTCACACCGTAAATAAATCATCAAGGGAAAAAAATGTAACAGGGAAATAACAAAAGGCAAGAAATTTGGGGGAACACCCAGAATCAAGCCCGTTGAAGAGTAGGAAAGGGGGTGATATAGAGTAAGGAAAACATGGAAGTTTGCCATGGAAAGAGAGAGCAAAGCCAATGAGGTCATTTATCACAATCATGCTTGTGACAGTTAGTATGTTTGTTTTTATTAATAAAATGACAAGAAAAGTAATTTTAATGACTACTAAATTTATTTCTTCAGTATTCTTTTGTGTGTAGGTTCAAGAGTTAACATCCCTGACAAATCATACCACATGAGAAAAGGGATTTGAGGCTAGTTTCACATCTGCTTTACTTTAACCTTTCTACACAGGAAAAACAGTGCTGATGATTTCGCTGAGTTTCTAAACTTGGAATTGTCTTACATGGAACCTAAAAGCCCTCACACACAATGACATTAATCTCATGGTGTCAAAACTTTCAGAAACCTGGCATAGCATTTTCTTCTTAGGTTTGAAATTGACCTAAGAAAGATCTACCATGAGTAAACAAATATGGGGAACTGTTCAACCTCATTAGCAATCTAAGATACAGAAATAACAGGCACGGTAAGATAACCTCAAGAGTTCAGAATAATGCTGGTTGCTAGTGCTGGCTGCTTTGTTGTTACTTCTCTGAAACACGGCTGGAGGTAGCACAATTGGGACAAACCTTATAAAAAATAATTTGGCAATGCATTTCAAGAGCCACAAAATATATTGGCTCTGTGTTTTGTGGAATTGAATTTGAAATCTATAAAATAAGAAAAAAAAAACCCTACTCTTGTAGGGGTTTTTGTAACACCTTGATCTATGAGATTTTCAGTGTACCTAGACCTGCTATTCATTAGTTTAGTAGATTGTCTGAGGCTTTGTGTTCCTAGAAGCAGAGGCTGAGATGGGGACTGCTTGCAGTAATTTAGTGAGAGCCCCTGCAGGAGGGGAGGGACCAGCACTGGGGCTGAGGAAGAAGCAAGGTGAATCCATGGTTTCAGCTGAGGTCTAGTCTCAACTTGAAACCAGCGGGAGCTATGGAGTAAGAGCAGCACACAGCACTGACCCAACCTTGAACAAGGCTCTGGCCTTTTGCATACTGCCGGTCACTGGCTGGACATCACCTCTGGGAAAAGGGCTTTATCATCCCTGCCCTTCCCCATGTGGCAGTTCCTGTCAACTCTGGAGAGGAGTTCAGCTCACAGAGCCTGAGGAAGGATGCACTGGCTCAGTAGCAGGGGTCCAGACACTGGCAAATACCCCTCTCTTCTACCCAGGTTGGAGAATATAATTAATGTATGGAACCCAGTTCAATTTATAAAGTCTAGTCTTCTTTTAGGGCAGATCTCATGGACTTGGGTCAGGTTTTATCAGCTAACCCTATACCTTTTAATTCTTAGGAAAACATGCTCCTTTATCTGAAAATGGCTTCTTCCAGTGGGAGCTATTAAATTGTTTCTTCCCCCATAGGTCCCACCACTCTGGTCCTAGATGAATGGCTGAAGAAGTTGATGGAAAGAAAAAGGAGACGTTGGTAGGTGGAAGGCAGAAGCGTGGCTTTTCCTAGTTCCAAAGTCGGAGAGTGGGGCACCTGGGTGGCTCAGTGGTTGAGCGTCTACCATTGGATCTCAGGGTCCTGTGATGGAGTCCCCCATTGGGGTCCCCGCAGGGAGCCTCCTTCTCCCTCTGTCTGTGTCTCTGCCTCTCTGTGTGTGTGTCTCTCATGAATAAATAAATAAATAAAAATCTAAAAAAAAAAAGTCAGAGAGTGTGTCTGTTTTACTTACTATTGCCAAGCTGGTGTATCACCAGCTTGTGTGTATCACAACAACAGAATGGTGAGTCAGAAGCTTGTCCAGTCTCCTTGGGCAGCATCTGTCCTATTCTGGCTCTGGCTGTGGTGTGTGTGAGTTTCAATCCAAAAAAAAATGTGCTTCTCGACACAACTCTTGGAATGGTGCAGATAGTGGAGAATCAGGCTGGCCTTTTGCATATGGTCTTCTCAGTTTCTTTTTTTTTTTTTTTTAATTTTTTATTTATTTATGATAGTTACAGAGAGAGAGAGAGGCAGAGACACAGGCAGAGAGAGAAGCAGGCTCCATGCACCGGGAGCCCGATGTGGGATTCGATCCCGAGTCTCCAGGATCATGCCCTGGGCCAAAGGCAGGTGCCAAACCGCTGCACCACCCAGGGATCCCTCTTCTCAGTTTCTACTCCTAATCTTGTTGTTTATCTTCAAGGGACTTTTAAAGAGAAATTGGAAGGAATTTCAAAGCTATCAGGTCTGCCCAGTCTTCTGCCAAGTTAATTCAGAAGCTTTTTAAATGGGAAAAAAAAAAATGTTTGCACTTTTGAGAACTTTTTTGAGGGTTCTTTTAAATTGATGTCTTTTTACTAAAGACTTCTGGTTTAAACCAGATATTCTTATTTCTCCACCCTCTAGAAATAAATGATAAATATGCAAATTCAAAAGTAATAAATGAAAAGCACTGAGGCCTTTACATTTGAAATCTCAAAAATATTCAAGAGGATCTAATGTAGTTATAGGAGTCCAAGATAACAGAGAAATGTGGAAATTCAAGAAAAACCAAAATGGTCAAGTACTTAATGTTTTTTTTTTAATTTTTATTTATTTATGATAGTCAGAGAGAGAGAGAGAGAGAGGCAGAGACACAGGCAGAGGGAGAGGGAGAAGCAGGCTCCATGCACCGGGAGCCCGACGTGGGATTCGATCCCGGGTCTCCAGGATCGCGCCCTGGGCCAAAGGCAGGCGCCAAACCGCTGAGCCACTCAGGGATCCCGTACTTAATGTTTTTAATTCAAATCTCTGTTCTAGCTTTGAATGTCTGTGACTTTGGACAAAGTACCTTATCTTTTCAAGCCTCAATTTCTTTAACTATATAATGGACATGATAATTCTTTCCTCACTGTGGCAGGATCATGGTGGTGAGGCCTGGGGATGTTTATCCTGCAGGCCGTTGAGTCCAATTACCTAGCTTTCAGTGTTGGCTTTACTATGTAGCACTTCTCTAATGACTTTAGGCACATTAGCCTTTTTGTTCCTCAGTTTCCTTTCCTGAAAAATAAGCACAATAAGGGTCTTTATCTTCAAGGAGGAGATTTGAGGATTAAATGAGTTAATATCACTGAAATACAAATATAATATAAATATGCTTATATTTTAATATATAATGTAATATATATCATATAAACAATACATATAAATATAGATACTTATAAACATCTAAATATATAAATAATACGTAAATATAATATAAATATAAAATATGAGTATAAAAATAAGTTAATACCATTGAAAGATTAATACTTAGCACATAGCATTAAAATAGCATTGGCTACTCATTTGTTAGATATTATCGTGATTTTTAAATTAAATAACGCATATAAAGAAAATAAATGCTCAATAAATGTGATAGCAAAGATTTCATCTGAATATATTTCATAGCAAGAGGTAAGGTCTATATGAACACCAGCTAAGTTTTTCTGATTTGATATCATCATCACGGGCAAATGACTCACATCACATGACAAGGTAATGGAGGCCTGATGTATGAATACTGACAGATCTCTCCAAGTTCATAACATTAATATGGTGTATCTGTCTTCATTTCTTTTTCAAGGAATATAAAATATTCTCTTACCATAATGGATCATACTGACAACACTGAAAACAAAAGAACTAGGCTTTAACAAAGTTAGCCCTTCCCTCCAAGAGCAACAAGAGAGAAGGAAGGAGAGAGGGAGAGAGAGAAACTATGACAGTGAACAAACAGGACATAAAAGTAAAATAAAAACACTTTCATAAAAATATGATCACTATGCAGCTCAGAAGCTGAAGTCTAGATGGGATTTCAACTGATCTTAGAAACTAGTCAGCATGGAGCCAATGCTGCCCAGGATGAAAGGTATTAGAACATCATCTCATTTCCAGGCAAATGACCATCTAAGTTTTCCTTTTGGTAATTTCAAGACATAAAGTAAGGACTTGAAATCCATTTACCAAGATAATGTAGACATATTGAAATTAAATGTTAAAATGTGTCTTCAAGGTAATGATAATACTGCAGTTGTTTCTGCTCTGATGTGTTATGTTTCCTTACAAAACTATGCTTTGCCAAATGCTGTGCTAAAGTAACTAAGTTTCTGAAGAAATAAGGTTGGAGCAGGCCACTTAAAATTATGTGACTCTGTAACCAGAGCAGTATAAAAACAAAAATTGGTTCTTGGAACAATAATCTCAAGAGCCTAGTTAGGCAGCTCTCAGGGAGTCTAGAAAATGCCACAGCAAACAAACGAGTGGCAGTGCTGGGAACATTTCCATTAGAACAGAGCTGGCTGGGCAGCTGCAGAGCAGGTTGGGGAGGCTGCAGGCTGCTGACTGAGGCTCTGAGCTCCAGAGGTTCTGCTGGCTTCCTCAGGGTGATAGCCACTCAGGTGGGGAGGGTGCCCCAGAGACCAACGATGTTTATTTTCCTAAAGATCCCAGGTATAGATTCCTAGTGTGGTGTGGTAATCAAGCTGTTTTCTTTTTCCTTTTCCGCTGGAAGTTATGATTCTAGTGCTGCTATAACAGTGCCCCTTGCCCAGAAAGAGATCATGAACCCATGCAATTTCCTGATCCTGCTAAACTCATTTCCTATGGATCAATTGCATGCGAGTCAATTTGCATTGTAGCTTGTCTAATGTGTCCAAAATGGTGTTAAGAAATTTTATATATTTTTAGAAAAATTACAAAGCAATTTACTAAGAAACATGTTGCTTTTGACAGCCTGAAAGAGAGCCTTGGGATCCATCTGAATTCAAGTGCTGGGGATCTGAGAAAGAAGAGCAGAAGTGAGGTTGATGGAGGCCAGCTAGTAATAGTAGGGCTTACTACTCAGACAACACCAAATACTTTGCAGCAAATTCCAAAGGCTTTTTGTGGATTAACCCACCTAATTCACACAGTAATATAAAGTAGGTTCTTATGACCTCACTTTTACAGAGAAGGAAACTGAGGCATGGAAAGGTTAAATGACTTGCCCAATGTCACATAAATGCTAACTTTGGGATTTGAGCCCAGACTTTCCCCTACAGGAGCCTGCACAGCCTTTCCAAAGGCTACTTTTGCTGCTGCCTGACTACATTTGGAGCTGGGGCTTCGGCCTGAAGGCTTATGGTGTGCCCTAAATTAAGCAGGCTAGGCTCCCCACCCCAGGGTCAGGCAGAGGCATGAATCAGGAGGGAGCAGCTGTGAGGAAGTTTTTGTTACCTAAAGCAGGAAGGAAGGTGGGATCCAGTGCATGCTGGACAAATACCACAGCTTCCTGGTCTAGTACACTTTGGGTACTTCACCTGCCACTTCTTGTTCCTTACAGATGCCAGCCCCAAAAGGCCTGTGCTTTTCCTGCTTTCATACCAGCCCTGCCTCCTGAGAGGAAGAGTGTAGCCTTATTTTGATTTAAAAAAAAATAGATACTGGAAAAATAGTTGGACGATTTCTCTAGAACATAAAGGCCTCTTTCTGGGGATCTTTGGTAATCCTAGAATCTATCATTTGCATTGTCCCGGTGTCCTTTTCTCCTGGGGAGGAGGGGTGGGGGCAGCATGGAATGAATAACTGAACTGGAACAGGAAGAGGGACTGTTGAACAGAGAGACCAGCAGTGCCCAGGGCGATTAGCCCTGGGACTGGGGCTGTCGGGGGTTTGGGAGGACCCACGAAGAACAAGGAGCTTGCAGGTTCGCATCTAGGCCTCAGCTCCAGTGACACGTTGAGGAGCCTGAAGCAGTCAAGTGCCATAGACACTTTGGACTTAATATCCATGGGTCTCTGTTTGCCCTTTTTACCCTCAGTCTGTTTCCAGCTGTTTCCAACTTCAAAAGGATTAAAGGATTGTGGCTTGCTTCAGGAGTTGGAAAGTAGGAGGGTATTTAGGGTTGATCCCAAGGCTTAGGAGCCAGAGGAGGAAGGAAACCTTGATCCCAAGAAACAGGTGGGTATGGGGGAAATCAAAGCAGTGGGACAAACCCAAGAATTCTTGGGAAAAAAAGAATTAATTGGCCCAAGGCAAAGAAACAGCCCAGGGAACAGCCTTCAACCAAAGTCCCCACAGCAACCCCATTCCCATCCCCAGGGAGCCCCTTCTCTGGGAACCACTTGCCTAGGTAGTGGGAGTGAGAGGTCCCCATTCCTATCATCCCATCATTTTCATCAAGTGGGGGAAAATGGAGTCCCTAGAGCCTTCCTGCAGGGAAAGAGACTCTGGGATCCCACCTTAGAACAGGAGGGCACTTTCCAAAAGAAATATTAAGGTGAATAAATGCAAATAATGTAACAAAGTAGAAGCATGCAGGGTAGAGATTTTAGCTCAATATAGTTCAAGGATAAGGCGATTGAGAAACACAGAGAAAGACAGAGGATGTAACAGGAAAGACTAGAACTTGGATTTATTGGGGGCAATTCTTGAGTTACCGGAGATGATGTTGGCTGTTACCCAGGGTTGGTGCCCAGAAAGTTTGAGCTTCTGGTGGTGAGGCCCAGGAATCTGCATTTTAACAAACACTATAAAACTTTAGCATTAATCTACAGATTAATATTGAAGAACTGCTGGTTTAGGTTTTATTATCTAGAAATTTGGGTGCCAGGATGATAAATGAGAATAAGGATCCAACTATTTTCCAGAACTATGAAGACTGAGCACCCATGATCATGCCATAGTATTATTACTAAAAAACAAAACAAAACAAAAACATGAAAAAAAAAAAACCTCCTTACAATTGCAACATCCCCAACACACACAATCATTACTTCACTGCATGATAATTAGGCATAAATGAGAATCTGTGCACCATGTTACTTTAAAACATTTTGACTCAGCATTTCTGCAGTCAGTGGGAGAGGGCCATGAACTCTGCAGCTGAGGAACACCAACTCTTAATAGCATAGGCTCTGGGTGGTTCCATGGGCTGTTTCCTACAGCTGAGACACCAGAGAAATGAGAAGTCATTAATAATCTCTTCCTTTCCTGGGTGGATCACCATCCAGACCAGCACAATCTTGACTTTCCCATCTCACGTGACTGTTCTCTTAAAGTCCTAGCTCCTTGGTTCCTTCCCAGAGGCTCTGCACACTCATCGTTGACCTTCCCAGGGCCCTGTCTCTCCCTTCCCATGACTTGTCTGGAGTGGAAAGGGTGGTAGAATAGCCATCATGAACAGTACAGGAGTGAAGATATGTGCAGGACTGGCAAGATACGTGCTGTGGCCAAGGGGACCAACATTAAATTCCAACATTGCTTGTGGTAACTTTGAAAGGCTGAGGTAATGTAGCTTGGAAATGAAGCAAGGTTCTGGGGACAGACGTGACTACACTTGAGCCAGCCCGTTTCAATTTCTCTGTGCTGAGGTAATTGGCAAGGCCCAGGAACTTCCTGGGATGCTAGACATAGGAACCACATTTCCAGAGAAATTTATAGGCTGTATGGGAGCCTCCTCAAGTCTATCAGAATCTTTACGCTTAAGAATAGCCCTGGCCCATAAGAGCCTGATGGAGAAGTTTGGAGAAAAAAATAACCAGAGCCCTTATTACTGCTCCAGCCAGTTGTCAAGTAGCATATGAAACCATGAGGGCATATGTTTTAAAAAAAAGCACATCTGTTTCTCTATAGGTGACCTTTGGTTTAGTGTGACTAAGTGGATGTGAAGATGTCATTTGAAACAGGTCCTTTGCAGGAGTTTATCCTCAGCCTGAAAAACTCCCAGACACATCACATGAATATGCTTAGCTCCTGTCAAGTGATACTCTATTGCTCTACAGGGGAAAGAAAGGCCTTCAAGCACCCGTGGTTTTTAGCCAAGTACGAGCAATTTGGCAAGTTTACCAGGACGGACTGCTAGATCATTCTTCTGAAAGTTGTCCTGGAACGGTGAAAGCTTTGACTCTACAGGCCTTATCCAAGAAATCCCCCAAAGTCCCACACCACTGCGAACCCTACATTTGTCTTTTTGGAGCAGATAAATGATCCTGTCAAGAGTAGATCCCATGGTTACAAGGAGAAGAGAACACAATTTTTAGTGGAAATTCAGTCATCATTTCACTCCTCTGCAAGAATGAAGGGGGGAAAGGTGTTAGTGGCAAAAAACCAAATATAATAGCTTCAGCTATGTGAAACTCTTTATACATCTTGGGCTTTTTGAAGCTAAGCTGTCTATGCCAAGATACACTTGGGCAACACAACCTGAGAAAACAAAGTTTTAAATAAAGCGTTCTGACATCTTTTTCTAATGACACATGCAATTTTGTAATATACCAAGCTTACGTCTTTCCTTCCAGCTTGGGAGAGTGCAACACCATATGTGTCTGGCCCCAAACCAGGAAGAAAGTTGGGCTTGGCCTCACCGCTAGATTCTCTGTGGCAGCTGATCCAAGAGACCTAGATGCAGAGAATTAATACATCACTCTCTTAAGTTGAGAGGTTTAGGGGACCTGTTCCCATTCCCTTGGTTTCTAAATTAGATATGACTTAGGCTGGAAATGGTCAATGCTATTGCAAAGTCATTCTGGATTCAGATGAAGGTGGGATGAATGATCTTTCATGCTTCAGAAGTTACTCAGGAAACCCAGTCACCCTTCTGTGGGGCGATTGCAGTAAGATCTTCATTTTAGCTATTGAGAGCCAAACTCAAAGTTAATATGATTTTTACAGTTTAAACATTCTAATTAAATACCTGAATTTCTCTTTTGGCAAAAAGAAAGCAGAACATTTATTTCAGTCGTAGAAATAACCATATCTTTGGCTTGTATTAAAGACCGTTGGTCTCCCTAAGCTCTGTTTGAAATTCACAGCATGGGAATTTACAGAATTTTCATAAAAGCAATAGAAATTACAGCATCTCCATGAACTCCCAGGGTGTACTTCTATTAACAAAAGATGTTTTGCTTTACTCACACCTGCTCAGTTCTCCGTGGGGGCTCAAGTGATACACATTCCAATCGAGCGGCGTCAATAAAATCAAATAAAAATTAAGTTCCAAGGAATGGAATGGAGATATGCAATATTGCCACACAAAGCGCATTTGAAAAGGAGCTGAGCTCTTGGAACTGGCTTTTTAAGTAGAAAATCGTTTCAGAAAAAGATTTTTCAACCATAAATCATACAACTTTGCGTTAAATTCTCTGACAACTCTATTTCCCCTGTTTCTGCATGAGCAAATATATATATATATTATATATTATATATTATATATTATATATTATATGGGCAGGGAAAGACTCAAGGGTGGGGAAGGTTTGAAAGAGGTCAGAGGAAGAGATGAAAGAACTGACAAAATGGGGATTTTTGTATTTCTGTTTACATGTGACTGGACAGAATTGAGGAGCTTTCACATCTGCCTAAATTAATGTGTTTATGCTCATTAGATTGTAGGTCTTAAGAGAGGCAAACTCATGCTTTCTTTACTCTAAGTCCCTAGGATCCCTTCTCTACAGAAGTCGTCTGTCTCCTGAGAAATAAGGTAGGAACTTAATTCCCTCTAATTGCTAACACGCTCATATTTCTTCAAAGTATCAACACTTCTAAGGTGGTGGTGGTGGCGGTGGTGGTGTTCTGAGAGTCACAAAGCATCGAAAGAGCCCTCCCTATGCAGAGTATGACAGTAACAGTCACCCTCCCGCAACACACAGACCCCCACGGACCACTTGAATTATAAGTAAAAGGCAGGGTCCTTTGCCTTTAAAGATATTACTCCTTTTGGAGAGAAGGAAAGTGACAAATACGTGAGTGACAGGAAAATGTTATTTGTGGGAGCGAAGTTCTTTGGTATTTACAATTTTTTGGCTGCTTTTGAAGGAAGGATGATCCTTAAAGGGGACCCTTGGCAGAATGAAGTGGTGTGTGTGGGGACAGCGGGGCAGGACAGAGCCTGCAGCTTGCCTGGGAAAGGATGTGTTGGATGGTGGGGAGAAGGGAGGAAGGCTGGCTCCAATCCGTAAAGGGGAAGGAAGGAGAGTAAGCCAGAGGGCCACCTGTGACCGAGGAGAAGCTCTGGAAGGGGAACACAGATGTGTATTGGGAGCTTCACTGATTTCTCATCCATCAAGTAATTCACTTGTTCAAACATCTTTATCGAGGACCTGCTGGGTGCCAGGCTCTGTGCTAGACAGTGATCATAAGGCAGACACCAACCCTCAAGAACCTTCAGTGAAGTATCCCACATTTTACTGAGGCCTTGTGGAGCAAATTTTCTCCAGGAGAAGGTAGAGAACTGCTTTGAGTCATGGCCACGACTGAAACAGGGTCAGAACATGGGAAGCTGCCAGGGAGGACACAGCCACACCTGCCTTACTCATATTTGGGGTTGGGGGGAAAGGTGTCTATAAATGAAAAAGCCAGTGTGTTGGCTCTCACTTGTCATAACTGATTCGGTAACCAAGAATTGTAAGCATCTAAGTGTAGGAAGAACATGCACAGCTGCTCAGAAATGTGGAGGGAAGAGGATAGTTTGTTTTGGATTGGGTTAGTCACTTCTTAAGGTGTTGAGGTGGCTTTATTTAGTTAGCTCGTTCTTTCACCTTGGTCTGAAACAGTCTTTGGAGTTTAAGCCTCCAGAGCAGCTGTCCTGGAGGTGTCCCAACAGCCTGGTATGTTGGAATGAGTTGGTAGGGGTGCAACAATTTCTTACTAACAATTAAGCCCCAAAAGTATGCAAATGAAGCCACAATATTTTTTTAAGTGAATATCATGGAAACTTGAAAACAGCCCCACCCCACCAAAATTCTCCATCTTCTCCATTGCTCTGCATGTGACAGTTTATGTTCGTGTTTACATGCATGACCTGATGGGTATTCCCAGCTTGGTAGCTGTGACTCACTCCTTGCTGTCCCATTCGAGAAGGAAATGCAAGGGAAGGAGAGAGATGTTATTACAGGCATCATTATTTCTTAAGGCTAATTCTGGGGCTCAGTGGAAGAGTACTGTGATTGATCGATATTGTCTGCCATGGACCTGGGCAAGGGGTATGGCAGGGCATTGCCAGGAACCTGCCATTTCTGAGTGAGAACATTTCTATGAATCCCATGGTGTTGTAGCTCATCAGTTTGCTCTATGTTGTCATCACCTATGCTATCCTCATCTGTAAGGTTGCATCTTACATAGCTTTTTTTTTTTTTTAAAGATTTTATGTATTTATTTGAGAGAGGAAGAGAGAGCATGAGCAGAGAGGAGGAACAGATGGAGAAGGAGAAGCAGACTCCCTACTGAGCAGGGAGCCTGATGCAGGGATCAATCCTGAAGGCAGACACTTAGCCAACTGAGCCACTCAGGTGTTCATCATCCTACATAGTTTTGATTCACTCATATTACCCAGCTAAACCAGATCTCACACTAATGGGGGCTCAATAGGCAGTGTTGACCTTTTGCACCACTTAGCTGAGTGCCCCTAATCTGTGTGCTCTCTTTACAGCTATGAAATGCCCATGGCAACCTGTGTCCATATAACACTCAATAAGTAAGTATACCAAATATTTTTCTCACCATTTATACTGATAAAATGAAAAAAAAAAAAAAGGTCAATAGTAGAAATGTATTCAACTAGAAACTTGAGGGAATATAATATTATTGACCCTTTTTCAGAGCCAATGCTTTTGGGAACCCATCAAGCCCTCATGTCTGCTTGTTTCACTTAATCAGTATAGTCCAAAGGAGAAAATGGAGAACAAAACCGTCCTCATGCTAAAGGTCATTTGGATGAAGGACGCTGGGCCAAACTATATGAACTCAAGGCAACCACTAGAAGTTGCTCTAAAAATAAATAAGTAAAGAAACCAACAAACAGCCTGGGTCTCGGAGTATTTTGTTGATAGTGCCCTCTTTGTGAAAAGACTAGGTAATGAAAAAAGTTTCACAAACAAAATGCCAGTTAATTGAAGGTTCTGCTGAGCCAGGGATGAATAATGTCTAGCTGCCCCAAGATGGATCAGAAGTTAGAACTCTGAACTATCAAACAATTGACATAATGTCCACTCTTTCTCAGCTTACAGTTCCCTAGTCTGGGCTAACTGATTTAAAAAGCTCACTTCCTTGTATTTCTGGTTCCTTAATGCTTTATCCTTTTAGCATTTGAAAACAGTCAGTAACCACCTTGAATATGTCCAATAAATTCACACCCACCTTGCAGAGTTGCATAAAACAAGAAAATCAATAAAAAGAGTTACTATTGCAGGATGCTTGAATGAAACTATTCTTTTGAGAGATAGCATAATGTAGGGGGTTGAAAGCATGAAATCTGGAGCTAGATGACCTAGGTTCAAATTCCAACTCCAACATTTACAAGCCATGACCTTGGGAAAACACTTAACTTCTGGGCTTTACTTTTCTCATCTGTAAAATAGACATGTTTAGAAAATAATGCATGTGCTGGGATGTGGACAGGGTGCCTAGAAAGCCATTGTACAAGGCCTGGCTCATAACCCATGTCACCTGAGATAAAGTCGTTAAAATCATGATATAAAGTCAAAAAACCATTGGCTTTTCTAGTTTATCAACTATAATTATTTTCTGACTATTGGGTTGACCACTGTATATGCAAAACTCTATTATGTATCACTGTTACCTGTTATATGAGTGAGGTTTGGTTCACACATATGCTCACCTGGAGAAAGTCAATTCTCATGTACACATGGCCTTTTTAGCTTCACGATCCATATTTAGGTTCTCAGTGATGGCCAAATTCTAAAGTCTTAGTATCAGCCCATTCTCTAAAGTGGCTCAAAACTAATTTCTTACAGGATAAGAGGAGATGTGTGGGTCTGGGATATGAAGGCAGGGCGACCCTGGAAGCAGGTGCTCCAGCATGAGAGCTGGTACCATGCGTGGAGAGAGTGGAGCCTGGCTTAGAGCAGTCATGAAGCCATGTGAGAAAGGGACAAGGGAAAAATGGAGTGAAGGAAGGAAGCCAGAGGTCAGCCTGATGGAAATTGTATCGGACCACAGGTCAAAGGAGCAGGAAACAGGTCTAGGGCCATGACCTGGGACAATTGGGACCAGCTGGGGAAGGGAAGTGGCCAGCAAAACGGACCAAGGCAAGTATTTCAGGACGCAACCTGGGGATGCTGGATGCCCTTTGGATAGAGGGGTGTGGGAATGGGCCTTTCAGCTTAGAGGTTCCTAAATGACTTGGAGGTTTTCTGAATTTTGGTGTTTACACCAATGAATAATCTGAATTAGTAGTTTCTTCAGAAAGTTCACACAGACCTTTTGAAATTTGAGATTGAAGTGAGCAGGCCCAGAGGTCAAGCTCCAACACCTTCCCTTGGCCAGGCCTCAACCAATGATGCTTCTGGGAACAAAACTTCCTTAAAATGAAACTGTGCTGGGGCACCTGGGTGGCTCAGTCGGCTAAGCCTCTGACTCTTGTTTTTGGCTCAGGTTGTGATCTTAGAGTCATGAGATCAAGCCCCGAGTTGGGCTCTGCACATTCAGTGTGGAGTCTGCTTAAAATTTCTCTCACTTTCTTCTCCCTCTGCCCTTCCCCCCTTTCTCTGTCTCTCAAATAAATAAATAAATCTTTTAAAAAAGAGAGAAAAAATTATGATCCTAAGACATATGAGTAACGCAGAGTGGCATCACAGAGCTGAGTGACCAAAATAAAGCTGAAGCTGCATAGGCCAACCTCTTGTGGATCCAGGATCTTTATTCCTGTCCTTACCCCCTTTCCCCTCTGTGGTCAGCACCATCCTGCCTTCCAAAGCACTCACCTTAGGAATAATAACAGCAATGGCTGTACCCCCAAATGGATTGTGGCATGTGCTAATTCCTTCGTGTGTAATAGGTGATTGAATCCTTGCAACAATCCCAAAGTGTGAATATTATTATTATCCCTATTTTATGGACAAGGAACCTGAGACTCATAAAGATTCAGCAACTTGCGCAAGATCACATAATGGGCAACAGGCAGACCTGGGAATGAAATCCCAGTCTGTTTGATACCAGAGCCCGGGCTCTTTACCACTCTGCCAGGGTTCTTGGAAGAGTGGGTTTTAGCTACTGATGGATTAATTATATCCAGTAGACCTAAGTTTTAGGCAAGATGCCACTATCTGGATTAATATTTTAGGATGTTTTCTCTTCAGTTGTGGAACAAAAGTTTGTGTTCCAAATTAGTAGGTCGGGGTAGGGGGGGTGGGCGGCAGAAATTGTAGAAGGCCAGTGGACTAATTATCTTTTGAGTATGACTGGAGTAGGTGATCTGAAAAGGTTGGTAGGCTCTGACCCACTTCGTCCAGAGATCTGGGAGGAGGAGCAGCTCAGGGCTGCCTGGGCCCCCTGCCAAGCCTATTTTTGGATCTTGCACATATTTGGCCAACTTTCTTATCAACTTACCCTGTGTCCTAGAACCCCATGAGACTTAAGACAGATGCGTACTTGGATGCTTTTCCTCTTGCTGTCCGTCCTCTGGCCTCCCTCTGAACCCTTCCCCTTCCTCCCGCCTTTTCCTCATCTAGCCCATGTGATGCTCGTGCTAACAATAACAGCAAACACTTCCATTATGTTTACTATCCAAACACTCAGCACAGCTCAACTCATTCAATTCTATTTTCCTAAGTGTGGTAGAATTTTTTTTCTTAATAACCCTCTCTTCTTAGTCACCCAAAGCGCATTCTTAGGTTCCTGATGTTATTTCTTACTTCTGATAAATGTTTTTGACAACAAAGCCTGTCACTAGTCTGAGCCCTCTGTCACCCCTGCTTTGCCCCTCTGCCCTCACGCTCACCTCCC
Source organism: Canis lupus dingo (assembly GCF_003254725.2). Taxonomy (NCBI): domain Eukaryota; kingdom Metazoa; phylum Chordata; class Mammalia; order Carnivora; family Canidae; genus Canis; species Canis lupus. Next base: position 13,853,948 of record NC_064244.1, on the reverse strand, counting down.
AAGCACCTTGCTGTGGCAGAGGCCACATTTTCCAGGTCTTTTCAGGTGCTGGCCTGTGAATTAATGTCTATTTTCTCCCACGACCTGTTTTTCCTCTCAACCACATATTTGTCCCTCAAAATTGGCTCCAAGTGTTGCTTCTTCTATTTATTTATCTTCAAGAGGTAAGGTCACCAGCCCTGAAACCTGATGCCTGGCCACAAACATGGTCTCCTCTCCCTGCTCTCTGGCTCTGCTGTTGACGAACATGTAAATTGGGAAAGACCATAAAATAGTGATAACTGTACCCCCCACACCCTGTTACACCTCTCACACTGAGGGGGGTCCATGAGCCACATTGAGGCTGCTCCCTGTCTTCTTCACTTCCCCTCCACACTTTTGAAAGAAAAGAAGAGCACCTGACAGACTTGCATGGACCTTGCAAGGCCAAAGGATGGAACAAAGGAAATATCTTTACAGCATACTCTAAGTCACTGTGAAATGATGCCATCATTTTCCTGGTTTTGATCAGTGGGAGGTGCGCTGAAATTAGGAGCCATAAATTTGGGCGCTGAGAGGAGATGACTTAGATTTAATAGAACAAACTGCTACATGAAATCTGTCTTATTAAAGTTAATTAAAGGAAGTGGAAATGGTCATCTATTATCAGAATCTAGCTCTCCATGAAAGAGCTTGTGAATACAAATTTATAAATGTATATACAAATTTGTGTGTAGGTACACTACAATATGTGTGTAGAGATATAGCATGTGTCTTTATCTATATATAACATTTTCTGACTCAAAAAACAATGAGACCCAAAGGGAATTTTTTTTACTTATAAATTTGTTCATGCAAAGAACATTATAAAGATATAGAATCAAATGATATATCATTGTATGGTTAATATATATCATTATTGTAAAGACTTACAAAGCTTTGGAAAAGATAAGATAGCTTTTGCATCTAGTCTGTCAAGAGTTTTGTATTTACCTCAAGCTCTTTGTATTTTATTTTTGAGTTCACGAACTGAATGGATCCCAACAGTACACCGCTTACTCCCTGGGGTCAAGACGTGGGTAGGACTCCTCTGAATAGTTTCTGCTCCTATGCAAGAGGGCTGAGCTCCTGGGGTGCATGTGCTCAAAGAACAATTAAAGGTGAAGAGAGAAGAGAAAAAGAAGCTTCTTCAACTGAGTTTCCTAAGTCATAAGGATGGCCTTTGAACCATACCAAAAAGTTTGCATATCAAATCACTATATACTAGCCTAGAATGTTAATAAAAGTGTTAATGTAGATCATACTTGCTATAAGCTACATGGAGAAAGTGTTTGTTATTTGTTTATAAAATCAGGATGTGAAGTCAGAGGAGCGAAGGCGATGTCTCAATTGGCACAGGGGCACTGCCGTCTCTGTGGATGTGATAGGCTCTGGCCATAGCACTGCTGTTGTGTTTTTGTATCATGGGCGTGATAGCACACACTGAAACAGCTGGTTTGAAAAGCATTTTGTCAATGTGTCCTGAGAGTCATGCCACTTTCATCGTCCTTTAGCACAAAGAGTATTAGTTTTCTGAGAATTTAACCTAAGAGAATGGAAAACCAAATCACAAATTTCCATTGCATCTTTACTTTCAAAAGCAAAACCCTGGCCATAAACTGGAATGTTCAACAATAAGGAAATGGTGAAGTAAATGAGATACAACTGCTCTATGAAATATGGCACAGCCATTTAAAACCTAAGCTGGGTAGTAACACCCAAAACAAAGTTTAAAAGGTATAAATTGGTCACTGAGCTATTCTCCACTTCCTGAGCTCCCCTGTCTTGGAACCCAAGCTCTGAAGTTGGAACTTGGCAAACTACATTTCTGCTTAGCCACATGGCTCCCGATTATATTCCACCAACAGGTAGACTTCAAGGCAGGAGTGGGACAAAGGAAGGGCAGGACTCTCCCCTAGTGCTTTCTGTCTGTCATGTCAGTTACCCTGCCATAGGCAGTGGCAGTTGATTTCACCAGTTCCAACTGTTTGCCCATGTTCATCACCGCTCCTCTCAGAACCATCAGCCTAACCCTGGTGGGGTCTCCTCCCTGAGGTCTGGGTCCCAGTTCTGCAGCCCCTCCCCCAAGCTTCTGAGCTCCGATTACCCTGACCCTTTTTCCCTTTGTTCCTCCAGCCCTAGGGGTAGTAGATGCTTTCTGCACTTACCATGTCTGTTTTATTTCAGAGTCTTCTTTATGTGTCTTCAGTGCTCCAATACCTGTTTAACTAATTTATTATATTAAATTCTCTCTGCTAAATCGTTAGTGTTGTTTCCACTTTTTCCTGACTGGCTAGAAAAATCAGGGAATATAATTGTATGTGTACATGAAATCATGTAAAAACAATTGCATAGGGAAAAGTACTGGAAGGAAATTTACCTAAATCCTAATAGTGATTGTATTAGAGAGGTGGTCTTAGGAGTGATTTTTTTTTCCCTCCCTTCATCCTTATTTTCTAGATTTCTTGGTATGGTGGTTACATTAATTTCAATAATTTTATATATAAAAGAGAAAGGATTTGATTACCAGTAAAAGAGTATGTAGTCTAAAGACAGCCTGGTCTGTAAAACCAGATGAATTATAATCTTAGTGATGAAAAGTGATTAAAAATGTGACCCCAATTCCACTGGGGGGTATCTTTTAAAAAAGAGGAGCAGTAAAAAAAAAAAAAAAAAAAAGAGGAGCAGTACAGGAAGACTGCAGTGAAGCCAGTGATGTCCCAGCTCTCCCAGAAGGGAAAACAGTATAATTCCTAAATAACAAAACAAGAAGGTTGAGTTGATTCTCCAGCAAATTCTATAGCAGCCTATTACACAGATGACTCAAGAATACTGGGAAGAAGCCTGGGTTTACAGAGATCAGATTACGCCAAATTCGCTTTATTTCTTTTTTTTTATTGATCTTATATTAATTAATTTATTCATTCATTCATACAGCAAACGTTTATTGCATACCTACCATGTTCTAGGAACTGTGTTGGCAATGAAAATAGGAAGATGAGCTTCTAATAAGAGAGACAGGTATGTGACATTTAGATGCTGTCAACATATATCCTAGGAAACAAATCAGTCTAATTTAAGCTTTTAATTTTGCCCAATAATATGCAAAACAGACATCTGTACTTCATGAGCCTCACACAGCACTGTCCCCCTCTCCCACTTCTGAGGGGGAGTTAGATTACAGGGACTGGAGATAACTAAAGAAAGGGTTTGGGGTACAGCAGGGATTGGCATGGGTAAGAGTGAGGGAAGGTTCAAGGGTGGGGTGGGGTTAGGCACCATCTGGCAGCCAAAACACAGAAAACCAGGCGCCATATGTTTTTCACACTTGCTCATCACAGCAGGAGCCATCAATCATTCTAAATAAGATGTCTGCTCCTTCCCTTGATTTCACATGAATCTTGAATATCATATCAGATTCTCCCGATGATCCCTTAAAGTTGTAGTGGTCAAATGCATTTGCTCTAGTAATAAACAGATTTAGCTGTTCAATGATGGGATTCATTCCATTTCAATAGGGACATTCTTGCTTTTTAGATTTTCTTTCTGATTTCGTTATCTTTATTGATTTAGTATACATAGGACATCAGAGTGGGGGGATATTTTGTCCATAATATGATCCTCTATTATCAGCTTTAGGCTAAGAAAATTTCTAGCCTTTTAAAAAAATTCTCTGCTGTATATACACATCTTAGGTAATATTCTAAAACTCCATTATAGGGGCACCTGGGTGGCTCAGGTAGTTAAGCATCTGACTCTTGATTTCAGTTCAGATCATGATCTCAGGGTCATGAGATCGAGCCCCGCATCAGGCTCTGTGCTGAGCGTGGAGCCTCCTTAAGATTCTCTCAATCTCTCCCCCTGCCCTTTCCCCCATTCTCTCTCTCAAAAAAAAAAAAAAAAAAAAATCTAAAACTCCATTATAATGATGGTTGAGAGGTAAGACTAACACCTCTTAGAGGCTAGCCCACCCGTAGACTTTAATCTATCTTTCTCATTTTTTCCCTTCTGATGATGAAGAACTCATACCCATAAAGATTATAAGCCATTTGGGAATGAATGGAGTGGATGGCAAAAGTCTCCCACAATTAGCAATGGAGGGTGTGGGAGAAGGAATAATGGAGGAAGTTTCTGTGAGCATGACACTTGGTAATTAATAATGATTTCCCTTTTTTAAAGTGGCTAAATTAATAGGGTTACATCAAAATACTCTTCTACAAGGCAGGCAAGATCTTGGTAATAAAATGTAGTAAAGACTCCAGCGGAAGATGGAGAAGAAAACGGTGAGCAGCAGGGCAGAGTGGAAGAGGAGTGTGGGGTGGATGTAAAGGCTGAAGATGAGGGCTAAATTGTGGCTACATGTTGTCATCCTTAGCATTAAACAACAAAACAACAACCAATTTATTTATACCCCCCACCACACTTCAAAACATGAAAATGTATGCAAGATGCCCTATGAAAATGTATGCAATACAAGAAGAGAAAGTAAAAATAAGTAGATGGTGAATATGGAGCAAGAGATTTAGGGTAGGAAAAATAAGATTAACTCATGAGTAAGGGTGACCCAAAATCAATATTTGTTAAAATAATATACATAAATATTTATAGGCATTCTTATTCTTATTGTATTTGCTGAAAATGGGCTTCAAGTTCAGTTCCAAGTTTCAGACACACATTCGAAAAAAGAGAACTCTAATCACATTGTCAATTACTTAATCACTTAGTTAATTTACTTAATTATTTAATTAGTTAAATACACAAACCAGTTGCACAGCTCTTCCTGGTATTGATACCACAGGGATTTTTTTCCCCCTTGGGTCTTCTGTAAAGAAGGCACTGAGTAATAGAGCCATAACTCTCACAACGGCCTTTGAAAGTAAAAAAGGCAATGCATTTTGTGAAGATGTTTCTTGTATCAGCTGTCAAGATGACTGAAGACAAAATACCATCACCCAATTCAGTAAAAGAAAGCCTATGGGAATATAAATCATGTGGTATGAGTGTATAAGTTATTCTGGGGAAATTTTTAGAACAGTAGCTCTAATCTCTTCTGAGTTGTGGACTACTTGTGAAAACTTTACATTCATTCATTTAAAAAAAAACACATATATGCAAAGATTGTGCTTTGTTCCAAGTTATGCTAAGCCATGGGAATAAGCTGCTTGGATCTGCTGCTGTGAGGAGGCCTCCCTTCTGAATCTACCACCATGCACACCAAGGCCACCATGCCACGAGCTGCTACCAATGCCAGTCAGTGATTGAGCATGGCAGAGAGGAAGGTGCCAACCCATTCCTGCAAGAGGCAGGAGTCCTTGAATGATCTTCCGTGGACCTGGTCAAAATTTTCTTGAGGCTGTACTGTGGTCTGAGAGTCTTTTACCCTGACCTTCCTTCCTTTCTTTTCTCCTTTCATAGGCACGAGACCTGCATTGGGGTCTAAAGACTCTCCCTGCCTTTTCCCTCACCTTTATTCTCCAATAAATCTCAGTACCTGCTTTTCAAAGGAGCTAACTCACATCCACTGATGATTCAAAGTACTGTTGTCATAGTACCTTGTCAGGGATCCTGCTCACATGGACCTAGTGCGTGTTCTAGTGGCAAAAGGCAGAGTATAAATGAGACAACAATCTAGAGGATTCTCAGATAGTAATTAGTACTCTGAAGAAAACAAAACAGAGCGAGGAGGTGAGGAATGAGGGGAAGTCTGTTTTAGATCAAGTAATTAGGATGGCTTCATTCATTTAGCATGTAGCTAAATGTCAGAGGCCCATGTGAGGGAGCCAAGGGGGACCAGGAGTCTGTGTTCAAGAACTGAGGGGTTGTGTGTGGTTAGTGGAAAGAGAGTGCAGAACAGTCAGAGGGGGTCACTTCAGCGCTATAGGCAGGGGCAATAGCAGCGCTATAGGCAGGAGGTCCTGGGGAGGAGTTCAGATTTTATGCTAAGTGTGATAGGAAAATGAAAGGAATGGCTCTAATTTTAGGGGCCTTGCAGACCTCTTAAAACTTATCCATAGGATATAGAATAAAATTTTAAGTAGAAGTGCATAAATGTTAGACAATTTCCCATAAATACGATTTTTCCTTTTAACAAATAAGTTACTTTTGAAAACATGTTGTATCTTTACTGTAAATAAAAGTGCTAAGTATACAGAACAATACAAAGAAGAAAGTAAAATCATCTTAAATGGTACTACTTAGAGGAAACTACGGATAATATTTGGATAGACATCCCTCATGTTTATATTTAACATCCTTTATGTTAATTTCATGTTGATACAAATAGATATATATATATACATCTATTTGTAGATATATAAACTACATATATACTCATATATATAGTTTTATAGTATAAACTCATATATATACTACATATGTTTATTTACTATATATTTTGTCACTCCTCGACATGTTTTGGACATATAAAATATTTCATTGATTCTAAAATGCCTTTTTAAAAAATATTTTACTTATTTATTTATTTAGAGAGGTGTATGAGGGAGAGAAGATCGGGATTCTCAAGCAGACCCTGATGTGGGGCTTGATCCCACAATCCTGAGATCATGTCCTGAGCTGAAACCAAGAGTCAGATGCTTAATCGACTGAGCCACCCAGGCACCCCTAAAATGCCTTTTTAGAAAACATTTTGCACTCCTGGGGTGGAGCTGCACCTGAACACCCTGTGGTGCCTGGTTGTGTAGCAGCCTTGGAGGCATATTCACATAAACATCAAAACATACAGAATGGGTGTTAATGGCTTAGGAGAAAAATCTATGAGCAAGAGGTGAGTTTTCTTTTAACCCTCAGGAACAACATTATTGAGGGAAGGGTGGGGGAGCTTTGTTGCAAGTAAATCTGAATTGGTTTATCAATATTCCCCAAGCACAAGTCCAAAATTGGCCACTGCTACATAACTGCAAAGCCAGCTGAGGAGCCCACGGCTTTCTGTCTTTCACAGTTTCTTAAGAAACCCAGCACCAAAACACTCTTAATGGCATCGAGAAATACATGGACATTGAAAACTCTGGGTTAATAAGCATTCAGAAGACCTGGACTCTAAATATGAAGAAGTTCCAGAAACATATATTTTTTTAAGATTTTATTTATTTATTTGAGAGAGAGAAAAAGAGAGCACAAGCAGGGGAAGAGGGGGAGGGAGAAGCAGACTCCTTGCTGAGCAGAGAGAGAGCCCAATGGAGCTCAACCCCAGGACCTTGAGATCATGAACTGAGCCAAAGGCAGATGCTTAACCAACTGAGCCACCCAGAGTCCCCCAGAAACATGTTAACTTACTATGCTTATATATTTTTCTTTCATGTATGCATAAGAGTAATATATAAAAATATACCTAATTTAAAAAGAGCTAATGAATATAAAATAAAAATTCTAGGTAACAAGAAAGTACTGTGTCTTTTAATTGCATCTCTTAGTATTATAAAATAACAATGCATCTGAAAAATGATGGTGTCTCAGATTTGATTAAATACAATAGACTCTCCTTCCTTTTTAAGGTTGCTTTATATTCCTCCGTGTGTTATATTCTATAATTTATGGGACCAGCCCTCTATTAATGGACATTTGGGTCATTCCAATTTCACTATGATAAACAGTGCTGCAACCTATATTCTTGTGCATACATCTTTCACACTTGTGTGATTTTCTCTTTAGGGCAGTAAACCAAAATTTTGAGAAGTGTCAAGTTGCAGAGATATTAAAATTATGCCCCTTGACTGGGCATCTCCAGACCGTGTCTGGAGAGCCTACGCTCCAGGATGCCAGGGAAGGGCAGACCAAAAACTTGAACAGGCAGGGGTGGTTCTCTCTTGGGACAACCAAGGCTCTCGATGGGGGCTTGCCCTGCCTGGAAGCCAGACCACTTCTTTTTGGAATAGATTAAAGGGAGATGCTGTTGACAGGGCAAGGTTGCCTGACCATTCGTTCATGCATTCATTCGTTCGCTTATTCTGTAATACTACTCTGTGTGCCAGCTATTGTACCAAAGGCTAAGTGACGAGATGGAAATGGCCCTGCTCTGTGGGAGACGACTCTACCATGTAAGCCAGGCTAAGAACTTTGAACTTGATCCCCCAAAGTATTTTGTTCTGTTTTTTTAATCACAAAAGCCTTAAAAGACTTTAAGCAGAGAAATGTCACCATTGGATTGATTTAGTTTCTCTGAATCAAAATGCTTGACATTTGATAAAGTTGAACAGGTGGCAGGAACGGGAGCCCACCATTGGGACCCATCTGTCTGGAGGCAGGGAATCTTCCTGGAGCATTGGAACCAACTGTACTAGATGGGGAAATGTTGCTGAGACCTTTAGAAAACAGAGGTGGGAGGTGAGGAGTTCCTCCTTTTTCACCATCCATCAAGTTTAAGTGCAGCTGATCTGGATTTGTAAAGCAAGAAAAAGAAGCCTTCCAGATGACTGGAAGGACCATCCTTTATATTTATTCCATAACATCCCTTATATTTATTCCTTGATTAACTTGACCCTACCACCTCTTATCCTGGCCTTTGTATACACTGTTCTTCCTATCTGGACAACTCTTCTTCCTCTTGGCCTGGATAACTTGGGCTGATCTTGAAGTCTCAGGTGTCATGTCATTTAATCCAAGAAACCACCTCCTAGGCTAGGCCAGGTGCTAGTGCTCTGTCCTACTGTGGCACAGTACGTCCTCCAACACTGTTCACTTAGTACACTTCAGAAAACTCGCCTCAAGGGCTTCCACCTTTATGATTGGACAGTCATGCTTTGCAATGGGACACCATTCATATTGTACTCTATGTGAAAAATGTCCCCCGAAGTTGGCCAGTGCATACCCTGTGTGGCTGTACACCTCCACTCTGATGGCTTATTCTACTATATGTCTTTCCCATTAGATTGTCAACTCCAGAGTCCCTAGACCATGTCTCCTTGTTCAGGATTTTATTCTCGACACCTAACACTATTGCTGGTAAGTATTAGTACTCAGTATTTCCTTTTTTAAAAGATTTATTTATTTATTTAAGAAATAAAGAGATAGTGCAGGGAGGAGGGGCAAAGGGAGAGGGAAAGAATCTCAGGCAGACTCCACTGTGCTGAGTACAGAGCCTGAAGCAAGGCTCAATCTCAGGACCCTGAGATCGTGACCTGAGCAAAACCATGAGTGGGTCACTTAACTAACTGCGCCATCCAGGCGCCCTACCCTGTGCTTAACACTTTCTAATTAAAATAACAAATCTATCTTTGCTAATGCAAATAACCTTCCCACTTGGATTTATCATATATGAATTTTTCCAAGGCAATGTATTCATAATTAGATTTAAATTGGTAAGATCCTCACAGCATCTTTGCATTTTTGTTTTATATGCTGCTGCATTAACATGACCAGAGCGTGTTCTTCATTTCTTATGATCTTTCCCAAACTACTCACTGGAAGGGCAAGACTCACAATCACAAGAACATGAGCTAAGACCAGTTTTAAGGACTCAGAAATCTGCTGTCAAAGGATGAAAGGAAACACTTCTTCCTGGAGATACCTAAGGGCCAGCCGATAGAAAAAGTTCCACCCAACAACATAGGCTTCCCTCTCAGTGGCCCCCTGCCCTCTCCACCTACAAAGGAGTCTGGCAAACCAAACCTTTTCACTGGGCACATTGCTCATAATAAGAGAGAGTGGATACTAAACAGGCAACCAGCAGTCATGACACAATTCTAAAAGAAGTTTCTGTCAAATGCTGAAATTAAGGCAAATGAGCACTTTGTCCTCACCCAGCTTGAAATACCTACATATGAAATTTGGGGGGGGGGGCGGTCTATTGTGCTAGCCATTAGGGTTGAATAAAAGCAAACTATGCCCTTACATCTATTCTCCTAGAGCTTCTGCATATATATAATTTTGGAGAAAATTTCCATTTTGGTGAATACAACTATCTCAGAAACAGGGACCTCAAAGGAAATACTCCTCGCTTCTCATGGCTTCAGGTAGGACCCAGAGATCCCCAAAGATGAATGATATATGGAAACAGGAAAGATAATGTGCTCCATTAAAAGGACAATTCAGAAAAATCATGTCCTGCTTCCATCTTTCATAATTAAAGCAAACTCCAGGGGGCACCTGGGTGGTTCAGGGGTTGACCTTTGACTCAGGTCCTGATCCCAGGGTCCTGGGATCAAGTCCCACACTGGGCTCCCCACAGGAATCCTGCCTCACTCTCTGTGTCTCTCATGAATAAATAAATAAAATCTTTTAAAAAATAAATAAAGCAAACTCTACTTTCACCCCCACACCCTAAAAAAAAAAAAAAAAAAAGTCCTGCATCTAGAACACCCATGAAGAAAAGGAGAAGAGTTTGAGTTAAAAACAACAACAACAACAACAACTTTAGGTTGGGCTCACGTTAGTTTGGAGAAAGCAGCAAGATGCGCTGACTGGCAGCTTGGAAATATGGGACTACGATTTGCTGACTAAGATCCCAGAAAACAGATTCATTAGCCACAGAGAGAGGAGGGGTATGGTAATGAATGACAAATTCTGGGAGGGTATCTTTCATGACTAGTCACCTACCTGGCTATATAAAATAACCAGAATCCAACCCTTTGTAGTCAACTTATGTCTTCAAGAACCCAGCCAATGGATAACGAAAAGTGTCCATACATTTGACAAGTAAGAGAAATAATCTGCAACTAGAAAAACACAATGAAAATGATCTGAAATGATAAATCTTTGGTAGAAAACATGCTAAAGATGTGTAAACATGTCATTATTTGCAATACAATTGAGGAATGTTTTCTTCCATCTGAAATTAAATTTTGCAATTTAAAACAATCTGATGAAAAGGCCATTTATTCAATAAGAAAGCTATTTCTTTGCAACATTAATCATCTTAAACTCAGGGTCTCTCCAGTAACCCCACTTTGCTTTTCTGTTGATATTCTCTTTAACAGGAAACAAATGACTTGGCTAGAGTTGCATCCTCGCTGATACTGTAAAGTGGAACTTAGAAATATGACAGGCCTTATGACTTCTGCACAGGCATCATAATCACCAAACGATGGCATTTGCTTTGAGTGCAAAGAAAGCCAAATTAATGAAAATAACCAGGCTGCAGTGTACCCGAGTGCTGATGGAATTCAAGGAAAAAGACTTATTTGTGAGCCACTTACATAATTGGAAGATTCTGACTGACATTCACTACCATAATGATGACAGACCTAATTCCAGAATTTCACATAACCATGTAACATGTTGAGAAAAATGAATAATCCTTACTCTCTTAGACACCCAGATATGCATTAAATAGTTTTAATAATGCTCTTAAATCTAAAACTATTCGAAATCATCAATTGAGTCTTTGCTCTAGCAAAAACTGTACCATCAGAGGAATTCTTTTTTTAAGATTTTATTTATTTATTCATGAGACAGAGAGAGAGAGAGAGAGAGAGGCAGAGACACAGGCAGAGGGAGAAGCAGGCTCCATGCAGGGAGCCCGATGTGGGGCTCAATCCCGGATCTCCAGGATCAGGCCCTGGGCTGAAGGCGGCGCTAAACCCCTGAGCCACCCGGGCTGACCCAGGATTCTTTATGCATCTCACAGACTTTGTACGTAGTGTAATACAGATTTGCTACATATTTCAGTATTTCCCCTTGCCTCCCCTAGCAGAGATGGCAAACAAGTGGTGCCAACACCTTGTCCTTCCACAGCAGATATCACTATCAATCTGTCACACTTGTTTGCTGTGCCCAGACCAGCTTTCTGGAGATATCACTTCAGTGAGCTGCCCGTTAGTGCTCATGTAAAACTCATTTGTCATTCTTGTTACAAACAGTGGCTCTACCAGTTGGTTTAAAAGGTTAGCTAAGTTCTATATATTCAACTGTATATTCAATTCCTTTGTGTTACTATCAAAAATAGGTTTCTCCATAGGCTATTGTGAAATCAGATGTGATTTAAACCTAACTAAAACACCACGGATCTTCTACCTTCATGCACATAGAAAATATGGTGACATGAATGGTCGGCCTACTAATTTATAAAAGCCTGAATGATACTTATTTACAAACATATTTTTATATGATGGAGTTAACTTGTAAGCACAATAAGTTATTGACCTGTAAAATATTATATGAGGGATGGATTCATTGGACTTTAATGTGCTCTTTTACCACAGTAGTAGCTACCATAGCATCACACACCTTCAAAAAATGATCTTATCTAGGCAGTTTTGATAAAACGTGAGGGAATTTTGTTAATCGGATAAATCATATTGGCAAGTGCAGAGCTTCCAGCGTCATGCTTTGGAATGTCTGTGTCCTCAAGTCCATTCCCAAATAGTCTTCCCCAAAAAGGGTCATCTCTAGCTCTGAACATCCATCAGACGCAGATGCTGTTATCATGCTTTCTTCCCATCAGAATAGTTAAGTCAGGAGACCAAGGTTACTGAAAGCTTACTCAGGCGGCAGGGAAATAAATCCAAATATGACGGGAAGATTTCTTAGTGTCTTCTTCCATCCTTCACCTGGGGAGAGTTTGCTTCCCGTGATGTGAACGGAGCTGGCAGGCAGGAGCCCCACACAGCTCTGGCCTCACGTGGCCTGCCAGGGGCAACCTGCTGCTCACTGTTCCCCTGAGTCATTCTCTCCTCACTATCTCTTCTCTCAAGTCCCAGGAAGCAATGATATGGACATAGGAGACGCAATGTGTTAATTTAAGAGAAGAACTAGTGTACACTAGAAAGCCAAAAATCTATCCCACAGGCTGGATGTCAGCCAAGTCTTTAAGATGAAAACAAAACACAAAGCTTCTTGGTCCAATTGCCATCAACTTGAGAGGTAAGTGTGCACCTGCCCAATTCTTCCTTCTTGGCTACAGGAGCATAAAATTATCTGAGAGTGGACTACCCTGCCCCCTGCCCCCTGCCCCCTGCCCCAGGCACGCCGCAGAAATAGCTGTCAGGCCAGGCCCATGGAGTGGCCACAGGGGAATGAGCCCAAAAGGAGGGTCAGCCCACCCGCTTGCCCCGGTGGGGGATTCAGCTGAGTGTGACGTGTTTCCTTATCTGTAAGACGGGGCGACAATGATGCTTGCACTGCCAACCTCAAAGCACTAAGGGACAGACGAGGGGAAAGAAATGACCTAATGGATGTGTAAGTGCTGTGTCATTCCAAGAAGAATCCCCAAGGAGCCCCACAAGTGTTAGGTATTTTTTATTACTGCCATCCTCATCATCTTATGTCTGTTTTATGTACACAGCTCTTTCTTTGGATTCAAACAATAGGGCAGAGATTTAGATAAAGCGCAGTATTGTCAAATTCACCTTTCAGTATCCTTGTACTATCACCTACCCCTGGTTTTCAAACCTGGCTCAGCATTCAGAATCAATTGTACATTAAAAAAAAACAAAACAAAACCATACCAATGTCATGCACAAGCTTCATCCCAGGACTGGATGGGGCCCAGTGGTTTCTATTTTTAAAAGTTCTCCCAGTGATTCTGACGCCTAGCCAGATTTGAGAACCACAGGCACATGGTGATCCAGGGCAAGGGAAGCCCCTTTTTGTTCCCCTGAGGCCCCACATTTATTTTCTTCCAAGCACAAGTCTGGGTGCAGCGGGCAGCGATGCTTTAAGATTTCCACTGGCAGAGACTTTCCTTCTGCCTTGGCTTCTCTCCTTGCATTCCTCACCTTCCCAGGGAAAGCCGCGACCTGGCTCATCCAATCAATCTCCTCTCCCATCCCACCTCCTATTTCTTTAATTAATTGTGATGATGAGTTGGAACAGGACTGGAGTGAAACGTTGACTCCCATCTCTCAGCATCTAATATCTGATATAATCACAATGTATAGTGCAATGGCTAATGAAACACGGAACAAAACTTATGATACTAAAAGACATAAGTGTGCAATTAAAATAAGTGCCTGAGATTACATTTTGCTGAATTCCAATTTTAAACTCAGCGTTGAATTTATGTGGGGTTTTTGTTGTTGTTGTTGTTTTCTTGTTGTTGTTCCAGGTAATGACTGCATTAGCAAGACACAGATACTTTGATTCCTACTAATCCGTTTCTCTGAGGTGAAATTACTTTATTATTTTAAATTGTTTCTCTCAAACTTACCCAGTCATTGGCATGCATAATTGTGGCAGGGTTCATTCTACTAGAAAGATTTTTGTGACTTTGCAAATTCTCCTCCTCCTCCTCCTCCTCCTCCTCTTCCTCCTCCTCCTCCTCCCCTTTCCTCCTCCTCCTCTTCTTCTTCTTCTTCTTCTTCTTCTTCTTCTTCTTCTTCTTCTTCTTCTTCTTCTTCTTCTTCTTCTTTCTTCTCCTCCTTCTCCTCCTTCTCCTCCTTCTTCTTCTTCCTTCTTCTTTTTCCAAGAGCTCTTTTTAAATTAAATTAATCTTTGCAAACCTTTGCTATTAAAATCCTCTCAGGTTGGTAACAGGTAAGACCATCAAACTGATTGCTGACATCTAGAATGTTGTTCTTTTCACTTCCGTTCAGTTTTTCAGCACGTTCATACAGTAATATTTCCCAGCTGGTAAGGGACCCAGCTTCTGGAAGAAGAAAAAGCAAGAAACAGCCTAGCTCCCCAGCTGCATGTTATTACGTTATTCCCAATTCACAGGAAATGAACAATCATTTAGTCTTGACAGGTACATCCAGAAACTCACTGTCTTCCTTTTCAACCTGAAAAAAAAAAAAAAAAAAACAGGGTCTGCAAAAGTTAAGCATTAGCCTTTCAAGTATGCTTCATATTTGTTGCCAGTGCTATGAGGATATCTTGTGAAAGCTTTTGAAAACACTCTGGGAAAATGCTGCCAACAGGCTTAGAAACCTGGGAGGAAAAAAGTCATCCAAAATACTTTCTGTTCGTGAAGATACGTAACTTAGTGGTCCCTCGTGAGCCGGTGACATTTAGACATATGTGATGGTAATTGGGGTGTGACCCAAACAGCCTTTTTAGTAGACTATTAGACTTAACACAAAAGCAGAGATGTCAGTGGGCAATGGGCCTCCAAATCAGTCCTAGGGTGAACTAAAAGCAATCACAAATATGTTAGGAAGGGTTTTTTCCTCCTTTATCCTGATGGATGGATGTGTCCCTCCACTCAAAATACTTCCATTTTCTGAACACACTTTTCCAAAGTAAAAATGCAATCGGTGCGACACATGCTCCTCCCATTCAACCCGCAGCTGAACATTCATAAAGCACTTCCAGGGGAGGTTACTCACTCGTCACCATCACCGCTGTCGCGTGGTGGAGACTGGCCTCCGTTGTACAGATGACAGAACAGAGGCACCAGGGAGGCTTCGCCCGCTTCCCCGGTGGGAGCGCTGGGCAGACAGCTGGGTCTTTTGGCTCCTAGGCCAATACTGTTTAGTCTACCTAGCCGAGGATTTTCAAACATTTACTTCAGCTTAACTCACTTTGCCCCCTGGTATGGTCCATTTGTGTATGTCAGTCTTTATCTCTGGACCTGAGTCAAACTTCACCCCTGTTCCCATCTATCTTCTCCTGTTTCAGAACAGAAAAAAGAAAAAAAAAAGAAAGAAAACCCTAAGCCTAAATATGGAACACATGTGCTTCTCATCTGGGCTCTTTAGCGGGATGGGGGAAATGAGAACTGTCATTGGCTCTTTGTCCCAATGTTTCTGCGTGCCCTCACACCTGGGTCCCCCTCCCCCTGGCACTGCCCCAGCCTGAGCCGACCACGTTCAAAAGCAACTTCCACGGTGCATCTTTGCTCAACTTGTAGCATTTGGGCCTCTCTGCATTTTAAGGCTTGCTCTCCTGGTCTGTGAAAAACCCACTCTTGCCTCTATTTATGGTAAACTCGAAGGTGTGTGGTGCAAGGACAGTAGATGCCTTTTGGGTAAAGACCTGGAACCTTCCACCACCTCTCCAACTGGATTGCAGTGGGCAGCCATGACTCATGGTGAGGTCATGCATTCCCAGGCAAAGTTTATAGTAACCAGGAGGCTGAGCTATTTGCAGGTGCCCTACATACTGAGCATACTAATTCTAACTCACCTCCATGTTGTGCTGGCATCTTTTGAAGTAGAACTTCATGGGGTGAACAGGAAGACTACAACATTTTTATTATAGTTGGCTTCCTTTGCTGAATAAGCGTTTATATTTTCCCAGTAGAAATCCCCAAATTGAAAATATAGAGGTGTCAGCTAGCACCACTTTAGTTAAGGTTGTGTCAACATTTCCTATAAACCTTGTTTTTCTAGGGTTTATAACTAGACCATAAAAATTTGCTCAGCTCTGAAACTTGGCATAGAGAGTAAACCTGGGAGTGAATTTTGCAGAATTTGAAGAGGGAAAAATAAGTTCAGCTGTTTTTAACATGTGCCTGTTCTAAAATGGAAATGATTTTTAGATGCATTTTTCTTTTTGTGTGACTCAAATGGAGCTTCAGTTTTTTTTTTAATGAACTCCTTGAGATTATTTCATTAATATGAGCTAATTGCACTTGTTAGTTTTTAGAGAAAATGTTAATGATTGAGGTATTTAACTCAAACCCACTGACTGTGCATCTCCAGGTACTGGAGTTAGCTGTGCATAATAATGTGATTTGGCAAATTGTCTCCACACCTTTTAGTGCAGGAAACCACCAACACACTTCAAAGGAAGGAATCCTTCTGGTAAGAGGTTAATGGGCCATTTCAAAACGCATACTCACTCAGGATAGCATCCCAGTATTCATCTTTACTTAATCTGTAGTTCACATTCATCGGATGACCCTGAAAAGCAGTTCATGTAATGTTTGCATGAGGGAAACATCCAATCCTTCTGAAAATCTACATTTTCCTGAGAAAGCGGAGCTAATACTCTGCATCCGCAGCAGCTCACTGTCCCTTTTGCTTTGCTGGCAGGATATTAGTATGTCAGAGGCAATTAGTCAGTGCGCTGCCATATGTTTGTGATGCCCTGGGCTGCATTTGACTGTCTCAGGCCACAAACTCTAGAAAGATGGCAGCTATCACCAGTGGCTTCCCAAAGCATCATGGAGGGAAGGGACAAAAGTGTTAGCCTCAAAGTGTTAGACGCAGAGCTGCGTCTCTTCATGCCCTCTCTGGCCCTTACTGACTCTGTGGACCAGGACTAGTCAGTCATACTGTCTGGAGATAACAATAATCTGCTAACCTAGTAGGCTTATTGAGTCCACTGGAACCATTATGTATACCAAAGCATTTTTTAAACTGTCAAGTGCCATCCAACTGTAAGGTGATGGTACCTCCCTCAGCATCTGATACCCAGGGATGCCTACTTAAATGTTGGTAACACCACCTCTCTGCTGATTCATGTGGAAAGACCCTATGCTTCCCAGCATAACAAGTCACAACCACATGACTCAACTTCGGTTTTATTTCTTCGAATTGCTCATCTCTTTACTGATCTGTTGCTGATCACTGACCACCTTTTTGAATGGACAATGCTCCACAGTCCTGGCTGCTCATTTTCCATAGACATTAACCCAGTCTGCCCCAGATGCCACCTTCGATTGTCACCTCATCTGCCACCCCTCACCTAACCCCTATCCTACAACACAATATCAGGTCCTTTGGCTAGTTGCACAGATACGGTTTTTGGAACCCTTGCCCACTGCATCCTGGGGCTACTGTCCTCAAGGAGAAACATGCTACACATCTCAGGTATAAGCAGTCTGCATTTGTGGAAAATTTTCAGGCAGGGAGATCTGTGAAATATTATTAGCATTGTCAGTCATCAGAAGGGCCCTGCACCTTGGTTTAATGCTCTGCTGTTGCAGAAACATTCATTTCATGAAATTCTTCATACATTTTATTTTTTTAAATAATTTTTATTTTTATGTTTTTTGCTAACCGAAACTTTTATTGATTGAAAAAAATACCAAGAGGCTGTCTTCTAAAGGTTCTTGGGCCTTAGACCTTAGGAAGAAGGGCCCTTAGTCCATGATCTGTTAGGAAAGGACTAGAACAAAGTTCCATGGCCAGGCCACCCTCTGTTTCTCAGATGTCATGCTGAGTTGCAAGTCCCACACCCATGTTTCTAGGCCTGCACCCATGTTTCTTGACTCACAGGCAAGGTCTGTAGGCCCCAAGTTTCATCTTCAGAAGTGGCCTCATGGGGCAAATCTGTATTCCTGAGGGCAGAGCCTGCCAACTGGTGTCCACCTTGGAGAGTACTGCTTTAGGCAGATCGATATGGCAGCAGGCTGCTAATCAGGTAGATGAAGACATCCCTAAGTTCTAGGGGCACCAGGCTTGGGGGCCAGTCTCCTTATCGGGCTTCTACTGAAAGGGATCCATGAACTCCCCAGACCCCCCACAAAGGCCGATAGGAGGCTCCGAGTCTGGTGGAACTAGCCTCAGTCCTGTTCAGCAGCAAACTCGGAATGAAGGCAGCAGATGTCCTCAGGTGTGGGCTCTGGGCTGAAGCCGAAGGGGTCCACAGCAGCAGTGCCCTCTCGCGCCCCCTACCCCCACCCCTGTGTCCCCATTTGCCTGAGATATGCCTTGAAATTCTTACTACATTTTAAATATGTGGCCCCCCATCTTCATTTTGAACTTGTCCCTGTAAATTATGTAACAGGTCCTGGTCCTGCCTGATGGCTCAGTGGTTGGGCATCTGTCTTCCACCCAGGGTATGATCCTGGGATCCAGGATGGAGTTCCACGTCGGGCTCCCTGCATGGAGCGTGCTTCTCTGTCTGCCTGTATTTCTGACTCTCTCTCTCTCTCTCTCTCTCTCTCTCTCTCTTTCTCTCTCTCTCTGTCTCTCATGAATAAATAAACAAAATCTTAAAAAAAAAAATCGGGTCCTGGTCCTGATCATTTCCTAGCTAGCTGTATAAGTCTTAACCTGGAACAACTCTGCTGAGTGCTAGGGCCAATCCTGACTAGGGCTGAAAGTTTTGAGGTCACCTTCCCTATGCAGTAGAGGGGTTTTGAGTGACTCTTGCCGCCCCCATCATAGGTTGGTGGTTGGTTGTCTCCTGTCCCAGAGCCCCCCACCACACCACATGTCCACAGCCCAAAGGACTAAGTTTCTGCTGTAGCTCTTGGCTGAAATGAGAATCATCTTAGCTGGCTTGACAGGAGCCAGACTCTCTGCCTAGCATTTCAAGCCCCTCTTACAGAAGCCTGGATGCTTACAAACTACATGGGCATTTGTAGTTTCCAACATGAACGGGATGCTGGGTACCTCGGAGCAGCCACAATCCATACCCGAGGAACATCACTTCTGCATCCATTTACCCAACCAACACTAACTGAACGCTCAGCATGCACCAGGCACTACACAGACACTGGGGACAGGTCAGTAGGATAAAGACATTTCTGCACCTCCCCCTCCCCAGGAAGTTTACATTCTAGTGGGAGAAGTCAGAGAGTGAACAGAATAATCAATGACTAAATTTGTGGGCTGAAAAATGAATCGTACTATGGAAAAATGGCAGGGTAAGGAGATGGGGAGAGTTGAGAGGCTGCAGTATGCATTAGGAAGGAAACATCTGATGCAAGATTTGAAGGATTAGAGGGGGTTAATTTCTGGAGGAAGAGCATTCCCAGCACAGGGTGCAGCTGGTGCAAAAGCCCGAAGGGGGAGTGAGCATGGCTGACAGTAAGGAGGCCTTGTGGTGGGAGATCATAAGAGGAGAGAGGTAGGAAGAAAGGCCAGAAGAGGGGCAGGACCTGGGAGGGGCTGGTCACACCAGCTGGGAGCAGCAGAGTGACACAGTCTGTTCCAAAAGAATCTCTGGGGCCGCTGTTTGAGGGCAGACCATAGAAGGGCAAGTGTGGAAGCATGAAGACCAGCCAGAGAGCTATTTAATTGTCCAGAGGGAAAGTGTACATTCCTTCAGGGGTTTAGGCCCGAGTCTCTGTGCTCCGCTGAACATCGTCATTCGGGCTTGATCCTCCCACATCCCCTACCCCTGCCTTCATGCTTGGGGAGGAGGGGGGGAGCTCAGGACAGGTTCCACCCTGGCTGGGCCCCTTGTGGCCTCATTTCTTCCGGCTTCTTCCCCACAGCTTTACAGTGTAGAGCCCTCAGGAGCATTTACAGGGAAAACTACCCAAGAAAGAGGAGACCCAAGGACTGGCAGGGCATCCCCTCTGACTGAAGTGCTTAAAAAAAAAAAAAAAAAAAAGACTAGCTTTGCACCTGGGGGCTGTTAGCTCTGCAGCCAGGGAGGCTTCCAGACTTCATGGCACCGTACACCTGTCCAGGCGCACAGTGCTGCCCAGCTTTTACTCCCACATCCCCATCTCTACTCTTGGGCTCCCCCGTAAGCTTGCTTTCAAATGAGCCTCGGTGGACATTAACTCAAGTCAGTAAAACACCTTCACAGCCAGTAAAAGAGTCACCCTCTGAGGTCAGAAAGCTCACTTGGCAACACAGTCCAGTGGACGGGGCCTAACAGGCAGAGACAGCCGGGCCCACAGGGCACTCTCAGCCAGCAGCTCACTGGTAAGTGGTGTCGAGAAGGCCTGTCTCCTTTCTGTTCACTTCCATCATCTTGTTTTCTTTTCAAAACTTCATTGTACTTATTAATGAAAGTGAAACTTTTCACACCCATCCCAGAGTGTGTCTGGAACCAAGCAAGAAAATTGTGAGGGTGTAAACATGAAAGCACTCTCCAAAATTAAGGTAGCATCATTATCTGGGGGACCCAGACTCTGGTTCTCCCTTCATATTTGGAAACACCATGCTGAACACCTTCCAACGTTTCGATCCCATAAAGCTGTTCCAATTGTCCTGTTCCAGTGATCTGCCCAGACTCCCACAGCACCCAGCCTGGGGCTACTCGGACCTAGCCTTAGCTGCATTGGCTACTTTCTGTGGGAGACCGGGTGGTGGAGCAGGCTGTACACCCGGCCTCAGGTCAGAGCACTTGCTGAGCTCTGTAACCCGGGACAAAGGGCCTCGCCTCTCAGAGGGTCACTGTCCTCACCTGTAAAAATGTTTTACCTACTTTACAGGGTTTTTGTACCATCACACAAAATAATGCACATGCAAGTCCCTTATAACTTGGACAGTACAATACAATCGATGGATTAATGCCAATCAGCCCCTTCAAAGACTAACCCACCTGCAGGTGGGCCTATGACGTGATGCTCATCAGCATCTCATTCCCAGAAATTCATTCCCAGATCCAAACGCAGATTAAATAGGGACTTCCATACCTCCTACCCCTTGTTTGTTTGTGTGCTTGCTTGTTTCAGTTTGTTTCTATATTTAGAAAACAAGAAAGCCAGGTTGCTGGATCACATTGCTCACCAAAGTCTTCGGGTCATTTGAAATGAGAAACACCATGTCACAGGTCACTGTGGTCCCTCGCAGTAATGAATAGGAGCCAATGAATTCCCGAGATTAGCAGCGAGTGAAGAGAAAGGAGAAAAAACCCTCAAAGTTAAAACCTGAATAAACAGTGTTACAAAAGGACTGCTTTGTGAGGTGTTATGGGGTGCTGTTGTATAATACCGGCTGGCCCACTAATTAGCGCTCAACAACATTTTACAGTCATATATTTCCCCCCAGTCATGGGGTGCTTTCAGGGGCTGAAGGTTCTGAGGACTGAAACACGGTAGGATTTGGAGCATTCTTCCTCAATGATCGCCTTATATAGGCCTCACACAATCCCTGGAGGTAAGAGTCCCTCTAGGGCGTGCTGGCCACCTTGCTGGCTGGGAGGAACACATGGTAAAAATGCTGCACTACCAGGGGATCAAGTCTTGTGAGCAGGTTAGGAGTCTTTCACACTCGCAAAATACCAAGATGAGGAACAGGCAGGCAGAGGGTAGAAAGCGTTGGCTATGGAGCCCCATAGCCCTGGCTCCAGCCCCCGTTCCGGCACACACTATAAAACCCTCATGTAATGCTCCAGTTCCCTGATTCCTTACCTGTGCAGACCACCTGTGCAATGGGCTCAGCTGAGCTTTAGAGGGGGCGCTGTGTACAGGAGCCTCAGGCATTGCACAGCCAACATAACCTGAGCGCCTCCCACGTGCCATGCGCTTCGCTAATCACTCTTGCATAGTTTTTTTTTTTTTTTAAGATTTTATTTATTTATTCATGAGAGATACATGCAGAGAGGCAGAGACACAGGCAGAGGGAGAAGCAGGCTCCCTGCAGGGAGCCTGATGCAGGACTCGGTCCCAGGACCCCAGGATCATGCCCTGAGCTAAAGGCAGATGCTCAACCATTGAGCCACCCAGGTGCTCTCACAAAGGTTATATTATATAATTCTCCAACAACTCTGCGAGCCAGGTGCTAATCCTACCTTCATTGGCCAGAAGAGCCGGCATTTAGTGCAGCCTAATTGTCCTTGCTCTTCATCTTTAGTCTTCCAAAATCTAGTTCTCATTCAATAAAAACATGTCCTCTCAGTTAAGAAATGCCCAAATCCTCTTGGAAATGTTTCTATCTTCCTCAGCAGTCACGAGGCCATAAAAGGATTTCTCCTGCATATGGAATTTAGGAGAGATTCCTCTCTTGGGTGTGTGATGTTATGTTGTTCTGGAAATGAGGGGAAGTTCACTTAGCTGCTAAGTAGAGTATTGTAAGGTAAGTGCTTTACAGGTATTATGCAGTGATGCTCGAAACCACTGTATGAGGCAGGCCGTTATCATTTCTAATTAACAGGCGAGGAGACCATGGAACAGGAAGGTTAAGTGATAGGTCCAAAGTCACACTGCCGACTAATGGCAGGACTGGGACTCAGGCCCTACCTCACTGCCATTATCTGCCTCCCTGGAAGGCACTCAACAGGCAGGGCATTTGTGCTCCTCCCATCTCACCCACCTTCCCAATTGCCCGGCACCAGAAGGCCCCATGAAATATGTCATATGTGCACACGGGCCAGATCCAGAATGCATCGGGTCTGTTTTATGGGGAATAATGCAAAGAAAATCGAAATAGGTGATCTTCCTGCTTGTGACGTTTAACACAGGAGCAAAAGCTGACCCAAAAATATTTTATTCTCATAATACTTTGCTAGAAGTAGCCTATCTCAGGTAGGGGCGGTCCTTTGGGATCTGATTTGGGATTACAATAAAGAATATCATGACTACAATGTGGTCTTGAGAAATCAGGTAAAATGAATGCCTGCTCAGATCTCCAGAATCAAGATTTTAGTTTCTGGTAGAAAACTGGACACTCAGCCTGCCTCCTAAATTGACATCCTCTGTGCCAGCCTTTTAACCCTCTCTGGGGGTCTAGTGGCCAAATAAAATCAGCACTGTGATGATGTACTACATACTTATGGAAATCAAGGTGATTTTTATTAAGAGACATTTTGCTTTATATAGGGAGTTAGATGGTACGAGCAATTTAAGATAACAAAGGTCGTCATTCTGTCCTAGAATTGGCTCGCACTGCTGACTCAGCTTTGGAACGGGTACATGTTGAACAAGGAAAGGAGGTAGAGGGCATTTGAACGTCACCTGAGGCCCGGGTCCCTCTGAAGTCAATGGGAGTCCTGTCTGCAGAGAGGCGGCCCCATCGTTACGGTGCTAATGCATTGGCCATTAGTGCGCGCTGCCCAAATCACTGCAAAATGCTAATAACCGCAGCTCTCTGGGGTTCCCCTGAGCAAAGGGCCAGCTTCCAAATCAAATTGTTCCAGGCCTCCTGTGGCAAGTGTGTTTTTCCCGATGCTTTCCTGCGTGTCAGAAGATTCTGAGAAAAAGTATTGATTCCTAGGAACAGAAGCCAAGGGAGGGTTTGCCTTCTGGAAAGATCCTGCTTGCTCAGTATCTCGGTCTTCCTTGGGCTATGACCAAGCCAGGCCTGGGGGCTGTGTCAAAGCAGAGGGAGTGTGTGTGTCTGGGGTGCCAGGCCTGGGAGGGGCAGGCAAATGTGGAGGGAGCGGTGGCCAATTTTCAGAGACCAGGCCAGCAGTGGGTCAGAGATCAGGGACTCACTGCTGGCCTCGGGATGTTACAGAAGGAGTCGGCTCAGTGATCTTGCCGTTCATCCTTTGGTTACATAATTCTGCTCAGAGGAGAAAGCCGCTTTCTCCAAGCCTCCTGATGAGGTCTACCACAGGTCTTGCCATCGGTCCTCCCCTCCTAGGGTCAGGTCCTTACTCAGGGAAGCACTGACCAGTGTGGCCTTTAGATAACCATCCTTGACAGCTATTCCAGCCATGGCAAGGCTCTTCTCAGCTAGAGGATTCCAGGCCTGGTAAGAAATTGGAGGGCAGGTGAATACCTCCCTCTCTCCCTCTCCATGTAAGATCTAAGCTTAGGACAGAAGTCTTGAGAGGACAGGTAGGTAAGTCAGACCTGTCAGGAAGACAGCCCCCCGTTCTCAAGCTTTGTACCCCAAGGGCCTCCAAGGCCCTGGATTTTCAGGCTCAGGCCCTCCTGAAGCCATTCTGACTAGGCTTAAGGAGAACAGGAGTCCTGGCTGGGTGGGAACCTGGCCGGGGGGCGTCTGGCATTGGTCTTGCTGCCAAAGCCCTCAGAGTCTGAGCTCCCTTGGCTTCCACAGACTTAGTCAAAATGGATTTCCATGCCTTGAGCTTTCTGTGTAACATTCTGAGTCATTCCCTAAGATCTGCCTTCCAGTTCAGTGAAATGTACCTCACTTATGTGGGAACTATAGTTTTACAGATCCGTGATTAATGGCTGTCATTCTCATTCCTATAATTTCTGTGTGGTGCTTTTACAAGCCTTTGTTATTGCTGTTTTTAATGTATTCTTTCCTAGTGGTTTCTATACCTTATTCTAGATTTTTCAAAATGTTTATTTTATAGTCTCTACCAGGTTGTTCAGTCTCTGTGGTTTGTGTTTCTCCCATGGTGATTTAGCTGTGTGTGTAGGTGAACTCTTCTGGTAGAAGCTAATCTACAGGAGAGGGCATTTTTGTGTGGGAGTCGGTGCACCATGGGCGATGAGGTATCTGCCCTAGTTCTGTGCAGGCCCCCACTGGGCATCGAGCACTCTTCAGTTTGGAACATTTTTACCTCAGGCAGGGAGTCCCGATCCATGTGTGGCATGTAAATTCAGATTCCCCGAGCATGAAGAGCAAGATTGGCTTTTAATGTTATTCATTATAGACACTCTCTCCTACCTGGAGCCCAGGCTGGGCAGAAAGCTTCCTTAATACCTACCTGGACCACAGGGTGGAGTTTTCTTGAACCGTATGGCACAAACCAACAGCTCTTAAAGAGTTCTGCCTTTAAGCTAAAACTTCTCTTTTCACTCCTTTCCTAGAGTAGACTCAAGGCCATGTTTCTTACGCAAGGGAATAAAAAGTCTAGCTTTCTCCTCCTGGACCACTGTTGCTTCAGCTGAAGCTAACCATTCCGATTTTAGTTCAATCTTTGCTTCGGGCATGCAAGAGTTTCCATTTCTTTCTTTTGAATTCAACTTGTATTTAAAACCAACAACACAAAACATAATTTTTTTTCCAGTCTCTTTCCTCCAGGGTTACTCTGTGTCTGGAGCAGAAGGGCTGAGTCAACTTGGTCTGCCATATTGCCAGAAGTGAAGCCCACATGCTAGCTCCTGGGAACTGAATTTTCCCTCATGTACCTACTCACTGACTGGAGTCTTGCCCTGGGCCACCTGCTAACGTAAACTACAGCGATGCTGCCCATTGACCTTGCACATCACTGCTTCGGACCCTCTGATGCTGAAATTGTCCCACTATTATACTTTGTACCCACCTGTGTTAACCAAACCATGACTACTTTTCCCTTCACCTCTCCACCCTTTTGGTGGCCAGCTAACTACCCTGTGGAGTGCCTGCCACTAAAGGCTCATGTGAGGAAGGGACTTGGTTGACTGGAGGTTCTTCATTCTCTCTCCAGATAGCCTGGCTGGTTAAGAATCTTCTATCATCTGAAATCCTGTAACTTTGTGGGGAGGGGGAAGTCACAAAATCCCTCTGTATCCTTGTCCTGAGGGAAAAAAGTGCACACACAGAAACTTCTGTATGAATTTCAAGGATTCATTAGATCCCTGAATCCCGTGATAAGGACTTCTGTTCTGGGGGCTGATTGTTTTTTGGTAAATTAGAATCCCTAGTTTGCTAGTTTTATTCAAATCAACTCTAGTGAAAAATGTTAAAATGAGACCCTATGACATAATAACAATCTTTCAATTTGTCACTCCCCGATGCCATCTTTAAACAAAACCCTGGCACTGGGAGTAATGTCAACAATTAGTGACAATCTCCTATAAAATCTCTTCTTCAAAGTACTTTTTATTAAATAATTGAATTGTTACTAGAGCATAATTTCCTCAAACACTGCTTTCTGACTCAAGCCTATGTCATCTCGAGGGCAGGAGCAGCTTCATGAAACGAGACAGAACTAGTGCATCATGGTAGAAATAAAGCTGGATTCTAGATTTAATTTCTAGGTTTGGGATCCGGCTTTGCCACTAATCATCAAGTGGCTCTGGGGAATTCCCAATCTTCTCAGCTTCCTTTTTCCTTATCTGTAAGCGAGGAAGTTGGATGAGATCAAGGCTGACAAACCAAACCCCACCAGCCAAATCCTGCGTGTTGCCTGTTTTTCTAATAAAGTTGTGTTAGAACATAGCCACACGCCTTCATTTCTGTATCATCGACAGCTGCTTTCATGCCACAGTGGCAGCTGAATAGTTGTGATGGAGACCACATGGCCCACAAAGCCTGAAATATTTACTATCTGGCCCTTTACAGAAAACTGTGCCCTTGGCCTCGAGAGGAGCTCTCTATCCCTCTCCACCTCTTGATGATCTGTGATTCTTGGAGGCAAAGGGAATGTAACCAGCCCAATCTAAGGTCACATGTAGAATACAACCAAACAGTGAATGCACAAAGACAAATCATTTATATTATTTTGTTGAAGTGTTCCCCCAATAACTTGCTTAGGGAAGTCTCATGGTCAAGTGAAACTGCTTTAAACAATCAAATTTTGGGCACCTGGGTGGCTCAGTCAGTTACACATCTGCCTCTGGCTCAGGTCGTGATCCCAGGGTCCTGGCACTGAGTCCCACAGCGGGGCTCCCTGCTCAGCGAGGAGTCTGCTTTTCCCTCTGCCTCTTCCCTCACTCATGCTTTCTCTCTCTCTCTCTCTCTCTCTGAGATAAATAAATAAAAAATTTTAAAACAAACAACACACCAAAAACCAACCAAACTTCATGTGTACTTCAAATTGTTTCACAATCCAGACATTTAGTGATTCAGAAAGTTTTTCCTCTGATGTATGCAAATCAGTGAAGTTTTAAAAAATGACTTGCTCTGATTAATATCCATTAATAAGCACAATGAGGTTGGGGAAATAACTAACAGGATAGCACCTATAATCCCTCTTACCCAACCCAGAGCCTGTTTTGGAATGAGCTAGAGCATTAACCAACCAACCGAGAAATGTGGCCCTTCTGATCCAGATGACAAGTATGGTGTTAACCTGAGCATGAACTTTCTGGGCTGAACATTCAGGAGGCTGATATATTTTTATGATCCGTGTTGTCCAAACCACTCTCTCCAAACATCTCAGAGCCGGGAAGTTACCGTGCCACGAGGGCACGGCTGCCGCGGCAGACATCCCAGAAGCTAGGGTTTCCCACCAAGCAGACTTCCAACAGTCTCATTAGATTGGAACAAAATCTATTTTTTAAATTGACTTTCCTATTCCTCTTCACTCAATCCATCCAGGAAGAGATTATTTGAACTAAGTAGCAAGAAGCGGGATTTTTTTTTTTTCTTTCTGAAATTAACATATTTGAAGGTGTTAAGCCTCTATATTCAGGGCTGCAAAATGAGGCTGGAACCAGTCCCACAGAGGCTCAAAATTCCAGGTCTAGAGGAGCGGGAAAAGTCTCCTACCATTGATGTAATTTAAATTATGCTTTCTATTTCTCGCAATCATCAGACTGCCAGTTCCTTGCCCTTCCAATAGCATCTTTACAGACAGTCACTGTTTTTGTTTTGGTACAGTGAAAATAACTAAGTATGGCCCTCTTCTTAACTGACTCAGAGAAGCAATTTCCAAAAAGCTTTGAAAAATCCCTATCATCTGTCATTTGGTTCTAACGGTGGCAATTGGAACAAACTGCCCCCAAATGACAGGACACGTGTGATGACCAAAAAACACAGTATTGGAATCCCTCTCCACTTCCTTAAAAGCACAGAAAGTTTGGCCCCCAACCCAGCCAGTGTGGTTCTTTGGGGTCACAGCTAGAATTGCACATGTAAACACAAGAGTCCCCAGAGGTGCCCAAACTAGATGGTGAGAACAGAAAGTCAAATTACTCCTGAAGAGCTTGAAGAGCTCTGGAACAAACAGGGCACAAACTCCCAATTTGGGCAATCTGGAGAGTTCTTGGTGAGCCCCACAATTGCTGTTCTCACTTAGGAATTTACTTTCTGCTCTCTCCTTGGTACCACAAGACATTTGGTGTCATCACATACATTTTTCATTTGTGGGTTTTGTTTTGTTTTGTTTTTCCTAGAAGATTCCAAACATCATTTCATGCATCTCACACAGCACTCCTCTGCCTTCTTCCTAGCCCACTACTTTAATTCCTTCCCCCAAGAATCATGGTTCTCTCTCTTTCTCTCTTCCAAAAGGCCCCTTGTCCCTGACAACCTCTTAAACTGATTCCTATTCTTCTTCATGAATCATGGCTCCATCTTTTGCTCCCCTCCTGCATCCCACCTCACTCCTCATCCTGACTGAAAAAAACTTCTCTCTCTCTTGTCATTTTGGAGCAAAAACAATTGGGGACTTGTCTAGAACGAGACCTTTTGCTGCTCGCTTTTTGAGGGGTAGAGCAAGTAGCTGGGATGTGGATCGTGTATGCATTGTGGGATGGACACAGGACTTTGTGGTAGCTTAGACTGTTCAGAAATTAACTTCTGGAGTCAAACCAGGCAAGGGCAAAAGAGGAATAGAAAGTTTGCGTGATCAGCATCATGATCCATTGCTTTGCTGCTCTCAAATTTCTTTACTTTTCCTAATAAAGAAGTTTTCACATTGCCTTGTTTGGCAGTAGAACATTGGTCTTGCTCATGACTCTGCTATGAAGCTCATAGTTGCAGAGTCTATCTCTGTTCAAATCTTGGTTCTATATTTTACTTTACTATTTATGTTTCTTTTTTTTTTTTTTTTTTTTTTTTTACTATTTATGTTTCTTTATTCAACCTCCTGGTCTAAACTCTCAAGTTCACCTGCTGCCTAATACAGTTGTAATACTTTCTAAATTAAGTGCCGGCAATTTCCAAAATACAAACACCAAATTTATGAAAAAGCTGCCCCTTCTTACTTCTTTGTGGCATCTCAGAAGCCATGGAGCAAGCTCTGCCTTCTCTGAAATTTTGGCAGCAGGAGGAGAGTTTCTCACACCCAGCTCCTTGAGTGGGGACTGATTTCCCATGGGCACTATCGCACATGGTGGTCTACCTCCTACACCAGCCCACAAAAACCCATTGAGTCCATACTGTAGCTGGAAAAGATTGAGAAAATACAACTGATAAAAAATTATTTTTGCTAATGTGTAAGATTTCACCTTTAGTAGGAGTTAAATTTGCATAGCCACTTTATTACAACATTTCTATGGGAAATGTTTGTTCCAGGTTCCAAAAACTGATTTACAAACAAAGTCTTGGAAGAAAAATCTCATCTAAATTTAGAACTTCCTAGATTAGCTTGAGTTTTCAGCACAGATTTTTCCTTTTGTTTGCACGAGTCATCTGGGGACAGGTTTACTGATGCTGCCTCTGCAGGCAAACCAAAACCATGAGGTTGACACTCGTCTGATACAAGCCACCCAGGTGTAGAAGGGTCGGTGTGGGGGCGGGGGGGGGGGGCAAGGGAAAGGAGCCTCTGTAGCCAGGGAAAGGAGTTTTGGTTTTAACTTGGATTGAATTTTCTGGCTTACTGGGTGAATCACTCTGCCTGGTTAGAAGAAATATCAGATAGATTTTGTAAGTAGTCTCCCTTTACACTTTCTCAATCACTGGATTTGTTGTGAATGAGTCTTCCTTAAAAAAACTAAATAGTACAAACTCTAAACTTTCAAAATGGAACATCAGAGTTGTTCACCACAATATGATGGAATTAAGGTATGCTAGACTTACCCAGAACCCTTGGCCCGGCAGCATTCCTACAGCAGCTGGTTGACCATACAAGAACATGGGTTTGGGGTCTTTCTTCTGGTGTGTTCACCTGAAGGACGGAGCTGTTTCTGGAGTCTAATTAACCATAACTGAAAAGGCTTCCTTGTGAATGCTGCTCCTGGGACACAAGCCTGGCTTCTGGGCCAGGTGCTCTGGAGGTACTTGGACTCATTGCCAAAATCACTACAATAGTCAAGGTATGCCTTACATAGACACTGTAGCTCTTTTGTTCGCCAGGCTTGTAAGTGGCATTTTATTTAAGCAATAATGACTGGTAGAGAGGGCATTTCCTGATACTTAATGACCAACTGCAGGAACTGTGGGCCTGAGGCAATGCATATAATACGCTATTAAACTCTAAAATGTAAAAATGTAAAGAAAAAATAATTACCTTCTTATGCATGTTGCCATGGATACTGAGGGTTGTTTATAGTTTTAGTCTTTTCCTAGAGGTTAGAGTCTAGTTGAGCAACCAGTAGGAAATGGAGAACTTCAGTCTCAATTTTTACTCACTTTATAATGTTTGACATTACCTAGTTAGCGCATGTTTCTTTAAGAAGGGGCACGTCGCCCCCGAAATAGGATATGTAACATGTGATACGGATTGCCATAGTAAGTATTCATATTTTATTGAACAGTTTGGCAATCAGTATTTAAAATCAGCTAACCTTGTAGATAATCACGTTCCGTTTCCCCAGAGTGGCAGTAACTTTCAGACCATCCTTCATCACCCCCACCCCAAGAATGTGCCATTTTTTCAGCCTTCAAATTGCATGCACATATTTTATGCATTAGTGCCAGAAACACTTTTTCAGTTGGATCTATTATTACAGTGCATAACTCAGAGATTAATATTTAATCATGAAGGAGAAAATACTCAGAGTAGCACCTAATACTCCATAATTTACATGGTAACTATTTGTTCTATGAGTTTTTTCAACCCTTGGAATAGTTTCTCTTCTAACTCTTAGGGAAAAGACAGGACTTAATTAAATCAATTTCCCAACTCTGCAGAAGTAAGGGCGCAAATGGGCACAATGAACTCTTTGGTATCTATTCTGGGAATAAAAGAACTCTTAGGAAAATTTAGAGAATTTCACCAACTCCAAACTTTCTCTCACAAATATGTTTTCCATAGTTATCAGGAAGATTTATCTGCTTTTGTTTTTCATTATTCTCTCACCATCAAAGAGGACTATAATAAGCCTTTATCAAACACTTAACGCAGAAATGACATTCATTTATATGTTATCCATTCACTCATTCATTTATCTGTTGGATATTTTTAAGGTGTATTGAGCTTTATCCTGAGCCAGGCCATAGATGTGTGCACCTGAAAAAGCTAAGCTCCTCACCCTTGAAGAAATCTATCTGCTGAGGAGTCAGGCACTGTAACATAAACGACAGTAGTTCATTGAGGGTACCACCCTAGAGGCTTGACGAGAGGTGATGGAGCACAAAGAAAGGTGAGGGCAACTCTCCTGGAGATTCGGGATGGTTTCTCAGAGGAGGTGACAGTTACTTTAGAGGTGAAGTGTAAACCACCATACAAAATTATCAAGGTATTATTATAATTTTGTTTCCTTAACTACTCTTCTACACAGATACAAAGATGCAAGATTCCTGAAGAATCTATAACTCAGTTGGGGAGTCAAATATAAACATTTGACAGTGGTTATTAAACCCATGTTAACACACTTTCCTTCCAGATTCCTCCCCAAATATTCATCTCTACAAACAGTGCTAGATTTATAGAGAGAACTAAGTCTTGACGTGAGGACACCAGGAGTCTCTGGGCAAAGGAGGTGAGCACTCTCTACTGTGCTGACTTTCACATGGAAATGCAATGCAGCATGCACTACATTTCCTGCCTTCATAAAAAGTACATGAGGAGAATCCTGACACCTTCCTCTGGATTATTTTTATCTATAGACATCCAAATCATGCTCAGCGCCAGCGTGATTTATCTGCGCTCTTAGAAGAGACTGTACAAGCTAAAAGTTTACGCTCTGAGTAGGAGGGAAATAAAGGGATCAGAAGAGAACTCATTAGGGAAGGTTGCCTAGAGCCCTCGGGTTTGAGGAAGACCTTTCAGGATGTAATGAACATATATTCACAGGGAAAGGCTAGCGCAGACGAAAGCGGCCAGACAGTATGCAGCCAGTCCTTGGGGGTTACAGAAAGTAGATTAGTTCTCCGGAACAGAAGGGCTGGCTGGCTGGGAAGCAAGAAGAACTTAGATTAAAAAGATAAAGGCAGGACTGGAAGCAGATGGCAAATGGCCCCATCGTTAGCTTGAGGAGCGTAGATGGATTGGTAAATACCTACTGTCCTCAGGACTCTGCACAGACGTCACCTCTGGATCCCCTCCCCCCCCCCCCCCCCCCCCCCGATTTCCACCCTCATCTCATTGCACTTAAACACGTTGTACTGAGATGAGCCGTTAACAACAGTCTCTTTGCTCTCTTGCCTCCCCAGCTCCGGTCTCCCATTGCATGTGCAGAGCCCCGCACGGTGCCCGTCGGCAAAGACTCTATGAGTGTCTCCCCTGAACCAGCACTGTTCCCACGGCCAAGGAAGCGGTGGTGGCACAGAAGCCCAGCGCCCCTGGTTCTGTGGAGCTTACACACAATGGGCGTCAGGGAGCCATTCCAGATCCTTTGCAGAACAGACCTGAAAACACCAAGGAAGATTCTTTTGGAACTGAGCACGGGGGAGAGTCTGCAACTCCAGGTGCAAATTCATGTGGGGGTCACCACCCTATTGCCCGTGTGAACACAGGAGGGACTAAATCTGGCACGCTGAGAGGGAGAAGCCCAGGGCACAGATGGCCCATCAAATGGCCAATCAGAGCGGAAAAGGACAGAGTTACCAACACCAGAAAAGTTTACTATTATTTTCAACAGCTGCCTTTTCGATGGAAAAGTCCGGGAGAAGAGCGCAGATGTTTTTGAAAGGAAGAGGAAAAATACTGCTGCAAGAATTTTGACATCAAAATGCATATTGATGAGGCAAACAGGAGGGCTGGGCTCAATATTCTCATAAACCAGCTCCCCTGGTGCCGGGTAAATCAATTGGGAAGTCCGCGTGGGGGAGAGGACCTAACCTAATTGGGAAAGCACGTGGGCCCCAAAGATGTGAGCTCTGACTCAACCTCTCACAGTCCCAGGCGATGTCACTCGCCCCACCTGCCCTGCTCTCCCGGAGTGCTCCTGCCGCATCCACCTGCTGCTCCTACGCTCTGCAGCCCTCACTCCAATGGGCCCTCATGTCCCCAAGCTTCAAAACCAGGAAGTATGAGGGGCCTTGTGCTTACCCTCCCTCTAACCAGAGACTTTTAAAGCTGACAGGATCATCCAGATCATAAAGGGCAGAGATGGGGCTGAGAGGAAGCAGGAGAGGGCAGGGGAGGAATAACCCATCAGGACCATGTGCAATGACAACAGCTCACGATGGACTGGTCCATATGCCCCTTCCAGCAAAAGGTCCGAGAAGTGTGGTATCAAATAGAAAACCTAGCTCACTGGCCTCAGAAGGATCATACAAGAAGGGGGAAAAGTTGTCAGTCCTTTACATTAAGTCAAAAGAAGAGGCATGTGTGCCCAACTTCCACCATATCATTTATCAGAAGAATTTATCTGTGAACATGGCCGTTCAGGCTTATTACATGAGAGGTGTCAGCATTCGTTTTCTTTATACTTGTCTCCTCATGACACTCAGGGTATAGACTTACAGAAGAAGTTGCAGGGGGTGGGTGGTGGGTGGTGTGGGCTTACCCTGTATAGCACAGTTAGTGCTAAGGTGGTCAAACTTGTCAAAGAGGCTTTCTGAACTACTTCCTCTGATCAATAACTCTTGCTCATGAAAAAACTCAGAGGAACCACCTTGTTCCTTTCCCCAGGTGTCTCAACATGGAACTTTCTTGCTAATGCAATGAGAGACCAGGACTTAGAGTGGCAAAGACTAATTTGCTTTGACGATTTGTCCAGGTGTTTCAGTGTTAGAGGAACACGTGAGCAAGCAGACAGCAGCTGGGGACACACTGATCCCTCTTTTCTGGTCTGTCCTGAGCTCCCCCAAACCTCCACAGGGTTTAAGAGCTACTATTGCATGAATAGAAGGTCATAATTCAAGAAGATTCAGACAGTTTCATAAAAATGAATCATGTTTTTTAAGTTTCTACAGTTGCTCGTGGAATGCGAGCCTCGGCAGATATCTGAATTATTAAACGTTTGCTTGATCAGTGTGGTTCAGTTTCAAGCATGGATTGGGCTGAGAAACAAACCATGCATGCAAAGGAGGCACCAAACCTTAGGATTCTAGAGATGAATATATGAATCCACAGATTCTCCTCAAGTTTCTGACTATGTATCAAAACTCTGAGGAATGTCTGCAACTACTTAACTCTGTGGAAGTGCATTCTCTCGTACAAAATGGCTAAAATCCAAACAGAGAATTGAAATCAGAGTTGGAAATCTGGCATCTGAAGTGAGATATGCCCAGATTGAATGTACTCAGGAATTCTCACAGAGTTTGCTTTTCTACATATATGTATATTTGATCAAAATCAACTGGCAACTAGCAAGAGACTCATAATTAGAGTTTGGTATTAATCAAATCCACTACTTTTTAGAACTGAAGTTTCTTTATTCACAGGGTTCCCCAGTCTTCAAACACAAACTATTTCATCTGATAATAACCCAAGTTTTACTAGCTGTTATGGGTCATGTTCCCAGGAAACTTTATTAAAGAGTGTTCTTGGGATCAACTGGGAAGGGAGTGGTGGGGAGGAAGCAGGATTAGCAGAAGGAGAAATCAAGATGTAATGCAGTCTCGGTGAAAGCATCAGCCAACCTGCATGGAGCTCTGGACCACGAGTAGCCTTTTAGAGCTTTCCCAAATTACAGCAAGAGGAGCATTCAGTGCAGTTGTCCCTGGAAGGTGGTGTGATCCTCAGATGACCAGAGACTGGCAAACCGCTTACGTGAGGCAAAACTGCACAGGCTAAGAGTTAAGGGCCAGCTTCTCACAGAACTCCCCACAGCTGGGGAATAAGGTCTCCATCCCTGAATAGGAATCTTCCTGAATAGGAATCTGGACAGTACATGAGAGCATCCACTACAGTCCACCCCTTGCAGCACCTGGATCCTCTTCTTAGAGGTTCTAGGGAAATCTTCTCCAAGACACCGGTGAGCCTTCTGTTCCTAGTGGGAACTTAACAGATAAAGGTGAGTGGGACAAAGTACAGATCTTGATGCTATAGCTGGTTTCAGGGTGGCAACTGGTACTCATCTTCTCCCTCCTGTCATCCACTGAAGATCCTCCTCACTCTAAACAAGCCTCTCTGCTGACCTTGGTGGTTTTTCTGGTGGTGAGAATCTCTCAGCCCTGAGGGGTCTGAGCCACTAGCCATGATGCCTCTCTCAGGCTGTGATCTATTTTCCTTCAAAGTTGGACTAGGGAAACCAAGAGGTACCTAACTAGGTCACCTGGGTTCTCCATTCTTCCTCCCTTCCCTGTGTATAACAGTATCTTCCTGCCTTTTCCTGGTGACCAGGTTCAACTACCCCTTCCAAGACAGTGACTTTTCTTCTTGCCTGTTGGCATGTTGGTGCATGGAGCTAGAAATGCCCATGGATCAGCCATACTTATAGTTCAAGGGGGACAATCACTGTGTCTCTGGTCAGAAGTATCCCCCCACACACACACACACACTCTTTAGGCACCAGAACCTCGAAATTCACAGAGCTCAATTTTGTGAAGGTAACAAGCCCAAATTCTTCAAGGAGGTCACTGGGAGTGATGGTCAGCAGGACCGCTTCTACTTCTACTCCTCGGCTCCTGGACTCCTGCATTCTACCTGTTGTGAACACAGTGGCATTTAAAGGTCTTTGATCTAAGATCAACTGTGAATCCTGAAGAATGGTGCTCCACTCTAAGAAGTATCACCTTTGAGCTGGCACATCAGGTCAACTTTGAACAGGTTTGTCTATGCTCTGCTCTGGCTGCCTGGCAGCTTCAAGAAATATAGCATGAGACAGAACAGTGGAGTCATGTGCTCATTCCAATGACTCTTTTGCAGAAAAATGTGTTCTTTGGTATGATGTGATGTAATATTGGATTCCATGACAGTGGATTTAACACTGTTTAAGCCTCGGATAGCAGTGCTTCCTGAGGCCCTGAGAGCAGTAAATATAAATCCATATCCAGAATATGTGTCCATTCATGTTCAAATGAATTGCTATTTCTCCCATGTTGGAAGATGTCCAATGTAGGCAGCCTGCCAGAGTGTCAGGTTGGTCTCCTTAAGGGATGGTGCTATATTGGGAACTCAGTATCACTCTCTGCTACTGGAATGTTAGCCGTTTGGCAGCAGCATTAGCTAGAAAAACTTTGGTAAGTGCAAGCCCAGGCCAGTGGTCCATGCATAGCCTCCACCCCTGCCACCATGGCTCTTCTATTCAGGGGTCTATTGTGCCAATACTAGAAGTGGCTGATGACAGAGGCTGGGGGCCATTAACTGGTCAGTCATTTTGTCTCCCTGCATGCTTTGTGCCTCTCTCTTGTGAGCACTGTCATTCAATACAAGATCTTCCCACAGGATGTCCTCTCACAGGTCGGTGCACATGTCTACTCCAGACCTCCTGGTTGCCAATCTGCCCATTTTCTGTTTTAGGCCCCTGCCCATTCATTCAGCCATTTGTTACAGCCCACGAGTCTAACCGCAGGCCACCTCTCTTTCAACAGGAAGCAGATGACCAGGGACACCACCGGAACCTTTCCCTCACCACTGTTTTCCAAAAGTGAATGGAGCCATGCATTCATTGTTTTCAGCTTGCACCATACAGAGCTGGCCCATCCAGCAAGCTTGAGCACCTCCCCCTTCAATCAACTGATCATAAAGGATCTTCCATATGGTCATAGGTGTGAGCTCCAGGGGAAGTGCTGGATCAGTAACAGTGGGTGACATGAGCCCCTGTGCAGCTAGGCTGTGTCCCCTACTCCTTCTCGTTCTTAGTTCCAGGTGCACCAATCCAACCTTGCAATGAATTGTCCCTTGGCCTACCCCACGATATGACGTGGTTTTGACAGAACCCAGTCTTGATAGGCTGTTTTGGCCACATGGTTAGGTGGTGTCCCATGGTTAGGAGCTCTCCTCTACTAGGTCCCCATAGCATGTAAGAGCTATTGTTAGAAAGTTATAGAATTCTCTGCTGCCAATGGCTCAGCCATGCTCCAGAATCCTGGAGGTCTGTATTGCGATTTTTCCACTGGGGCTTGCCAATAACTCCACCTGGCCTCTTTACCCAGCACTGACACCTAACACCAGAAACCCTATTGGCTTATATGGCCCAAGTGGTAAGATTGCTTGCATCACAACCCAAACCTGATGCAGAATCTTTTCTTTTTCTGGTCCTTTCTCAAAGCTGTAAGCTTGGAATGATATTTTGGTTGAAGCAGTGGAACACACCGCTTCCAGAACTCAGATGCACTCATCAGGTTTTACACTTCCATCTTTATGGTGGAAGAGGAAAATGCAAAAATTGGTCTCTTCCTTTGGATGTGATGTCCTGGCATGCCCCTGAGCACTGCACTCATAAAAACTGTACCAATATGGCAGGTCCTTAGCAAGACGCAGATACAAATCCAGAGGCTGATTAAACAAATTCAATAAATGGTCTCCAAATGAAGACAACAAAGTTTTTCCACTACCACTTAAAAAAAAAAAAAAACCAACCTATGACCTTCTTACTATTTTAAAAGCTTTGTCACATGGTAAAAGTATGATATATGCTCTGGGACATTTGGGCCATATGATTTTTTTTTTCTAAAGTCTTACTCCACTAATCTTTGCTTATTTATACTCTTGAAATCCATAAATAGAGCAAGATAAAATGAACAAATAAAAAACTTAAGAGGAAGTTAAAAATACAGATTGGAAAAATTAAACAGAGCCAGGTTAAAGTTAGCAGATGAAAGCACAGGGCCAAAGCCACTGACCAGTTGCCAGATGCAGATGGCAAACTTCCCCCTGGGTCCCGTCGTGGCTGAAGCAAAGGCAGCCACAGTTAATCACTCTCACAAAGCCCCACCATATCCAGATCAAGGAAAGAGGAAAGGCCATGAACCGTCTCACAAAATAACTAGATGTACATGCTGATAGTGAGGAGAGGGATCGGATGGGGTGGGGGGTGTTGTGTGCGGTAAAGATGGTTAAACAATATAACTTAATTTGGTAAAAAATAATATTGAAATGACTTGGCCTGGGTCTCCCAGATGGCAGATCCTAGGACAAAGGCTGGAGTGCAAATACTTTACCGTGGAGTGTGATCCAGACAGGAGGAGGGACAAGAAGAATGGGGCAGAGAAGGATGGGAAACTAACACAGGGATGAGTCACAGCTCCTGGCAAGTGGCTGCTGGCTCCTTCTGTCCTGCCTGGGCTGTAGGAAAGCCAATCAGGGCTGTCCATCTTGGAGGGAAAATAGAAAGCACTTATCCATTGGGGCTTATGCTTTGTAGGTCGACAGTTTGAACCCAAACTTACTCCCAGGTTTCGTCAGTGCATGTGCCCCATGTGGCTCAGGGAACCTCCTGGGTGGATGGGAAGCTCCAGCAGAGGCGTGAGGCCGAGCATGGGGCAAGCCTCTGGCATGCTGCACCCAAAGGAGGCTGCCTAGAGCCTGAACCAACGACTGGAACAAAGCGCAGGGGATGCCCAAAGGTGAGAGGTGGTACCCAAGAGGTTCCCAGCGCATACTTCAGATCTAAAACTAGATGTTGCTTTCAAAGCATCTTTTGAGAGAATCTTTTGACCTAGAACAAATTTCTGATATCTAAGTAGTGATCCCCTGCAAGATATAAGCTATGTCAGATTACTGGGCCAAGTGATTCTGGGCATGGAGAGTCTATCCATGAACAGATGCAACAATTATTTATTTATTTATTTATTTATTTATTTATTTATTTATTTTCTTAAAGATTTTATTTATTTATTCATAAGAGAGAGAGAGAGAGGCAGAGACAGAAGCAGGCTCCCTATGGGGAGCCAGATGCAGGAGCCAAAGGCAGATGCTCAACCACTGAGCCACTCAGGTGCCCCCAGAGGCAACATTTAGAAAGTATGTCCTTTGCTCCCTGTTTCAAAATATAAAGCTTTCATGAATGCATCTAATATTTATATCTGAAAGCAGATTTACTCTAAACATCTAGTCTAGCAAACTCTACACAAGTTAATGTTCTATATGTAAAATAAAGACTTGAAGGAGTAAAACTGGCAGTATTATACATACAAGTAAGAAATCATTTCTACACTCATTTTCAGAGTACCTTTGAATTTCCAGAAGCAGCTTTCTTTAATGCTGGGAAATTTAGGTGCAATGTTGAAACAATATGAATTTTCGACACTGTGGTCTAAGTACAGGCCTGGAACATTTTTTTCTTCTCTGAGAATCCAGTATTGATTTTTTCAGGGTCAAATTAAGCTACAACAAACAAGACAGGATCCTATTCACGTTTTCATTGTAAGCAGATCTCTATTCTGTAAAATAATATGGACTTCTGAATTCTAATCCTGTTGCCGAGGCGCTTAGCTCTTGGCTAGTAAGTTAGCCCTGGAAAACTGACTGTAGGCAAAACTTGTGAATCTTGATATACAGCCACTCCACTCCTCTGTTCGAGAATAAAGTACAATGACGTCACAGTTTAAATTTACTTAGAGGGAGAGCTCGGCAAATGCTGTTAAAGAATTAGAATCCTCCTCGCTGGAAAAGCAATGATGAACGCTCAGAATGCTTCACTTGAGCCAAGAAGGCGGTGAGCTGAGAAAAATTTCTCCCTTAGGCCCTGGTCCTCTGTGATCCCGCTCTACCCACAGGAGACTTAATTAGCTAAATTAACCTATTAGAGGTAGGATATTAAATTTTTAGTTAATTATTTACTAGCAGTTAAATAAAATTTATATCCGTCATGAAAATTCTAAGTGCATATGAGAGCGACATCATGAGATACCACTATTTCTATTCAGATACAGCATCTGGGGTACAGAGAGGCAAAGGGCTGCCTCAAAATCACACAGCTAAGATGTGGGAGAGTCGCATTCCAGCTCAGGTGTGGCAGCAGTGCCTCTCCATGCGCATCCATTCTCTCCCTGCTGTCAAAACGCCAAGAACAAATTTGTCCAAGGTGTAACAAGGAAACCAGGGGGAAGGAGGCAGCCTTCATGCTGGCAAATCAATCTGGTTCAGTTCTTCCCGCAGCAGCTTGTTCTACCTCCCAGGGCCTGGGGGTGGGTGGTGGGAGGATGGTGCCGCAGAGTTATCATTTATCTTCATCCATGCCCCTCCCCCCCTGCCCCCCTGCAAAATGTTACTTGAGGCTCCTGAAAACAAGCTCTCTGGGTTGGGACTCGGTGCAGGAGCACCCTGAAGGCCCTGTGTACTGCTGTCTTCCCCAGACTTGTTCCGTGATGGTATCTCTTTTTGAGGAGCACCAACCTCAGGCCGATTCTGCAGAAGAGGGTTCTGAAATTACTGAGCTGCAGAATGCCACGAAATACACTCTCAAAGGTCATTCTGTTCCCACCTGGTAGTCTGGCTTCATATCCCAAACAAGATGCAGGAATAGGTTTCTCCCTAAGAGAGTCTGATTACTACTCATCCGATCACCAAATATTCAGGGAGTATTTGGGGCAGGCACCGTGCTGCGTATGGAGACTTTCTCCAAGAACAGAGAGGCCAGTTCCTGCTTCGAGAAGCTTACGGCTGAATCGCGACCATAAACCGTACCCAGCTGTGCACGCGGTGAGCCACAGGAGGTGCCACAGGATCGCTTGACAGGACGACCATATGCTGGTTGTCCAGGCACCAAGGACGTGACATTTCACCCGAGGACTGAAGAATGAACAGGAGGTGAATAGGGTCGGGGGAAACGCAGGCAGTGAGCTGTGCGGGTAGAGGGCCCTTCTCCTAGCAAGCTTCGACGCACCCTTCAGACTAACCCGGACCCCTGCTCTCTCTCGGGGCTGGATGGAGGCACCCGCCCGCCGCACGGGTCGCACAGTGCCGGCCGCCTACGGACACGGCGCCCCTCGGAAGGCGGCCCCATCCCAGGGCCCGGCCTCGTTTGTCCCCATCCCTAGCCCAGCGCTGCCGCCTGGCCGTTGAGAGGAGCAAAGGGAAGAAGGCTGGGAAGTAACTGCTCCCCAGCGCGGTGCACGGGCTCATTCTCCACCAGGCCTGCTTTTCCGTCACATGAAAAAGGAGGAGAGCTCGACTCCGCGCTCGAGGTCCGCCGCCACTTCACACGTTAACGTGGTCTCCCCACCTTCGCGCCGGGAACCGGAAACGCAGTGACGAGTGAGGTGCGGGGTCTACGTCCAGGGAGCTCGGGATGCGGTGGGGACACTCGGAAACGCGGGTGTCTCGTGCTTTCCCGCACTACGAAGCAGAAAGGGCAGGAAGCCTTTCCACGGAGCCCGCGGGATCTGGGCCGAGCTGGGTCCCCACTCGTGCAGCCAACTTTCCCGGCCCTGCACGCGCTCCCGCCCGCGGGGGGGCCGCCCGGGGGCCTGGGTCACGGGGCCGCACGACCTTCCCCGCCGAGCCGGTCGCCGCCCCAGGCCGCCCCAGGCCGCCCCCGGCCAACTCCCGGGGCGCCGCAGCCCGCGCCTCCGCACACCCGGGACGAATCCGGGCGTCGCGGGCGCTGGAGGCGGCGGCGGCGGCGGGGAGGTGCGCGTGCGTGTGTGCGCGTGTGGGCGAGTGTGCGCGCACCCCTCCCCCGCACGACGTCACCCGGGTCACGTGAGCGACCCCCGCCTCCGCCCCCGCCGGGCTCAGCTGCTGGGCCCCGGGGGCGGGGGGCGCGGGCAGGCGGCGCGTCTGCTCGGCCCCTCCCCGACCCCCTCCCCCTCCCCCGGAGCCGGAGCCGGAGCCGGAGCCGGAGCCGGAGCGCGGCGTGGAGCTGGGG
Source organism: Canis lupus dingo (assembly GCF_003254725.2). Classification (NCBI taxonomy): domain Eukaryota; kingdom Metazoa; phylum Chordata; class Mammalia; order Carnivora; family Canidae; genus Canis; species Canis lupus. The sequence continues at coordinate 13,811,869 of NC_064244.1, read as the reverse complement.
GCTCCGGTGAAATTGGAACCGGTGTTCTAAATTAAGGGGAGCAGATGTCCCTGTTTTGCTCGGGAGGCCTGGGTGGCCTGCTGTTGAGAGCGAAATCGTTGAGGCACTGACCTTCCGGGGCCGCCGTCAATCTCGGCGTGCAGATGGCCAGCCCGAAGCCCTGCCCGCTGCTCTGCATTGGAAATGCGGCGGCGGGGGGATCCGGGCGGTCTGCGGGCGGGGGGGGGGGGGGGGAGCCCGGGGGAGACGGAGGCCGGCAGAAAAGGCCTGCTCGGCGCACAATGGAGCCCCCGTGGCGGCCCCTCGGAGGACAATGCGGTCCCCGGGGACCCGCGCTGGGCTCGCCAGGCCGGCCGGCCGCGCTCCAGCTGCCTCTCCAGAACCAGGCCGTGCAAATGTGCCCACTTGATTCTAAATCCTCTTAGGCGCTGTCCCTGTGAACGAGGGAAGGGCTGGCCTTACAATCCTTTACAATCGGAGGCCTGGGAACCCCGGCGCCCCGCGGGTCTGCACCGCGCATGCAAATGGAGTCGCCCCCCTGGAGAAGCGGGCAGGAGAACGTTTGTGCCCCGCAGTCGGGGAACAAAACCGCCGACGGCCTGCAGTAAACGCCCGTGTATCTGCCCCTTTGATGCCACGCAAGGGCCTGAAAAATTAATTTTAAGCGTGTTTCCCATAGAAGAGACAGCATTAAATGTTCAGAAAAGCCAGCTATGCTGCGCAAAGTCATTAGTCACCCAGGTATTTACACTGTTTTTCCTATTTCCTTTCTCTCTTGGCCTCTGTGGTCAGTAGTATAAAATTCCTAGGAACTCCCACCTAAACACCAGCTTCCTGTTTATGCTCTCGGTGGCTTTAATGTTCAGCTGTTAAAAGCAGTTGACCAAGGCTCTATGAAACAATCAGCAGAGGTTCACAGGTGAATGGTGGAGGGGGAAAAAAAAAAAAAAACCAACCCAAAGGAGTAGGTCAAAGGTCCAGGTTCATTTTTAATCACTTGTGTCAAAAACACAGGGGAAAAAAGATAAAGTTAAAGTGTGTAACTTAATGCCTACGATCTTGGTTCATTTCATTTGGCCCGTGTCTGCATGAACCTATAAAATATGATACGCTAAAGTATGAACATTTTCATTTCTAGCAGTGAAAAAGCCCTCTTTTCCATGCCCATGACATTCTTTTGTTTTAGAAGGTTACAGTTCACACATAAGCACAATCTGTGTGTGCCTTACACCTCGCCATGGCTGTTCTTCTTGACGTTCCTGCAGCAAAATGTTGCACTTCTGTAGCTATTTGAATTAGAGCCTCCCTTGACCTGGAAAAGAACCCTAGAGGGCACTTCATCCAGCTCTTTGCTGATACAGAATTCCCTGCTCCACTCCCAGGGAGTGATCAGCTATGCTGTGATATGCTCCCTACCTTGGAAGATAGCATCCTTCCTTGAGAATCTTTTTTTTTTTTTTTTTAATAAACTTTTCTTGTATCTGAGGCTGGAATCTGCTTCCTCTAACAGAGCCATGCGGAATAAATCTAATCTCTCTTCCATGTGATATTATACTTGAAGTATTTGGAAATGCCGCCCAGTCCCCTCAGAGGCTTCTCCCAGCTGAAACATCTCCAGGTCCTTGAACTGTTTCTGCCCCATGGGTGGGAGTCTCCTGTACCCTCCCAAGTTACCTAGCGATGCTCTGATTGGTCTAAGTCCCTTTGAAGCTCAAGATAGTGCTTCAATTCAAGCTGAAATTCTGCTTCTCCAGGAGGCAGCGCTGGAGGAGTATGGCTTAAAACCATAATCAGTCCGACCAGGCCCGAGTTATTCTGACAAAAATAATTTTGGGGTCTCCATTTTCGTCTTTTTCTCCTCTGTGTCAGTAATGCCAGACTTAGTTAGGAAGCCCAGGAAAGGAGACGGCCTTCTCGTGTGCTAGCACTGTGCCTTTCACGTTCTTGCACCTTACCCTCACAAAAACTCTCTAATTACTATTATTGTTACTCCTCTTTTACAGAATCAGGGGTCAAATAATCACCCAAGAGCACACAGCTAATAAGTCGCGGAGAGAGGTCTCTAGCCTGTGACTTGTATACAAAGCTGCTGCCCCAGAGTCTCGTAGTTAAAACTGAGATCCTGAATCTGTTTTTCAGCACACTCTTATGATACACAGCTTTAATTCAAGGCCACTTGGTATACACCATGTTTATGCAGCTACAGAAACTTCTGAAATACAAGTTAAGAACTTTAGGTGGGAAAAAAGTTCTTTGTGGAAGCAAATGAAACAGAAATTCCTAGTTTAAGCCAAAAGTCATCCCAAACATGCTTTTATTCCAATGGTATTACTTAGCAGCAAAGTGTTCTATTCCCCTTGAGTTTCCTGCCTTAGGCTAAGGGTAGGCCAGGCCCCGAAGCTAAATAATTGTTTCTTATATTTCGGTACTAGCACTACCAATGCCATTGCCCCTTACTCACACTTGCTTTCCAGTGTGTAGGTTAGTCATGAAAGAGGGAAGAATAGGTTTCCCCTGCACACACTGTAACTTTTTTTCCAGCATTGCTCAGCCTGCCAGAACAAAAGTAAAACCACAGAGAGAAGATTTAGATCAGCCTCTTGATCACCCTGCTGCTATTTTATAGTTTTAGGAGGGGTTGGACATCAAACACTTGAAACTGTCATCTGCACATTCCTTCTCAGAATAAAGCAGCACTGGCATGTACCCTCCTGAATTATTTTTCTACCCTTCCCCCCAACTTTTGGAAACTCTTTCTCTCCAGGAAAATAGTCTACAGAAGGCACGCCGAATTATGAGTGTTTGTTCTAAGGAAGGCTCTTCCAGCCTACTGTGAACTGTCATATGCTGACATCCGGCCAGGTGGACTCTCAGCTTCAGTGGGGATGCTGCTCAGACGTTTAGGGTTTTCTAATTTGTTTCTCATTGTAGCGTTTGAGACACCTTTTCCTTACTGCCTGATCTGAAGGATCCTCCACAATCACTATTGCATTAATCTATTATTTTCTTCATGGTACTTACGGCAACCCAACGCTTCATTGCTTGTATGCTTGCTAACGTTCCACCTTACGTCTCTAGATCACCACTTGCGCATAAGTAACTTGGTCTGTCTTGTTCATTACCTAGCATGGAGTAGGTCCTCAGAAATATTTTTTGGATGAATATATATTTTGTGCAAATATATGTATATATGTATTTGTCGTGTACAATTCTTTCCTTCAAACAAATTCTTGGAGTGGTTGAATTCCTACAGACAGAGGTAGAATATGGTTGCCAAGGGCAGGGGTGGAGGAAATGGGGAATTAGTGTTTAATGGATACAGAGTTTCAATTTGGGGAAGATGAAAGAAATTTTGCAGATGGATGGTGGTGCTGGTTGCACAACAATGTGAATATACTTAACGCCACTGACCTGGACACTTAGCAGTGGTTAACATCATAAATTTTAGAGTGCATATATTTTAACGCAATAAAAATAAATTCCTTGAGTTGGAAATTTGGGGCTAAGAGTTAGTTTATGTCTTTAAAACTGGGGTATATATTACTAAACTTCTCTCCAGAAGTTATGCCAATTTACTTTCCAAATACCAGTGCCTGAAAATAGTCATTGCTCAGCATATCACCAACACTGTGTTCTCAGTTTTTTTATTCTTTATGTATGATGAGTAAACACACACACACACACACACTTTAATTATTGTTTTACTTGTGTGACTATACTTATTATTAAGGATTTAGTATATTTTCATGTTTGGTATTTCTTCTTTTGTGAAAAGCCTATATGTATCCTTTCCCATTTTTATGGGGGTGTCTCCTTTGATTGGTTTATAGGAGTTCCTGTATAGTAAAGATAATAACTCTTATAACTGTTATACAGCTTGCAATTAATTTTCCCAATTTGCTATTTATCTTTACATATTACTTGCTATATGAAATTTAAAATTATATGCTGAATCAATATGATCTTGGGGTGAAAAAACCCTTCCCCATTCCAAAATTATAAGAATATTCATCCATGTTTTTACCCTATGCAGTTGTGGCTTTGTTCTTTATACTTAAATATTTGATGCATCTAAATGCTTATGGCAAGAAATGAGATAAAGATCCAACTGGATTTTTTAAATTAATCAGTTAATCATCATTTATTACATAATCCATGCTTTCATCAGTAATTTGAAATGACTACTTTTGGTTATAATAAACAGCCATTTTCTTAGATCTGTTTCATTCTAGCACCTAGACCATGCTATTTTATTTACAGTAAGTTACCAATATATTTAGGTGGTGCCTTTTGCTGTAAATCCTAGGCTAGTAACTAACCTCTATGTTTGGGAATTAATCCATTATTAGAAACATTTTAAATTATGTATAATTATACATTGGAAAGGTATAGCCTGTTGGAGACTTTCCTCTGCTGGGAGCCAGCAAGGAAGAGAGAGTATGCTGTCAACAGACATTTAAAAGAACCAGTGATAGGAAGGAGAAGACTTGGCTGGGATGCTTGGCACAGTGTCAGGCCTGCCCTCACATCCCACTCATGTTCCCCAGCTAGAGTAACTCAATTACCCATGTGGTAGATAGCAAGCTGGTGGGCTTTGTCCTCTTATATTGAGCTCTAACTCTGCCACTTTCTAGGTTTGTGATCCAGAGAAATCTCTTAAATAGTATGCTTATTCCAAGGCTAATAACAGGCTACCTAAGATGATAGTCATAAAGATTGAACAGTACACTTAAATGCACTCTGGAAATGATCACATCTAAATATGTATCATCATCATCATCGTCATCATTATAGAGGAGGGATGCTTTGCCTCCCATGTCTGCATGCTTCTGCCTGGCCACCTGCCTTGCTCCTGCCTGGTGAGACATCCTTCTCCTCTGCAGAAGAGCTGCTTACACAACTGTGAGACTCAGGCCACCGTCATCCGAAGAAGTGTGCTCAGGCAATCTCTCTTCTGATTGACCTCATCCAGGACACTGCTGGCTTCACCAGGGAGGTCAGGGTGTGCTCTACAGACACCCTTAATTTGCTAGTTCTGTGATTAATCTTGTTTTGATGGAGGATGGGAAGGTTAAGAGGTCTGTTTGGCCTTAAGTCTAAACCATGGATCCAATCCAGCTTAACCAGTGAGCTCTCTGTTGGGGGCAATTGGGAGATAACAATAAAGTGGCATTTTGATTGCCATTCTGCCATTATTTCTTGTGTGCTATTGCACACATGCTCCTTGTGTGTCATTACACACCAACCTCGCGGGACGAGGAAAGACGAACAGAGACCAGGGGTGTTCCTGGCTTTCCAGCGACAATACTATCCTGGCCATCAAAACGTCACCTCTCTGACCTCTAACCTCTGACAATTACCAGTCCCTCAAATGGGTCAATTACTCCCCTGAGGAGGATACTCCACACCATATACATAGTAAGAGTTTAGTAACTATTAGTTATTATTACTGCTGTAACAGTCAGCGGTGCCCCTATGGCAGGCAGCTCTCCTGTGAAACAGAGAAATGTCCTTCTCCGTGACCTTGGCCTTGTCACTGCCAGGAGTGTCACTCCTGTCACTGCAGGATCCCTATGCAGTATCCATCCATTCATTTAATGAGTGTTTGTTCAATGCCTGTGCCACACACTGGGAGTCAGGTGGGGAAGACAGACACAATTCTTAGCCTCAAGGAACTTCCAGTCCAATGAAGGGACAAACACCATAAAACAGATGACTGGAACCACTCAGTGTGGCACGAGCTATGCAGACACAACAGGGCAGTGAGATTAACACTGAGGATTGGCCTGGAGGCCCCTCCAGACCTAAGGGAAGGCCTCTCTCAACGCCTCAATTCAACTTTCAACGTGACTTTGTTTTCTCATCCCATAAGTATTTGGAAAAGATTTATACCAGCTCTTCTGTTACTGAGTTTTCTAGTGACAAAACAATAAAAAAAAAAAAAAAAAAACCCACAAGGTAGTGAGTTAGGGAAACCTGAAAATTAGGGTGCCAGGTGTTCCCAGTCCTCTTTCCCTCTTTGTTTGCCCTTTGACACCTTTTACTTGATTGCTTTCAGGCCTGGATTAATTTTTTCTGGCCAGAGGCCCATGCTAATTTGCATGGCTATTCTATATACGGGTCAGATCCGCCAAGACAGCAGGCCAGCCTGAATTCACAAACAGAGTCACATCCATCAAGTGGCCCAGAGCTCAATATACTCACCATAGAAGAATGGAGGATAATGAGAAATCCTACCACAGCCTGAAATCGTGACTCACCAGGGTTGCCCTGTGGTCAAGCTCATGGGTAAACCACTCCATCATCCTTATGTTCTGCTTGTCAAACACTTGTGGGATTCCATCTTGGGCTTTAGACATGTAATTACGGTTCCCATTGTTTGCAAAGCCAGAATTAAGCCTCAGATTATATAATTAATTGTGAGTGAAGTAGAGTGCCTTCTTTCATTTTATACTCTCATCTCTGATGTTAATACAAATCCTTATTTTGTTCAGCAATACCATATATCCCCGAGCCACACTAGTCCATGAAATACACATTAGTGTTGTCATATTTAGCTATTCTTATGAATGGGTAACTGGAAGGCTTACTTACAAGGGAGTTAAAATCCATTATGGGAACCTTGGTTCTTTCCCTGTGTGTGTTGACAGAATCAACAATTCTTTCAACCACTGGAAATGTTTGTTCGTTCATTCACATATTCATTCATTTAACTCATCCACACGTATTATTTTAGATCTATTATGTGGGAGGAACTGTGCCAAGTACAAAGTAAGACCACATGATCTCTGGCCCCCAAGTGGCACAACTAAGATGGTGCCCACCTTGGGTAAGGAATGGCAGGTTGTATTGGAGTCCAAAGTCATAGGTGGGGAAGCCTGGGTGGCTTAGTGGTTTAGCGCCACCTTCCTCCCAGGGTGTGATCCTGGAGTCCCGGGATCAAGTCCCACATCGGGGTCCCTCCATGGAGCCTGCTTCTCCCTCTGCCTGTGTCTCTGCCTCTGTGTGTGTATGTGTGTGTGTGTGTGTGTGTGTGTGTGTATCTCATGAATAAATAAAATCTTGAAAAAAAAAATAAAGTCATAGGTGTCTGCGTACCCTACCCCAAATTCATCCAAGATTCTGATTTTCTAGGTCCAGAGTGAGACCCTGGCATGCGGGTTTGGAAAAACTTCTAGGGTAATTTTCATCACACCCTTGAGTTAGGAACCATTGCTCTAGTGATCGTCCCAGAATTCCGTAGAACTCAGATCCTTTTCATGGGGCAGCATAACCATGAGCTCCTCCTCACCCAAACCAGAGAGTCATCTGAAGACAGACAGTGCCTGACCTGGGCCGGCAGTAACATGCTCATGGCCATGAGAATCTGCCCAGTCCGAAGGGGCTGTTTCTAGTCATAGGGTCATGCCAGCTCTGGCCACATGCCTCTCTGCTGTACTTTGTTCTGGGCTGTTTTGGGTTCTCCCTATGCTGAACCTACCTGGTCACCGGACCTCTACACTTGGCTCTAAAAACCCTGCCAATTTCTCTTGTGAGTCATGTGGAGACCCAGGGCACCCGGGCCACCAATGGCTATTCCTGGGCACCTGGGTGGAGCATACTGCTTTCCCATGGGCTGACGTGTGTGGAGTTGACACAGCAGTCAGAAAAGAAGCACTTGGGAAAGGTGCCGAATCCAAAGGAGGAGTTGGGCAGGAGGACTCGGCCACGCACAGAAGCTAGACAGGAAGAAGTCAGTGTGAGAGAAGAATGGGGCTCTGGTGACAGAGCTCAAACAGGAGGGCCGGGGTGGGAGGGGACATGTTTGTTTGTTTTGTTTTGTTTTTTTGTTTGTTTGTTTTTTGTCAAGTGCCTATGGGTGTGGGAGGGACGTGACAGGACAGTTAGATGCCTGACCAGAAGGTGGACCTCAGGACCCAGCCCCACCGGCCCTGCCTCTCCAGCTTGCTCCCTTCCTCTGGCCTGCTTCCCGGTTGCTTTCTCCCCCTGCGCCCCCATCCCCTCCACTCCCAGCCCAGACCCCTCCTGCTCTGCCTGTCCAGGACCAAGCTCTGGCCATCTACAGACCTCAACAGACATCACAATAATATCATGTTTGAGTGACCGGTAACAGCTTGCATCATGCAAAAGCTATCACCAGCTTATGAATTCTGGGTTGTTTGTTTTAATTTCTATTGTCAAGTCTGATATGATGTGATATGGATATGCTATTCCACCTGGTAGCGCTGACACTGGTGACCAGTCAGGGACCGTATGCTCCCATCTTGTAATTATGTTTTAATCTTGCATTTGTAATATTTGGACCAACCCACACTGGTTTGGTGCCATGAGTCTCTTGAACTGATAAATTGAGTCAATTCATAAAGTCTCGCTTAAACAGCTTTATAAGTCCAAATAAAACCAAGAATGTGAACTAGCTAGTTTTTTTTTTTTCCAGTTGTGGCAATTTACTGTGTCTTGATTTTAACTTTTTGTCGTATGTCATTTGTTCCTGCATTCATTCGGCTTTTACTGAACACCTGTTCTGTGGGGCCACCTGTGATGTTTCACAAGCCGCCCTGGACTACACCTCCTGCCCCCTCTGCCACGCATCCCCGTCACATCTGCCACCCACCCCCCAACACACACACACATACTGTCTGGCACACTCCTGGTGTAAAAGGACACATGGTCGGTCTCTGCCCCTCGACATTGCTCAGTCACATGAGGGTGACAGCCATGCACCCATTGTTCTGAGACGATGGATGCTTTGGTGGTGTCTGATCTGGGTCTCAAAGGGCACAGAGCAGATCATCAAGAACAGCTCCACAGGGACGCCTGGGTGGCTCAGTGGTTGAGCATCTGCTTTTGGCTCAGGGCGTGATCCTGGGGTCCTGGGATTGAGTCCTACATCGAGCTCCCTGCACAGAGCCTGCTTCTTCCTCTGCCTATGTCTCTGCCTCCCTCTCTGTGTCTCTTATGAATAAATAAAGAAAACCTTAAAAAAAAAAAAAGAACAGCTCCACAGAGGCAACAGGTGCCCAGCCCTGGAGGCCAGGGAGTGGTGTGGCCTGGGGAGGGCAGGCCTGCGTGCCAGGGACTCTGTGGTCCCAGGGCAGCTGGAGGGCGGCTCTCTGCTGAGGCATAGCCTGAGTGCCTGGTGCTGGTCTTGGATACGACATTCCTGCCATCCTGCCTGCCCCTCGGATGTGACCAGATTCCCAGGTCACGTGTCCTCATCCACCCTCCACCCTGGGACAGCTTGGGCTTGCCGGCTTGCCGCTAAAGTAGAAGACAGAAAACTCAGCCCTTTGTTCTTGGGAGACAGGGAGGGAGTTGGTTTAGGGTGTTTATTTCTCTTCCTTTTGACGTTAAAGCAAACCACATTTAACTGCTGCCGATGCTGTTAATGCCGGATCCCCGTTCAGGTGCGCAACAGTCCACACGTGGGTCCCATCCCTGGCACCAGCCAGCCCCGAAAGAGACCGATGTGGGAGCCCTCAGGAAGGTCTGCAGCACAAATCTAAAAATAGGTGAGCAAAGAAGCCCGGAGTCAGGGATAAATGCTCTCACCAGGCCCCGGGAAAGCCAGCTGTATCAAGTTCAGGCTTCCTCCCGGCCAAGCCACAGGGTCGTGAGAGACTTCCCATCTTGGCTTCTGGAGCTGGGAAAGGGGAGGAGGAAGTGGGGAGGCAGGATGTGGTGGAGGGGCTGTGCTGCTGGGAGAGCCAGGGCTCAGAGCAAAAATCCTCCTAAGGACTCTGAACGGTGCTAACCAGTTTAAAACAACAACAACAAAAAACCCCACATAAGCACAAAGCCCCCCAAAACCTCTTTACTTGAGTCTCCTTCAGTAGAAACTGGGATTTGGGGTAGTTCTCATGGTGGTGGCCAGCTCATGGTTTTCAGGGTCTTCTGAGTATGGATAACCACCAACAAAATCATGAAAAACACAATATTTACCCCAATAAAACCCAATGTGCCTCGGTTTACAGTCATGAGTGATGGACAAAACTCAGAGCCGTGGCTCATCAGTGGTGACTCGCAAAGAACCCAGCTGAGCCAGGGTATGTGACTATAGCATGAGTCCCTCTTCTGACCCTTCTTGCTAATGTATCTTCCTCCCTCTGTCCTTCCAGCAGTTGAGCCTCTCTGCTGAAGTTTCGGATAGATTCTTTCCAGGGGACTTGGGTCCGAGGGGTTAGAATTATAATAGGTTTTGATCCCGATTCAGTATGTCCTAGGACAGAAACTTCCTCTTTGCTTCTGACCTCCTTCCAGAAAAAAAAAAAAAAAAAAGAAAGAAAAGAAAAGAAAAGAAAGAAAAAAAGAAAAGAAAAGAAAAGAAAAGAAAAGAAAAGAAAAGAAAAGAAAAGAAAAGGCAATCCCAGGAAGATATAATAACATAGTCACCTATGGATCCCCAGGGAACCACTTCAGGGGGCTTCCATTAGCAGGTGGATGTGCTATTTTCCATGTGTATTAAACACGAGAAGCTTTGAGCACATTTCTGATGAGTCACACTGAGGGGGATGACTAGTTTTTTTAGACTCTGACAAAGATCGTTACCAAAATATCTAATGCAGCTATCATCAACATTTTGGGACTCACACATTTAGAAATATTGAAAGGTTCCACCCTTTTACTTTTTATTTTTATTTTTTAATTTACCTTAAGCAATGCACTTTATTTTTTTCTAGCTTTATTGTGATGTGACTGACAAAGCCTCTACCTATTTAAATCCTTATGCAATTTAGAGAAAAAAAGATCTTTTTTTTGGTTGTTGTTTTTCTTAGAGGTTACTCTTACTCTCTCCTGACCCTCAGAAGATTCTTTCTTGAAAATATATCCCCTTTATGTCTGTAAGACAGGATTGACAGGAGAGGATGGGAGAGGGCAGTAGTATGTCCTGAGTGACTACTGGATTCCAGGTCAATGAATGGCTAGTGAATCAGAATTCTAACACGGCAGGGCTCCTCCATCAGACTAGCATAGGAAGCCTGGAGGCAGGACAGCATGTGGCTAAGACTGTAGCCTGAAACCACACTGCCCAGGTTCATATTCTAGCTCTATCTCATCCAAGAAATGTGACTTTGGGCAGTTCCTTAATGTCTTTGCAACTCAATTTTGTCTTCTCTAAAATGGAGGAAGTGAATGAATTCCTACTCTGAGAGTTCATGTAGATTTAATTAGCTAATATACAAGCACTTGGCATAGTATCTGGCATGGAGTAAGTGCTCAGTGAATGTGAGCTCCTTCTCCTCCAATGATTATCATTTGCCACCAATAGATCTGAAAACATCTTACATCAATTGAACACTGATTCATTTGGAAAGATTAGCCTGGCATTAATGGTAACTGCTGTGCAGAAATTATGTCTTGTTTCAATGCATATTTTTTTTTCTTTTTTTGGAAAAGGCACGAAGAACCCAATATAACTAGTAGCTTGCCTTTTTGGTAGTATAGAAACGTGTTACTAGTCTATGCTGTCCTAGTGCTGCTGCACTCACAGAGTTAAAGCCTCCCAAGTAGAAAAAAACCTCCACTCCCAAAGGGTAGTTAACTCACCGTTTGGATCAGGCTATTACTTGATCCTTCTGCCTTTTATTTCAAAGACACTTTTTGCAGTTATTCAATTTACTTCTAAAGACCTGAAGTGTTATGGAATAAATTTGCTTATGGTGATGGATGGGCATTTTGACAACCCACAGCATTGCTTCTAAAGCATTTTTATTACCACTTGATATCACCCAACAGTGAAATAGCACAGGACACCAATCAACAAGGTGCACATTCCTCTCAGGTTGCAGAGAGATCGGGGTGGCCTGTTTAAAACTTCTCAGCAAGCTGGTCACAGGCAAATGGGGATGCCATTAGGCCACCCTCTTTTACACAGAGGTAAAATGAGGGAGCTGGTCATCCTCTGCCCATATGTCTTCAATTAGAAACAAAGGAAGTCAGGACTTTTTATCTACTTGAGAAAAACAGCAAAACTTTACAGCTAAATTAAAAATCCTTGTCACCAAAAGTCTGTGTGCTCGAGCTGCTGGAGATCCAGGAGAGGGATAAACATGCATAGGGGCTGGAAAGAGCAAGAGTCACCAGAGAAACAGCTGGACAAGGAGTAGGAACGCGGCCCTGCAGCACTCGCAACAGTCATTGTCCTTTTGCTCTGTTCTCCAGAGGAGAAAATCACACCACGTGTTTTTTTTCCAATCCAGACGCAAAACTAAAAACTTGAGCCCAAATATTCGCAGTCAGAGGAAAAAGTTCCAAGACCTCAGAAATGCTCATTCACCAAAGACCATTTTCCTGACTCAATTTGGTCAGGGATCACCAGGGTTAGGAAGGTTCCGGGTGGTCCAGTTTCCTCTGGGAACTCTGTAGGTTTCATGGTTTCAGTTTCCAGAGTTTTCTGCTTGCCTTGGAGTTCCGCAGAAACTGAATTTGCCGAGGAAGGGAGTGCCAGCAATTCAGCTGCAGAAGGTAGTTCAGTGCTGAGGAAGGAAAACCCAATTAGGATTCCTCCCCCTTTCTTGATACACTTTGCTGGCCTGAGCCCGGCCTGCGTGGAGATGGAGGCTTTGAAGTGTTGATCCCTAGCACACCTGCATGAGGAAGATGCTCCACTTAAAATTTCAAAACATGTTATAATGATCTATACATTTTTTTATAAGTGCCAGTAGATCTCCTTCCACCTCTTTGGGGTGTCAGAACTGCTAAGCCTCAAGCATCTCCCTCCCTAAGGGCTGGAGATGGTTGGGACCGGGGCCATGTGAGCCTCTGATTCCTGCACACTTTAATGCAGACCTCTAATTTGAAGTATGCAAACTAGGTTTTCTCCTTCCGAAACCATCCCATACAATTTAGTTGAGGATCCTGCACATTTCACAGCAAGAGGAATAAGGGCCATCCAAAAGGGATGGAAATTGCTCAAATGAACAATTTGCATTTACCATCCTCCAAGGGGAAAATAAATGCAAAAACATCTGTTGTGAAAGTTCGAGTATCATCAACTTGGAAAGTTAGAGGACCAACTTTCTCAGTCCTTGTTTCATACAGCAAAGCACTAACTGAAGGCAAGTTTTTGTTTTTCTTTTTGTTTTTACATGCACGCACAGGAGAGTCTGGTGCACCACAGACGGTCCAGGGCACTGTTGCAGAGGCCGAGGACGGAAAGTGAAGAGCAGCCATTCAACCTATAGAACAAGTCCCAGCCTCGGGCAGGTCCCTCTGGCAACAGCAGTGGCTGAGGAGTGTCAGCAAGCTCCGCCCCGAGGAGGAAGCCATCATCCTGCCCTCTGCAAGAATACACATCAGCACCAGTCTTTAAGTAGGCAAAAAAACTTTTCATGCTTTTCCAGCTCCATCAGATACTTTTCCTTCTAAAGGTAGAAAGATCATGTGTTTCTCGAAGCTCATCAAGTACAGGACAGCTGAAGATGCCAAGTGGCAAGCCACCTTGCTAGGGTTCTGAGATCCAATCTTCACTGTTTGGTTGGGGGAGCCCACGTGGTATCAGATGGAAATTGCCCCCTCCCCCGTGCCTACCCACCTTGGCCCATCAGGCCATGCCAGATCCAGAGCTCTGTATCCATTTAGAGCAGATATTTTATCAAAGGCCAAACTGCAAGTTGGTTTTCTTCTTTCCCTCCAGAATGCTTTTCCTAATTTCATTATGTCCCTAAGCTCAATGTCAAGACCAATTAGAAGAGAAAAATGATCATGCCCGGGAGTGTGTGGGGCTCAACAAATAAAAGCTGTTGCTGGTAGATCTCAGTGGAACTCTGGCCAGAGCAACTCTCCTGCCTCAGGACCAATGGGAGCTTATCTGTAGGATGCTCTGGCCTTTCAGGGCTACAGAAGATCCAATTTTTTTCAGCTACAACCTTGATGTGTCTCTTCTCATCTCTTTAACAGGCCACTCCCAGAGTGTAGTTTAGTTCTGTGGGCCAAAGATGTGAGAAGCCAGCCCTGTTCAGATTTGTTAGTTGGTCCTGTCTCCTTGCTCCTCTGGTTGGAGGAATTCTGTGCAAAGGTCTGATCTTGGCTGATCTTGGCACATTCTGATCTCCTGTATGTGTGGGCCCCAGATGAGCCCCAACAGTGGACAGATGGATGGATGTCACCAGGGAAACTTCTCATCACAGCAGGTTACTTCCTTTCTCAGGCCACAGCCACAAGAACTGCATCAACTAGGGTGAGGGCTTTCTTGAGGCCAAACCAGAACTGGCCAGAGAGGGAAATTGGGCTGAGTTTATTGGAGGTGTCTGTGATCCAAATGAGGTAGATACCTCATATCTGCTGAGAGTAACCTTAGAATCGTCCCCACTTGTCTTCTATTTCTGAAGGTCACATACTATGGTCCAAACCATGTAATTGACCCAAACTAGCACAGATGAACTGATTTTTCACATACGAATTTCTAAGAATCAGCCTATTTCTATCTTGTGCCTCCAAATATTGCCTGATATTTGTGCCCAGGATGTGGATATAGTGAGGCCAAACTCGGGTTGCCATCTGCATGAAGAGATGTTTCTATATGTCCTCCTCTGCCAGTTTACTGCCTGAAATCCTTAAACAAGAAACTAAATCCTTAACTCTGCCATCTGAGCTAAGGACTCTATGCCAATATGACAGGAGAAGATGCTCATTGAAAATTTCCCACTAAGATTTCAATGACTCATACAGATTCTTACATGAGGGTGAGCTTTTTAGGCCATTGTTAGAGGGGATGGAAGGTGGTCGAGAATAAGAAGGTCCTTAGGACCTTGAAAATGGAAGCGGGTATAGTGCACAAGAAGGGACAGAAGAGAAAATGAAGCCAACCTCACTATCCCACAACATGCCTGGCTGTCAGTTGAAGACTCTCCTATCATCAGGGAATAGGCTTGTGTGCTAGGCCTTTCAGGGGGAGGAAATCTGCCTCTCTCTCAGATGCCAAGGCCAATAGCACATAAAGCTGGGCTTGTGTTCAGTTCACCCTGCACTACACTGACTGCCTCCCATCCCCAAGCAGTGCCAGGAGTAGTTAACTTGGTTAGAGGTCCAGTTCTTATTCACCTGGTGGTAGGCACAGGGACACAGCACTCTGGTTACCAAGACTTGGCTTATGACGTGCCTTTAAGTGCAGGCAAGAATCCATAGGCCCGCAGCCAATGTGCATCTCCAAATGGGGACAACTGATGTTAAAGTAGAGTCTGCTCTTGATCCAAACACCTGGACCATTCCATCTGGTTTTTCAAAAGGCTGAACTAACCTTGAACATAGTCCATCCAGGAAGAGGAACCGCTTATCAGAAAGAGCACTGCAAGAAGACCAAACTAACATACTTCCCCATGACACTTGCTCTCTTCGCCTGACTTAGCCAGGCAAGCTCTCCCACCAGTCTGTTCTCTCTGATAGCACTGGCGGGAAGGACACATAAAAGACATCTAACTTGTACTTGTAATCACTTCTTAACTATTTTGCCAGAAAGTATAGGCAGAGCACATGATGTGCAAGGACAATAGAAACCCAACTGTTGAAATGACTGAGGACATACTGGGTGTGGATCATCTGGGCCTGGGCTGAAGGGACCAGATAAGGGCTGGTTGACCTTCCATTTTGAAAAAACTACAAAAGTTGCCAAAAAGTCCTGAATCACCAAGTGTATTTAAAACGTGTGTATTATAGCATGGGCATATAGGCCATGATATTGTAATAGCATGGTCTATGGTGATGCAGATGGCAGCTACATTTGTGATGAGCCTCTCATAACCCTAGAGATGTCAAATCACCATGTGGTATCCCTGAGACTAACATGGCCTTATGTGTCAACTCTATTTCAGTAACAAAAATAATTAATTACATAACAAATTACTGTGCATATTAATACAATGAGTGTTATCTGGTTTCACTATCAAAGTTTGTTTCAGCTTCTCTGAAGCCATTTCATCCCTTTAAAAAATTGACAGTCTCAAATTCATAATTATGATCCAAGTTCAAGAGTGCCTTCTAATTCTTTTACTATTTCATCTTTTTTTTTTTTAAATAATATATGAAAAGTAAATGGAAAGATGACTCAGTTGACTGGAATCCTGTTTGAAACCACTCTGGATGTATTTCCCAACATCTCCTGATTGATTGCCTGGGAAATAAATAACCCCAAGTGGTAGTTTTATATT
Organism: Canis lupus dingo; assembly: GCF_003254725.2. Taxonomy (NCBI): domain Eukaryota; kingdom Metazoa; phylum Chordata; class Mammalia; order Carnivora; family Canidae; genus Canis; species Canis lupus. The sequence goes on along the minus strand of NC_064244.1, from coordinate 13,795,724 downwards.
TATATTTCTAAGTCAGGATATTTCTCTTATTGCTCTGCTCCTAAAATAAATTCCCAAGAAAGTGGCATAAAATATCAAAACAGCATTTTCAATCTCTGCCCAACAACATTTGCATCTCAGCGAGAAAGTGTGTAACTAGTGAGTAAACTGCCTCTTTGTCAAACATAAATGTGGCAAATTCTAAGGTGGCTCCTTCTCAACTAAATTGTCTCAGCATGCAGAGCAGTGGGGGGAATGTATGCTATAGGACACAGGTGAGAAGAAACATTCTTAATATTTTTCCAGGAGGGCATTATATTAAATTCCGGGGAGAAATGATGAGATGTTCGGAGTGAAATGGCACATTTTCCTTCAGAATCACCTACTCCATTTAAATGTGCGAGACGCTTGGAGAAGTGTGGCCAGGGTTCCAGGGGGTCGCCCACTGCAGCGTCCCCAGCCTCGCCTCCCTGCTCTCCCTCGCCGGGACCACGGGGTGGTAATGAATTCTGCAACATGACTCTGCTCCGGATTTCCACCGGGCCTGACCTCCCCTAGGCTCTCCCCGACTCCGCATACATGCTTTTCAAGAGACACAGTTTTGTCTTGTCTGGAGCGCAATGTAATTAGAAAGCAGTTTGGCCCACACACGCAGCTTCCCTGGTCACTTGGCACGGCCTCAGCCCGCCTCTGGCGGGACTGGTTTTGCTCTGCGCTGGCTGTCGTCCTGGCTGTCCTCCGGGATGTCTAGCAGCTCAGGGAGCTGGGCCTGGCCGATCGGAGCCCTGCCGAACCCGTGCCCCCGGGCCCTGTGCCTGTTCCCGGGAGGCCAGGTCACCTGATGCCAGTGCCCACCCACCCGTCCTGAGCGCAGACCCTCTCCCGAAGCATTCAGACCCTAGGCCCCCCTCCTTATGTAGCTCCCCGACTCTCCCTGAAGGCCCGAAATCCCAAGTCCTCATTCCCAAGTCAGAAGCCAGTTTTTCTCAGGGCTCTGCCCCCTGGCCCTGCCCACTGAGCTGCCCCGCCCTAGACATTGGGCTTCCTCCTTTCTGAGCTCAGTACCCTAACTCTGGCCTCTCACTCAGACACTTTCACAGCTTCCCAGAGGCTTTTTTTTTTTTTAAAGATTTTATTTATTTATTCACGAGAGACAGAGAGAGGCAGAGACACAGGCAGAGGGAGAAGCAGGCTCCATGCAGGGAGCCTGATGTGGGACTCGATCCCGGGACCCGGGGATCACGCCCTGAGCCCAAGGCAGACGCTCAATCACTGAGTCACTCAGGTGCCTCCAGTGCCCACTGTTTATTTCCACACTCAACTCCCCTTCCTCTGATCCTAGCATTGCTGCATAGCCAGATTACTTTTTCAAATACACAGCTTTGGTAACATTAAAAAGTCACCCCCCTGCTCACAGACCTTCAGTGCCTTCTAGGGGGCCCAGAGCTTCCTTAGCTGGGCATTCTGGCTCACTGCCTATTTATGTAAATAAAGTTTTATTGGAACACAGCCATACCCATCGGTTTACATATTGTCTATGGCTGCATTTATGCTACAGTGGCAGAGTGGAGTCGTTGTGACAGAGATCACATGGCTGGCAAAACCTAAAATACCGTCTGGCCCTCTAGCAAAAGTGTTTTGCTGACTGATCCCCACTCTAAAATATGGTCCCAAATTTCTTTCCCAGCTTCATCTCCTTGCAGCCTGGGCTTTCCTGCCTTTGCACCCTGACTTAAACCAGTCTACTCTGCTCAGAGCAAATTACCTACTCTCAAATGGCTCTCCTGACTACCATTTCATGTGATGTGTCCCTGTTTTGCACTCACCACTCAACTCGTCACACTTTGTCATGGCATTTTGCACATCAGACTTTTATTGTAAACACTAATGTGCAGGTCTTGTTGCATTCCCCTCCTACCCCAGTTGAGTCTCCAAGCTCCTAAGAACAGGAGCCATGTCTCAGGGGTCAGTAGTGTTTAGCCCAGCTCCCTGCTGACAATCATTCAGTGGATATGTGGAAACTTACTTGATTCAAAAACCAGGAGTTTTTTCTTCTACGGAAGTCCAGAATACTCAACATGCCCCTCTGGGGAAAGACAAGGTAGGAAAATGTGGCAGGAGTCGATACAACCTATTCCTCCCTGTAAGAAAAGATTCTTAGAGGAGGCAGGTTTTAAAAGCTTTGTGCTTTGTATGTTGGAGAAGGGAATGGAGTGACTCCAGAGGAAGGAGAAGAATTGGATCAGGATAATACACCAAAGGGAGGCTTTGCCTCCTCATCCATGAGGGCTCCACTGGAGGGAGCCATTTCAAGGATGTCATGGCCATGGGGCTGCTAATGAGTTGGGGGTGGGGGATGTTACATGAATTTTCAAAGAGAGGCTCCAAGTCCTTGTGAGTGAAAAGAACAGAGGCACCTGGGTGGCTCAGTTGGGTAAGCCTCTGTCTTCAGCTCAGGTCATGATCTTGGTCCTGGGATTAATCCCTGCATCAGGCTCCCTGCTCAGTGGGGAGCCTGCTTCTCCCTGCTTGTGTTCTCTCCCTTCTCTCTTGCTCTCTCTCTCTTTCAAATAAGTGAAATCTTAAAAAAATAATTAATTAAATAGAACATGTCTCATGAAGAGGTGTCTTGTAACAGGAATATTGGAACTGAAGTGATCTGATTGGGGGATGTTTGATCTCTGAGAATGGACTTTGTGTTGGGAGATGTATTCATTTCCTGTGGCTATTATAACAAATGATCATAAGCCAAGTCTCTTCTCTCACAGCTCTTGGAGACCAGAAGTCCAAAATCAATTTCAACTCAACCAGGGTTGCTCTAGAAGAGCATCTGTTTCCCTGCCTCTTTTATCTTCTGATGGATGCTGGCATTCCTTGGCTCATGGCAGCATCGTTCCAATTTCTGCCTTTGTGGTCACCTCCCTTCTCCTTTTCTGTGTGGGTCACATCTCTCCTCCTTTTTGTCAGAACATTTAAGGCCCCCTGGGACAACCCAGGTTAACCTCCCATCTCAAGATCCTTCACTTAATCCCCTTGTAAAATCCTGCTTTGCCTTGGAAAGTAACATTCATGGTCCCAAGGATTAGGAGCTAGAGATCTGTGGGGGTTCAATATATGGCCCACCAGAGAAGGCTACTAAAGAAAAGCAAGCAGTAGTAACTCACATGGGGAGTGAGGGGGGGCAGTGAGTGTAGTAGTGAGGGGAAGCAGTTTCAGAAGTAGGAGACACTGGGCTGGTTTGATACAGAATGAGGGGAGTAGGGAGGAATGGAGGTCAATAAATGAACATGTAAGCACAGTAATGTTCTTAGCACAGGGACCTTGATGTACCAGAGACACAAAGAGAAGAGTCTAGCTTTGCAGGAAGGTGAGTCATTGGTGGCAAAACATGACGTATGTAGGCAGAGGCAGGTCCAAGTTTCGTGGGGACCACAGCTTAGACAATCTTGAAAAGATGATTTTTCAAGAAAAAGAGTCTCCAATTACAAATATCAAATTTGTTAGGGAAGTAAACTTTTGTTTGGAATGAGAAATCACAAATCCACGCTGTGAAAAGCCTGACAAATGCCACAAGCATTACATGATCCAGGCAGTAACATATTTTTATTAGTTGCCTCAGGCCACTCTCTGACACTTCCACCCCCCAACACACATTTTGTGGTCTGTGTATATTCAAACACCTCTTTAAAAAACAATAGTTTTATAATATTTTCTACAGAAAGAAGACAAAGAGAATTCAGTTATTTCTTCCAGCATAATTGATCAGAATGGCGGTTCTTGTAATTGATAGGTTAGAAAATTTCATTCATCACTTCTAATACAATTCCCTTTTTTAGATTGTCATCAAACTTGGAAAAAACCTCTTTCAAGTCTCTTTCATATATGAATTGTTAAAAACATATCCCCTCCCTGCTGAGAGTACCATGATTTAAGAGTCGCCCTATAACTACAGGAATTTTGACCATTTCTATTTTGTGAAATTTTTGTTAAAAAGGAACCAAATGTATGGTGCACTCATAATCGTATATGCTGCATTATCAAATCCTATATAAATCCTAACAGAAGAGACCTTCCATTTTGGTTCAGCATTGATGAAAAGCAAAGTTTCCACTTGCAATTTTACACGTTTGATGTTTGAAAAAATTTACCACAGGCTAACTTATGGCTGTTATATTTCAAACCTTTTTTTCTTCTGCTACGTAGTGTAGGACCCTTTCATATGTCCTTCAGGTCTTCATGTTGCTGAGTTTCCACAGTGGGTGGTAGGAGTGTTCCCAGAAGTATTTCCGTACTGGGATGACCAGTAGTAACTTAGCTATGTTCAATAGAAACCGCAATCAACATAAATCTAACCCTCTATACCAATATTAAATGTATCCCCAACTCAACTTCCCCTTAGCAGGATTCCCCAAAATGCCCATGGGCCCTCTCATGCCATCCAAAACAAGGGGAGGTATGTAGACGCAAGTTGTAGTGGAGAGAGGTCTTAACTGATTTTAAGTTAAAATGTCTTACTTATCAGTTAAAATATCTGACTTCTGCAAATTTAAAAAAAGAAAAATCACATTAAGGGCCCTTCCCAGGGCCTTGGAAGAAGTCGGTACAAGCGAGCCACTCTGAAGCTGCATTAGGCTTCTTAGCTCCCCTGTGGATCTCCGGGTGGTGCGGGATGTTCACCGCTACTGCCCACGGCGTCACCACTACCACGTACGTTTCCTTCAGACCCTGAAATCCGTAAGGTCTGTTTAAGCAGCGTCCTTGGCCATCTGCGTAGACACCGACAGCCGGCGGGAGGTGACACAACCCGACAAGGACCGCAGCTTTCATTCGGGGTAACAGCGTTGAGAAGGGGGGATCGTGAAGCGAGCAGAGACGGCACCACCTGAGCACCACGAGTCCTCTCTCCAAACGTGCCGCCATCCCTGCTCCCCGCCCCCCGGGGCCCTGGGCCCACCCTCGGCTGTGGTCCCCGGGGTTTATTCAGGACCTGCACCAGGTAGGGCAAGGGATGCTTGACACAGAGACCGACTCCAGGGCGCTTCGGTGCAAGCGGGGCTAGAGCTGATGCGGCCACGGCTCCCAGGGAGGCCCGCCCGGAGCATCGGGGCTGCAGATGCTGCTGCAGGGAAAGGCCCTGGTCCTGCGCCCTAGAAGCCTGCGAGGTCTGCTCTTCGTCCCTCGGACATCTCCTCTCCCCTTTTGCGCTCCGAGGGCCCAACTGAACGGAGCCGCCACCTTTGACAGCTAACGGGCAATTCTCAGTCGAGGCCGGTTGATTTTGGAACCGATCCTGCTGTCAGTCCTGTAAAGCCTCGATTTCCTGACCTCTCGGTCATGATGACAAACCCGTCTGCTCTTGCTGCGAGTCACTGGAGGGGCTTCCTTGTAAAAAGCTGGTCCAAAGTTAAGCAGGGACGGTGCGAGAAAAGGATGCAGGTATCCGGCTGATCCTCCTCCTCCCCTTTCTTGTGACTTTGTTCCCCGGCCCAGCCGATGCACTAGAGGGCATGGTGCCGAGATACCAGGACGCAGCAAGAGACGCTGCCGGCTCTCTGTGGACCTGCAGCCGGTCCTCCGTCTTGCCATTTTATTTCCTATGAAAGTGATAACAGAGACGAGGGTTTTGCCTCTGCTGTGTGATCTCTTAATCCATAAGGAAGGGCAGTATTAAGACTTGAGATTCATAAATGGTTAGCTCCTGGGTTTTCAGGGAACATGAAAGTGCACTGGGTGAGCTCCAAGGGGGAGCCCAGCACTGCCACCGCCTTGAACCTTCTTCCCGGCGTGTCCTTCAGTCACACGGAGCCCTGAGCTGGGAGGATTGTGTGCTGACCCCAGAAGGAGGGTGTTTTGTTTTTGTTTTGTACTGTTTGTACATAGCTCCATTACTAAATATGCTTTACAAAGAACTGTGAGAAAAGTACCTATTTGTTATACTAACAGTATATAAGAGCAGTGAGGCTCAAAACTACATTTGCTTTAAGATTGGGGAATCTAGCTCGCACTGCTCAGGTGAGAGGGATAAGAAGATACACATTCTGTTTTTTTTTTTTTGTATCGCTGTTTCTGAACGTGTGCCAATTCAGATTTGCTTCCCCTGTACCACAATGGAGAAGGAAGGGATGTGCTTTTGGGGGGATACTTCTGGATGCTAAGAATGGGATAGCTGACCAAAAGTAGAGTTTGCTTCCTCACATAGCCAGACATCCTAGAGGTAGAGTGGTGCTAAGGATGGTTAATTTGGTGACTCAAGGACATCTTTTTGCTCTGCTGTCCTCTGGTGTGCCTTCTTATAGCCTCAAGATGGCTGCTGCAGCTCCAGGCATCACATCCTCATGCAAAGTGTGGCCAAATGCTTCAATATCTTATGTGAAGAGAGAAAGATCTTTCTTAGAATCCCCAGCAGACTTAACTTGTATCTCACTAGCCTATAGGGAGTCACTTCTTATGCTTCATATAATCATTGGCAAAGGGGAATAGAATTATCAAAATTGATTTAGTCCGGTGGTAGTCAAACTTCAGAATCAGAATCTCCTGGGGGCCTTGTTAAACTATAGATGGCTGTTTTCCACCACCAGAGTTCCTGATTTAATATTTTGGGGATAGTGCCTAATGAACTGCATATTTCTAATAAGTTGTCAGATTGTTCTACTGTTGGTCATCTGGGGATCACTCTTTGAGGGCTACTGGTTCCAACAGATCTTAATTCATTTTCTGGGGCTGGGGAAAAGTCATCTTCTCTGAATGGAGTGGAGTTAGAGGTAAATAGGGGAAAATATCAGGACAAAGTCAGCAGAAGAAAGTGTTAGGTAGGCACCCAGCTTTGTCCACCACATTTTCCTGTGTTTACTCCTATATTTTCTGAGCACATATCTAGACTCTTTTGGCTTATGTGGGAGGGACTATTGCAGATTAGATGATTTTACTGAAATATGTTGATTATTTTAATTCCCATGGCGGGTCTTTTTCCTTTGAGACTAACATAAATTCCAAGTCCATCAGTGTGTGCTGCTTAAATTATGTAGGACTTATGTAATTTGTTTTTCAGTCTCTATTACCTTTTGCCCTTTCCTGTAAACCATTATCAGTCCTCATGTTTGTTCGGTCATCCAAGTTATTAGATCCATCTTGGGTTCCTCACAACCCTCCTTAACTTTTAGCAACCTAAACACTCTGTGTCAGCAGCAAATTTTCCACAATGCCATTCACTTCATCCTCTAGGTCATTAATTAGTATATTAAGCTAAATCACTGAACTAGTAACTTGAACTTCAGGCATTAAGAGCATATGAAACAACTTACCAAGGGTGGAAGCAGCCTTAGATCAGTGTATCAATTTGCAATATTAGAAAAGGAAAAACCCATATTTGATTCTTCACTTGATTCCTTCCTGTGCAGTTTGCACTTTAGAGTTTACATATACTATACCTATATATAAATGTTTATATATATGAACTTCTGTAGTGTATATAACATATACATATGAATATATAGTCTAGAGTTTTCACATATACATATATAATTATAAAAGATAAGCTTGGAAAGTCCTGTTGAAAAGTCGGTGTACAGGCTTACCATGGAAAGATTTGGTGATGCTGAATTTAGAAAGTTGTTTTGGGAGACACCCTTTGATTCTATGCCCCAACAGCTAGCTACTTGGTATCAGATCCCACCATTAGAGAGCCACCCTTTGGAGTATATAAACATCTCTTTTAAAATGAAAGTGTCGGGCAGCCTGGGTGGCTCAGCGGTTTAGCACCCCTCAACCCAGGGCATGATCCTGGAGTCCCGGGATCGAGTCTCACATTGGGCACCCTGCATGGAGCCTGCTTCTCTCTCTGCCTGTGTCTTTGCCTCTCTCCCTCTCTCTCTCTCTCTCATGAATAAATAAATAAAATCTTTAAAAATAAAATGAAAGTGTCTTTTGAAAAGTGAAGGGAGTAGCCCTAGTCATAGAGACCCACCTGAGTGTGAATCCATTAAGTAATCCTCATTCCTCCCAACTGTCATCTACACAGAGAAGGGATGGAGGGATGGAAGCAAGGCATAGGTTAACCTGAGACTCTGGGGAAGCAAACCTCACTAGGAGGAAATTTCCAGCAGGTCTTGGGTAGCTGAGGAGGTAGGAGTGGGAACTGGGTGTGGGAGTTGAAAGGAAAAAGGCTTCAGAAGGCAGCCTATCTCTCACACTTTGAGAGTTCAGTAACTCAGCATGAATCTTAATAAAGTTTAATAACAGTTCTTGGGGTGTTCTTATTAGCTTTCCTCCAAGGAAGGAATGTAATACTTTAACCTCAGAACCAACTTTTTCTTTGTCACCTCCTGGTCATGTCTGTTTGTAAAGCCTCGTCATAGGACTATCTCCACCACAGGGCATAAGAGGAAGAAACTAAGGTGGGAGGAATTTTGGGTGATTCATCAAAGGTCATATGGTTAATGACAGAGCCAAGATTCTTGTGGTCAGTGCTGTTTCTGTCATATCATGTTGTCTATAGGATCCGGACTGCTGTGGTTGGTTGTGCAGACTGTGCACTGCACAAAGGCACCCAGCTGATGGGTGACAGGGCACCATGAGCCAAGGAGGCCTCTTTTTGTAAGTAGCACAAAAGCTTCCAATGTACTAGTAGGGGCCTTGCTCATTATTTGTTATTATGAGGTAACTCTCAACAGACCTGAATTCTTAAGTGTATATTAGAGTTATTTTTATAAAATTGGTGCCTGCAGGGCCGGTTCTAGGTATAAGGATGCTTGGATTTCTCAGCACCTTCCTGCATGATTTTGCTGTCCCGAGTCTTGCCTCCTCTACACCCAGGATCCACCACCGCATTGCCTCAGCAAGATTAGCCCTGTTTTATAACAGCCCTACTGATGTATAATGAACAAACAATAGACTCAATATATTTAAAGTGTTCAATTTGACAAATGTTGAAATATGTGCACACCCATGAAGCCATCACCACAAAGTGATCCACCTGTCCGCCACCCCCAAAACTTTCCTTCTGTCCCTTTATAATCTCTCCTTCACCCCTTCCTCTTGTCTCCATGGATCCTTGATCTGCTTTATATCACCCCAGATCAGTTTACATTTGCTAGAGTTTTATGTAAATCAAATCATACCGTGTATGCTGTTTTTTATTTGGCTTCTTTCACCAGCGTATTTATTACGAGCTTTGTCCATGTTGTAGTGTGGATTAATACATTATTCCTTTTCTTAAAAAAAGATTTTATTTATTCATGAGAGACACAGAGAGATAAATAGAGACATAGACAGAGGGAGAAGCAGGCTTCATGCAGGGAGCCCGATGTGGGACTCGATCCCTGGACCGAGATCATGCCCTGAGCCAAAGACAGCCACTCAACCGCTGAGCCACCCAGGTATCCCTACATTATTCCTTTTTTTGTTGCTGAGCTGTATTCCACTGTGTGGACGTGCCGTAGTGTGTGTATCCATTCACCTGATGATGGACACTTGGGTTGTTTTCAGTGTTGCTATGTTTTCTTGCTTGCTTTCCTCTCTCTCTCTTTCCTTCCTTCCCTCGTTTCTCTTTCTCTCTCACTAATACAAAGAAGGCTGCTGTAAATATTTGCCTTCAAGTCTTTGTATGGGCGCGGGCATTTATTTCACCTGAGTAAATATCTAGAGGTAGAACGGCTGGATGGTATGGTAAGTGTATGTTTAACCATTTAAGAAGGTGGCAAACTGTTTCCCGAGTAATTGTACCATTTCATATTCCCAACACTTAATATGGTCAACCTTCTTTAGACATTCTAAGAGATGGCACAACACTATCTCATTGTGGTTTTAATGTGCATTTCCCTAATGAACAATGATGTTGAGTATTTTTTAATGTATTTATTTGCTATCCATATATCTTCTTTGTTCAAGTCTTTTGCTCACTTAAAACTGCTTGCTTTATTATTACTGCGTTTTGGGAGTTATTAATATATTGTGGATATCAATTCTTTATCAGATACATGATTTGCAAACATTTTCTCCTACTCTGTGCCTCACCTTTTCATTTTCTTAACAATGTCCTTTAAAGAGCAGTTCTTAATTTTGATGCAGCCCAATTAATTTTTTTATGAGCGTGTTTTATTCTTTTGGTGTTGGATGTAAGAAAGCTTTCCCTAACCTGAGGCCACAAAGATTTTCTCTTCTAGAAATTTCATAATTTTACTTTTACATTTAGATTTCTGCTCCATTTTAACTTATTTTTTTGTCCATAGTACAAAGGTGGGACAGAGTTAATTTTTTGCATAAGGATAGCTGACAGTTCCATTTTTATGAGTTGAAAACATTAGACTTTCTTCCCTGAATTGTCTTTATACCTGTGTAAAAAATCAATTAACTATATTGGTGTGAGTCTACTTTGGACTGTTCATTTTTTTTCTATTGATCATATTGTCTATCTGACACCAATAGCATATTATCTTAATTACTGCATTCTGTTCCATTGATCTATTTATCTACCTTGATGTCAATATTACAGTATCTTAATTACTGAGGCTTTATAATAAATATCAAAGTAAGGTAATATAAAATCTGGTTTTCCTAGGTCCCTTACATTTTCCTATGAATTTTACAATCAGCTTGTCACTTTCTACAAAAAAAAAAAACAAAAACAAAAAAATAAACTCCACAAAATGAATTTTGATTGAAAATGCATTTTTTTTCTCGTGGTTAATTCAGGAGCAATTTGACATATGAGTTATTTTGAGTCATTGGATCAGTGACATCAGTCAATCACTCCATTTATTTTGATCTTTCATTTCTCTCAGCAGCATGTTGTAGCTTAAGTGTATAGATCTTATACATGTTTTGCCAGATTTATCCCTAAATATTTTACATTTTTATGCTATTTTCAAAGGAATTTTGAAAAACTTCAATAACCAATTGTTCCTTGGTAGTATATAAAAATAACCAAAAAAAAATAAAAATAAAAAAAAAATAAAAAAAAATAAAAATAACCAATTTTTGTATATTGATCTTGTATCTTTATTATCCTCTATTTCTGGAGTTCTTTCTCCATATGGTTCTTGCCTCTCTGGCTGACTCTAGCCGCGTTGACCTTCCCAGACTCCCTCTGTGTCTCCTTAACTCAGGGAGATCGCTGGGACCTGCATGGCTTACCCTTCTCTTCCCATGGCTTGGAAACTCTGCTGTGCGGTTAGGCAATTGTAGGGTTCACCTCGTTTGTTTTTCATCTCAAAGACTACTCTCTTTTATTGCCTAATGTCCAATGTCTTTCCAATTCTTGTTTCATATATAGTACTTTGTTTTCAGTTACTTCAAACAGGTGGGTAAATTCAGTCCTTGTTAGTCCATTTTGGCCGCCCTATTTTAAAACCTTTGTCTTGAATTAAAATATGCTGAGTTCTGTTGTCTCTCTTTTAGGCCTTCTTTTCTCTTAAATGTAGCAATTCATCAAAGAAGGCAGCCAGAGTGTGTGATTAAGAGCATAAAAATTGAGGCTACATAGGGTAAAGTTTGATATTCATTCTCATGGTTTGACCTTGAGCAAGATGCTTAACCCTTCCAGTTTCAGGTTCCTCCTTTATAATTGGGGTAAAGTGGCAGTTAATTTAATGTGAACATGGCTAGGCTGTGGTGCTCAGTTGTTTGGCCAAAACTAGTCTAGATGTTGCTGTGAAGATATTTTGTAAATAGGATTAATATTTACAATCAGTTGACTTTAAAGATAGATTACCCTTGATAATGTGGTTGGGCCTCATCCAATCAGTTGAAGCAAAAACTGAGATTTCTGTGGACAGGAGGCATTCTGCCTCAAGACTCTAACAGAGAAATCCTGCCTGGGTTTTTATCCTGCCCTGTAGATTTTGGATTTAAGACTACAGCTGCAGCAACTCTTTGCCTGAGATCCCAGCCTATCAGCCTGCCCCATAAATTCTGGACTTGCCAGTCTCCACAATCACATGAGCCAGTTCATTCAATAAATCTCTCCAAGTGGGGCATTGTTATGATCAGTTCTTTTGTTCCTTTTCAGTCCTCTTTCCCATACTACCCTTGCCATGCATTTATTTTAAAAAGTAAATGTTTCTGACAACTTAGATGTGTGGGATTTCATTTTCTCATTTGCTGAGGGTTATCTTCCATAAGCTGGAATGTACTGGCAATCTGTTAAAATGAAATAAATCTTCTCTTAAAGTGTATCAGTTTATATATTAAACAAATGCACATATGCAGGTGCAACAGTGGAGGTCAATGGGCAAGTGACAGATCTTATTTTCCTACAAACTTCAGGTTTTCACACTAGGTTTCTTTACAGAGCTGCCCTGAAATTTCTTCCTCTTTGCTCCACCTTCTCCCATCACAGACGCAGCCACTGGGGCTTGTGGGTCACAGCCAGGAAACCAGAGTCGGGGGAACCCACAGCAGCGGCAGAGTGAGTTTGGACCGATTAAGGAGGGCGAGATCAAACCCCACAGTTTTATACTGAACAATCCAGGGCAATCAATACATTTCAGCCTGATTTACACTCCACCAAGCAAGACTTAAGGGCTTCATCTTTCCACTCTGGCACTGAGGGAATTAAGAGAGTAGGAGAGAAAAAATAAATAAATAAATAAATAAATAAATAAATAAATAAATAAATAATAAAAATAAAAAAGAAAGAGAGTAGGAGAGGAATCTTGTAAACCATGAGAACATCCTTTTGCTAAAAACATTTGAGTTTTTCTTCTTACAGTATTATCTACGCCATTAGCATAACACTAAAAACTGGTATTTCTGGCAATGTGTCTCACTAATAAGCATCTAAACAGAGATTATGAAATGGGACAACTTTAGGCAGAAAATCTGTGTGGATCTTCACTCTATTAACCTATTTGCTCGAGTAGATGTATGTATGAATTCAGTTATAGATATAGTAACTTAAATAATGGATGAGCTCTTACCATGTTCTGTAGACAAAGGGATTTAAGCAACAGGAGACAAGGCAATAGTATTTGTCCTAGTAAACATGTATCATTTGTAGCAAAGGGAAATAAATGGAGAATAATGATAGGAAAATAATAGATATTTAATTTCTCCAGTGTTCTTTTTCGATTTGCAGTGGATTTTGGAAATTAAAATGTGTAAGCCAAAGTGGTTGCAGTTTTAAGTTCTATGGCATTCTGACATGTGACTATTTTGTAACATGAAATTTGAAGTTTCTTGCTTTAGAAAAAGACAAGATGAGACGCCTGGGTGTCTCAGTGGTTTAGCGCCTGCTTTTGGCTCAGGGTGTGATCCTGGAGTCCCAGGATCAAGTCCCACATCAGGCTCCCTGCATGGAGCCTGCTTCTGCCTCTGTTTCTATCTCTCTCTCTCTCATGAATAAATAAATAAAATCTGAAAAAAGAAAGAAAGAAAAAGACAAGACAATGAAAATAGTCTCTCTTATAACCCAAGGATGAATTTTAAAATGGTGCTTGATTTATTCATTTAACCTTCATGATTTGATTCATGCTATGAAACTGGCACAAACCAACACTAAATGAGCAATTTTCAGAATAAATTTAAGATCAAAAGCCTTGGTAGAGAGGCAGCTATACTGTATATCACTTGGTAAATCTCATTTCCCTGAAACTTCTGACTTTCTTTATGCTTTTATTGGCTTTTTCTTGCCAGTTTTCAGTCTCCATAGTTGAGTCATTATGACTGTTAAAAAGAAAGCCAACACTCATGCAAAACCATAGAAGAGAAGACTAGATTAATTTTGAAATTATAGACGCTCCAGGAAACAGTAAAGTTAACATACCTGGTATAAAACATACTTGGACCACTTTCATATTTAATGAAAAATATATTCCACTGGGTATTAACACTAAACAACATTACCTAGAAATCCATTAATAGCTTTGCAGCTTATTGGAAGATGGAGACTTTACTATTCCCACCGTTGTAAAGCATTATATAAAAATGCCTTTAAATCTCCAAAACTAATGCTGAACCCATGCCAAATTACTACCCACCCCCAATCAGTGAAATACACCATGAAATGAAAATATGAAAATTTCAAATATCTGTACAGGGATGTTACAAATTACATAGACATTAAATCATTGAGTATAAGATGGATCTATGGCCAGAAGATTCTCTAAAGGGGACAAAAGATTTATTTAAAGGGCCAGTGGATCATAGGACACATAGTGGTTTGTAATATGTTCAGTAAATTGTTATGTTCTCACTTCAGGGAATCTGAACTCTCTAATTTCTTCTAAACTGAATTTTGGTTGTTCAACAAAACCAGATATTACACTGCACTAAGAAATAACCTAATAAATAGTGATAAAGACTTTTTTCCCCCCCTTCCTTGTGAAACTTCTCTGGAATTTCCTGCTTCTTTTTTATGCAAGTAGATTTTTTTTCCATCTTTCTTCTGAGGCTGATTAGTTTGTATCATTTTTGGACGTGTATTTTTCTTTAAAAATATCAGATTAAAACATTTTTAGCCTCACATTGTCTCATAAAGATTATGCTCTGATTAAAACCAGACCCAGATTGTAGGGCTTTCATTTTTTTCTGAAACACAAACAAGAGAAATTTCAATGAAAACATTCCATTTCCCACCAGAGACGCTGCCAATGGTAATCCAGGTATTACCCTATCTGCAAATATGCATCCAACACACAAGGCCTGCATGGAAGTATTTTAAAAGCTTAACCTAAGATTTTCATATTAAGGATGGAATGCAGTATCTTTTGATTCCTTAAACCTCTAATTTTGAGGAAAGGCACCTTTTCAAATGATCTGGATAATGAGCTGGGGCTGCTAACAGGTATCCATTAAATAATGAGCTCACTGTTTCCCTTTTTCAGTCCTCCTTAAAAGTGGGGAAATTGGGGCACCTGGATGGCTCAGTCGGTTGAACATCCAGCTTTTGGTTTTGGCTCAGGTCATGATCTCAGGGTCCTGAGATCAAGTCCCATGTTGGGCTCCGCATTCAGCAGGGTGTGTGCTTGAAGATTCTCTCCCTCTGCCCCTTCCCCTATTCACACTCTCTCACTCTCTCTAAAATAAATAAATAAAATCTTTTTAAAAAGTGGGTAGCTAGCACCCAAAGATGCAAGAGAAAGGATGTTCACTGCAGCGTTGCTTGGAAGGCATGCTAGTGGAGGGGGTAAGAGTAGAAGCCCTGGAGACCAGATGCCTGGTAATGGATTCCTGTTCTGCTGCTACTTACTACTTCATGTGATCTTGGCCAAACTAGTTAAACCTTAGTTTCCTCATCTGTAAGCAGAACTAATAGTAGTAGCTAGTTCTTAAGGTTGAAGTGAAATGTGAGATAACGGTTTCTCATATCCCTAGCTCCTACAATATTGACTGGCACATAATAAATATGTGGCTCACTAAATGTGTGTTGTTGAATAAACACAGGCATTGCAAGAATGTCCAGCAAATAGCTGGCACTCAGATGGTGGTTATCATTATGTTATATCCATACCATGAGATATTAGGCAGTAATTTTAAGACTTTATGTATCAAAATGTAAAAATAAATTTTAAAATTTTAAAACAAGATATACATTTTCAAAAGTATAAGGTGCTATAATTTTATAAGACAATAGCTAAAATGTACAGACATGTACAGTATGTATTTTTATGTATACATATTCATGCACATAAAACCATCTCTGGAAGCATCCACAGACAAGTAAGTGGTATCCTTATTTTCCTTTGCACACTTTTCAGTACTGTTTGACTTTTGGCCACTTGCCTATGTGGCAGGTTGGTTTTCTGGCAGCAGATTCTGAGCTGAGGTTAATTCACAGGACATTTTTTATGAAATTCTGTTATAGGGGAAGGGGAAGAAGCAGAATTGGGCAGAATTTGATCTGTTATTGGTTCCCAACAAAGGCCTCAGTCAACTCTCTGGGGAGTTCTGAAGTTGGGGTAGCCCCTCAGAGTTGTCCTGAGATGCCCTTCATACCTTCTATTGATCAATCACTGGATGCTGGCTGACCCTGGAAGAAGGGGGCCCTCCTGTGAGGTAGTATTCTTCAACTGAAGCAAAACCCAAAGAAAACTGACAGGGCCTTTTAGTACATTCCCAGAAGCTGAGGAATAAGCCCTTTCTTCTTAAAGAAGATTCAGGTAGTCCATGATGGTATCCAGGACATTATTTGTTATTTCAGTAAATGAATGGTGCAGCTATCAAGGACTTTAATTTCCAGTCTCAATTATGAAAACACTGGGCAAGCCCAACCATGGGGGATAGGCAGCCTTTGTGGTGTGACTCAATGGGTGCTGCAGGGCTACCTGCCCTTACCTCCCAAGGTTTCCTACACTGCTCTGCCAAAAAAAAAGGTGACATTTTAACACTTTGCTGAGGGATGGTTTAAGCCATGCATCCTGGAAGACGTTTATGAATACTAACTGCCTTCACAGGTTACTCAATAATTATTACCTATCAACAATTCAGGAGTGCAAGAACTGGCCAGTAGAGAACTAGACTTTGAAATTTCCAGTTTCTCTAGTTTAGACCTTATAAATATTAGTAGGAGTTTAGGGTAAGTTCTCTGGGAAACCAAAGGAGCATATATATAATACAGAGCAGTATTCTACAAAATGAGATATACATATTCCAGAGGATACAAAAGACATCCACTGACTCTCTGTTTGTAGCAAAGACATTTGCTATGGAAAAGAAATTTGATGGTTTTTATATATACATATTTTTGTCTTTGAAAAAGGAATAACAAGGAAGACTACCCAATATTTAATAAACAAATGGAGATTGGCCCCATCATCAGTCCATAAGCCAAACTAAACTGCCTCATCTCAAGCACAGTAGAAGAGAAAACTCTAATTCTTTGACCCAACTGACAATGGCAAAGACACCCTTGCTTCTAGCATCTTGTAACATTTTGCAGTTAACTCATTCTTGGTTAAGTGGAATGACAAATAATATGATTTAGTTTAAGCTAAATAAATCTTCACAGAATTATTATGCAGCACTAACCAATGACAATTTTGGTAACACAGTATCCTGGATTGGATCCTGGAACAGAAAAGGGGCAATGATGGAAGATTTGGAGAAATGCAAATAGAGTCGGTAGTTAATAATACTTTACTAATGCTAATTCCTTAGTTTTAGTTAACTAAGGAACTATCAATTAGTTTTGATAATTATGCTGTGGTTATAAGAGGTTAACTTTAAGGGAAGCTGCGTGAAGCCTGTATGGGAATTCTGTTTTGGGTCAGCAATTCATCTGTAAACCTGAACTACTCTCAAATTAAAAAGGTCTTTCTAAAAACCTTTTTGAAATATAGCTTTTTTTGTTTGTTTGTTTTTTGCATCCATTATTAACAGTGAATGTTGACCTCAGTGTATAGTGTTTCCCTACAATATTAGAAAACAAAATTATCATGACTAACAAACTACTTGAAATGAATATATATAACATATATATTGGTTTATATATGAATATATTATATATATACTATATATATTATATATATATAGTATATATATATTGGTTTCATTGGAAGTGTAAAGTTGTGTGATTCTCAATTCAGGATTTTAAAGCAATTTACTAAACTTTTATACATATTTTATTTATTTATTTATTTTTTAAAGATTTTATTTATTTATTCATGACAGAGAGGCAGAGACATAGGCAGAGGGAGAAGCCAGCTCCCCGTGGAGAATCTGATGTGGGACTTGATCCCAGCACCCTGGGATCATGACCTGAGCCCAAGGCAGATGCTCAACCACCGAGCGACCCAGGTACCCCTTTACACATAATTAAAAGCTACATTTGGGATTTCTTATCTGACAGAAAATATACCATTAGAAAAACTGCAGGAGAGAAATAATTTACATAAGGCAATGGTGAAATATTACAATGCTCTTTTAGTTAGAAAACCCTGTAGAGGACATAGTGTTAGTAAAAATCACCCATTGCAGATGGTAGCTGAATGAATGGTCACTGATGAATCAAAGTTGATATACTTCTAACATGACTCCATCATTGAGCTGCTTGACTCCATTTCAATAATGGAACACATGCAGAAATGCTTCTACATGGTCTGCCAAAGGAAAGATGTACCAAAAAAAGACTCATACTCATCAATGAATGGCTTCTTTAATTAAGAAGAAATGAGGCTGGTATGTATACTTCATAGTATACTCCTCATGGGATGACAGGTTTGACAGAATTTAAAAAGAGAAGACACCAAGGAAAAATGCACAGACCTGTCCCTCCTATGACATTCATTGACTGATTGAGTCACAAGGATGTCATTGCAGCAAAACAGCTGAACCAAAAATCCACAAAATGTCATCAATGTGATTACTTGAAAGAAAAATAGGAATGGAATCTTAATGAGGATAAAATCTTTTGTGTCCATAGAGGGTTCTAAGTTATCTCATGGCAAAGCCCTTAAGAATATTATTGAACTTGAAATAGTCATTATTCTTTCACAAATACAAATGTTCCTAATATGCTGGCTTTTTTTTATGGTTATAAGGATTTGACATACAATCCAGCAAATATTTTCAAAAAATTAAATATGCTTAATCTGTCCATTTGAAATAAAGGTGAGGAGAAAATTACATAAAATGAGTGAGTAATACAAAGTAATAACTTCTGAGAGAAATCCATGCTACAGAAAAGCATTTTGAAAATGAATGTTTAGAAATACTAATTTATATGGTTTTTATTGGCAGAAACAAATATAAAAACTATCTACACAACATCTAAGAATCCTAGAAACAAAATTTTCCAACATGCCCCCAATTTTTTCAAATGAATTTTATCATGCTTTGAATATGTTTGTTAGATAATGTAAATGTCACACTTCCCAGTTAATTTGCCACAACATCCATTTGACATCAAGAAAATTGGAAATTTACTAGCCCTTAAGAAACCTTGGGATGAGGAGTAGATGGAATTTAAAATATCAGTATCATAATTTAGTAAATGTAGTAAAAAAATTCACTTCTACCACTTGACTCTGCATACTTTGGTGAAGCATATTTTCATTTATTATTTTGAAGTAATAAAATATAGCGAGCTCAAAACCAACATCACAAATTATTTTTGACAGTGTCAAACCAAAATTTCATTAATTGGATTTTTTAAATCTTGTTTCAGCATTTTTCCTTTTCAAACATTTATGTTAAGTATTTTTAAATGTTTGTAATATGTTAACATTAAAGCACATATAGTATATAAATACAGATATTAGTATTAAATACTTTTATTTAAAGTATGTACATATATGGGAAGCCCATGCTCAAAAGATTTTTACTGATAGGGATGCATGATATGTAGTCTTGTATAGAGGACAGCAAATCAGAAACAGCAAAGAAAACAGGCTACTTTAACCCTTTATAAAATCTGTTGGAGAAAACAATGTTCCCCACAATACATGTAACAAACCAATCCTAAACTGTGCATTCATCCTCTCGTGCCAGGCAAACAACATTGGAAAGCTAGTTACATAAGTATCTTCACAATTATTCAGCAATGTCATCATCCATTTGTCTTTGGTTAAAAGTGACGTTGGTGGAATGGCATTCCAGAGATACCTATTGAGCAGGAACCTAGTGTAGACTCAAGAGTCTGGACTGTCCACAAGCACTGTGAAGTGTTAGGAAGTCATTCCTCATTTGGAAGACGAGGAAGGGCAAGCTCTAGAGACTTCCTTGACTTGGCCAATGGAACAGGTGGCTCACTGATCAGGACTAGGACCTTCCCAGGCTCGTCTTGTCCCTAGCTGGTGCCCCTTTTGGGTATGCTCTGCTCAGGAAGTGAAAATCTGCTGCCCACCCAGTTTGATATGAGCAGATGGGAGAAAAGCAACGGATCCAAAGTTTCAGCTCAAATCACTCTTCACTTGCAAAATATCCTCTGAGTTTTCTGGTGAGACTAATGGCCTCATTGCTTTATAGAGCTAAAGACAAAAGGTTATTGTTGGGTTTGTTAGTGTCGCCATGTTGCTAGGAGAGCGGCTGCAATGGAATTTACCACGCAACACTAGCTTTATTTCCGCAGTACACCCCGGCCATGTGTAAAGGACGCTGCCTGTGTGCAAGGGGAGTGAGCCGAGGCATCACAAGGCCAAGACAAAACACCAAGTGAAAGGGCAGATTTCCTCTGAACCTTGGTTGGAGAACACACCAAGACCAGCACCCTGGCCCCGAGATCACAATAGGGCTCCTATAATTTTTAAAAATAAGCATACATTGCAATTTCCAATGTTATCCTCTTTTTGCTTTTGTGCTCGCCAAGCCTGCTCATTTCTCCTTGACAACAGTTCAAACAGCAGTAAGGTGGGCCTGAAATACATATGAACACATTTCTTTGGAAATAGGTAGCAACCTGGCCCTAGGTTGGAATTGCTGGCCTTGGGAACTGTCTCCACTCATTCATGAGAGCGGGACAGTAGCCCGAGCACCTTGTTGATCAGACGGGTAAATGCAGAGCAAGAGGGTGGCAGAGGTTGCAGATGAACGAACAGATGCTCGGCGTGTAAGGTAGGTGACAACGTGCTAACAGTGTGCTGGAATCGAGAGCGCATACTTTCTCTTCTAAGCACCAGAATTCCAAACGCCACACACTTTCCTTTCTTATTTACATCTCAGAAAATATGCCTCCAAATGTAATGTGTGCATATATACACACATATTTTCAGAGTGAGAGAAAACAGAAAGAATAAAAGGGAGATTTGACTCACCAGCTAACATCTTTCAAATGTTTGAAAACTGCCACTGGGAAAGCAGAATAGCTCTTGCCTAGAAAATATCACATATTTTAATGTAAAAATATTCCTTCACTTTTTTGAAGGGGAGGGAAACCTCTATTATAAAATCCCCCAATGGTGACCATAGTTGCTATTTCTGGAGCCTTCCTCCTGTGGGAAAATGTGAGGCCCTTTGCCCTGGGGCCACGGGCTAAAGGGCATAGCCATGTGCTCTCACACCTGCTAGAGAATTCTGAGCCCAGCCCAGTGAGGCTCAGGGAATGATGCTTGCCAAGGCAGACCCTATCCCCAGGTAAAAAAAAGAAAACAAAAGGGGGCCAGGAAGGATTGCAGGGCAGCTAGAACTATGGGAAATCTTCCACTTCAGATTCTAGGGGCGAGTGGGGGTCGGGCACCCCCCAGGACTCAGGCCTGCCCAGCTGGTGGTGGAGCACAGCCCACAGCCCTTGCCCACTGGCTGCCCTCCGCTGGGCCATGCTGTGCTCCAGCTCACAAGCTGAGGGAGGGGGGCATGGCTCCAACAGAACGTGGGTCCTCCCTCTTCAGAACCTTCCCTCGGGGAGGACCTGCCAATACTCACAGTTTTTGCATCATGGCTGTCCCAGGGAACAGTGTATTGGTGTGGTCTCTGGGATCATGGATTGACTCCAGCCCCTGTCCAGCTGCCCAAGGGCTGAGGGGGTCAATTTATGCATATACCTATTCACCCCATTGTAACAGAGGTTTGGGAAGCTCTGGTTCACACTGCAGCCCTATCTTTATTTGAGGAATGAAGGTTTTTGTCCCCCATTAAAGGAGTTGGAAGGGTGTGAGCAGTTTGTCGGTGGCCCTGAAGTCACAGTCAGATTTGTCATGTTGTATAGGCTGCCATGGTGTTTTCCTGTCTCTGGGAAGCAGAGGCAGTACAAGGACTAATAAAAGAGAAGAATGTAGTCTTGTGGGGGCTTGGAGATCCTGGGGTAGGTGTCCCAAGTTGAAGAGGGCACCCCAAGTGCCTGCCCTATGCCAGGGATAAGGAAAGAGAAGTGCCTAGAGGCTTCAGCTGCTTAACTAAGCACTTTCTTCCTGTGAGGGGAGAGAGACCACAGAAGGAGCCAATGAGCTGCCTCACCTCCATCCCAGAACCTGGGCCCAAGAGGAAATGGGTTGGAAGCTCTTGGAGCATCTCATGGCTTCCTGGTGCAGACATTACTCTGTCTCCATTGTGTTCCCACAGGGGTGTCCCAGGGGCTGCCCTCTGCTCACCTCCAGGGAATTCCACCACTGGGGAGGAGCAGCTGGCAAGGTGTGTGGTGGAGAATGAGAACGTGAAGGAATATGAGTGAGCCAATCTACAGAGGATGAACACATGGAACATGCTATAAGGAAGGCCTCGCATTTTCTCGAACAGTCTTGGGCAAAGAGGAAGTAGTTTCACTCACTTGCTGTAAGTCGTTGCCCCCATAACAACAAGCTATGAAATTAGGAGATTTATGTAGCTCAGAGATTCAGGGAGCATGGTTCTCATTTAAGATTGTTGTAGTAATTTCAAAAAGCAAGATATCTCCCAGCCTAAAAGGCAAAATTTTATATTTCCAACAGCTTTATCAGAATGAAGCAGGCTTCATGAGACAATTTTTTTCATCTGCTGTCTTGACTGAATCTACCAATAATGGTGCGACTAGTCAAGACCAGTGGGTCAGAGCTGGAGACAGGCAACCCAAACCAACAACTGTGGAGTTTTCTGACCGTTCCCCAGGAACATTCTCCTTCGAGTTCATTTCAGATGATCATTGCCATCAGGTGAGTTTTCTCACCTCCTCCACTGTCCTCATCTTTTCTAATAAAAACTCAATTACTTCAAGATTTCATGACCCATGAAGTCCTCAGCAGGGTTGGGTTGCCACGGAACAGGCAGGGTGGCCAGGAAGGATCCAGGCCCAGAAATGAGGATAGCAGATCCTAGAGCCCCTATGAGCCAGAGAGGCTGGTGGCAGGGACCTGGGAGAAGCAGAGCCCAGAAGAGGGGCCTCGGGCAGGTACACGGGGCCTGGGACAGCCACACTCCGAGTCCAGCAGGTCCCACAGTGGAGAGGTGGCTGAGAAGGAGACATAGGACCCAAGCTGGGAATCAGCCAGAGACTAGGGGAGCCCCCTGGGCACCCGTGGATGAACGGAGAGCCTGTCACTGTCACACATCACCCTCTGTGCCTAGATCGAGTCCTAAGTCAGAGGCTGGGTCCCCCAGGGGTGCTGCAGAGCCCATGGGTTGGAGCCCGCGGTGGCCATACAGCAGGCCCATGGAGGGTCAAAGGGGGGTTTAAATGCACGGCAGTTCCGGGGCCATGCGTGTGGGCACCCCTGTTCTCCGGTGACTATGGTTGCCACCTGGGTCACACTGTGAATCTCTATGTGGCCAGGGACAAGGTGGAGCAGAAGGTATACAGTTTTCAAAGTGTAACTGGCAGGCATAAGGAAGAATGTTCCAGAGGTAACAGGGAGGCGAGCAATGTAGGGAGTGGTGAACTTGGGGGAGATGGGAAACAAACAAAGGTATTGAGAGCAGGAGGGTGGGAATGAGGCTTTGGGAAGATGTGCTGGGATAAAGGATGCTCAGGGGTGGCTGAGATCTCCCTTCCCCTGGAACTCACTCAAGGCGCAGAGGTGAAGCTCAGGTTGGGAAAACTGGGCAAAAAGAGAGAGAAATGAAACGGGACACTCTGGGGTTTGGATCTATCCATGTGACTCTGTCACACCGCACGCCATGTGCCACACAGCCCACGACTCGAGCACCCCGACAGGAGTCAGTGTGGTCTCGCCTGCAAGGAGCTCTGAGTGGTTGGGAAGAATGGAGATGGGCATGCCCGGCCAGAACGGACAAGCCAGGACCCGCGGGGCATTAAGGAGAAGGCGAGTGTGGTGCTTTTGGTGGGGCTGCTCATTTTCCACTTTTTTCAGCTCCTGGGAATCTGAAGTCACCTCCCCTTAGGCGGCACCTCACTCTACATGGCCCTCTTGCTCCCCTTTTCACTGGGGGTCCTCTGCCTGTATCTCAGTGCTGGATGATTCAAGGCAGCTCCTACCCCTTGTCCTCCCATCAGAGCAGCTGACCAGCCAGCCTCTCCCCCAGACTCTTCAGCCCAACTCCAGCCACTGTGTCCCCGGGGACACAAGCTCACCGTCCCAATATTCCTCAGAGCCCCTGTACATTGGTGTGAGGTGGGCCAAGTCACCCACGCTTCTGGGTGAGGCCCACAGCTTAGCTCTCTCACACAAAATTCTCTACTAGAAACTTCAATTCTTTTCTTGGCCTCTCTATCATCTTTTATAGTCTGGAGGTGGGTGGGTGGCTGAGGGTAGAAAACTGGTTTCCATAAGCACTTTCTGCAAATCTTGCAGCTCACTTTGGAATGTTTCATCTATTGCTTGGGGCCTCAGTGGAAACTGAGATTAAAATAGTTCTAATTTAGCATCCTGTGCAATTACCACAGTACATCCCTCTCTCCCGCCCTGGGCACAGCACAGACAGAAAATGATAGTATCTGTGTGGTCCTCGAGGCTCCCTGGATGTGCTGTTCCCAGCTGGAGGTCACTAGCCAGGAGCTCCAGAGGCTCTAAGCCTGTTTGGACACCTCCGGGCCTAAGTGCACACCCACAACCTATTTGCAACACAACCTGTGCTACTAACATGGGTTGGAAGCCCTGCACTAGACTGTGCACTGGGCTCGGAGTGGCACAGAAGAGCCCACGATTCATTTGAGCTGTAGCATTAAGCCACCGCCCGGTGGTGATGTCTGAACTGGGTTTTAAAGAATGAACATGAGTTCTCTAGGCCGCCAAGTACGCAAGGGCATTCTGGGTGGCCCAACCATCCGGTGCAGTGGGAGAATTCAATGTGTGGCAGGCAGAAGGGCAGCTTTCAGAGTCATTCCTTATAGTTTCAATTTCACCTCGACCTCATTTTGACTTTCTTCTCCCCATCCTCCTCCTCCCTGTCTCCGCCTCCCCTCTCCCTTCCACCCCTTCCTCCTTACTTCATTTCTAATTAATTACTAGGCTCTGCTGGTTTCAATTTTTAACTCTTTTCCACATCACCCCCTCCCCACCTGCCTCAGACTCCACCAGGGCCCCTGGGTGGTCCAGTCAGTTAAGCATCTGGCTCTTGATTTTGGCTCAGGTCCTGATCTCAGGGTCATGGGATCAAGCCCAGCATTGGGCTCCATGCTCAGCATAGAGTCTGCTTATCCATCTGCTCTCCCCCTTCCCTCCCTCCCTCTCTCTCAAATAAATATAAATAAAAATCTTTTTAAAAATGCCTCAAATACCACTTTATGAGAGACCATCTATAAACAACAGCAGCCTGCCCCCAACACTCCTAATCCCCTCACCTTGCTGTATCTTCTTCCACAACACTTGTCACCTCTTGACATATTGCACATTTATTAGATAATTGTCCGAGTAGAATGTGAGTCCTTGAGGGTGGGACTGGGTCCTCTTTCCTGATGCATCTCCTACACCTGGCTGGTAGGAGGCCCTCCGTGATAGTATTCAAATAAATGGGCTGGTAAAGTGATGTGGGATGAGCTGGAGAATATCCAACTCACTTTGTACCCAAGGTTTCTTCGTGCTGTGGAAAGTTCATCTCCCTTGAAAACAATCATCCATCATTTATTGAAGATTCACTATACATGTGGCTCCATGCTAGGTTGTTTTACATGGATTACCTCAGTCTGCAAGAATCTGTGAAGTACTTACTATCTCTCACTTTCCTCATATATATAAGAATATGTGAGTTCTTATACTAATACATTAAAATATAATGAACATATAATAATACATTAAATATATAATAATTTATACTTTAGGTTGCATTCACTCTTTCCTGACTTTTTTCTGTGTACACATAAATGCACACATTTTCGGCTAGGCGTTTATATGTGCTTTCACCCGCTTATTTTGTTTTATCCTTTAGAAAAATGAGATTCTACTCTACATATTCTTACACAATGTGACGTGTCTCAGAGACTTTTTTTCATGAAAGTTAGTAAAATATACCTCAGTCATTTTCTTGGCTTCACGTATAGGATATATCATGGTGTATTTAATGTGTTTCACACTGATTGTTTTCTTTGGTTTGGTTTGGTTCTACTGTATTAAAAAAAATTCTGCAATAGGGGCATCAAGGTGGCTCAGTCAGTTAAGCCACTGGCTCTTGATTTCAGCTCAGGTCATGATATCAGGGTCCTGGGATTGAGCTCTGCGTCAGGCTCCAGGCTCAGTGTGGTATCTGCTTGAGATTGTCTCTCCCTCTACCACCACACCCCACCCACTTGTGCACACTCTTTCCCTCTCTGTATATAAAATAAATAAATACTTTAATTTAAAGAAATTCTGCAATAAAACCTGTCCTCCTGTATTGTTGATTGGGGCCCAGGTATGTTAGTATCTCAGGAGGGAGATTCCTACATGTGAGTTTGCTAGGTCAGCAATTTGTACATTTGATTTAACTGCTCTAATCTGATATTACGGCTATGGTTTCCTAGCAGATGTGCCTCGTGGCCCACCACTTCCCCTGCACCTACTGTGGCCGTGCAGACTCTCCCAACTCTCTGCCTGGGGCTCCCTGCAGCCACCAGAGCTTGTTCTGTATATGAGCCATGCAATGAATGCCTCAAAGCCAACTTCAATCAGTGATCCACAGGAGTTCACAGATACACCCCTCAGCTCCTTCAGCTGTTGCTGGGTTAACTCTGAGGTGTGCATGTGACACTGGATTGCAGTGTCCTGTCACCCACGGTGGTGACTTGATTAACAACACACTCTTGATTGACATCCTTCCCTTTTCTGTCTCACTTCCCAGATCCCCCATGCATCTTTCTTAGGTTTACCTCCCAAATGAACCCTCACATTCACATCTTTGTCTCGGGGACTGCTTCTGGAAAGCTCAAACTAAGACACTCTTATTTCTTTCAGGGGGAAAAAAGTTTCTTCTTTAAAGGTGAGGCATGAACATGGTACTTTTTTTTTAAGTATAAAAGATAGAAAATGGAAAGCAAACATCTTTCATCTTCTTAACCTCTAATCTGTCTACCCACAAGTAATGCCTGTTGGTTTCCTTTCCTTCTTTCTAGAAAAAAATATGATTATACAAACATATATGTACATGTATCCTTTTAAACCTCTCTAAATGGAATAATTCTAATGCTGTGCTTGGCACCTTTTCTTCTACTTAATGATATATCCTGGAGAGCATTTATATTTGCGCATGCAGCTTTTTTTGCAGTTGAATGGCCTTATGGTGTGTCGCCACACCATAGGTTTCTAACCACAACTCCTATTAGAGAACATTTATTGTTTCTAGTATCTGCAGGTACAACCATGCTGTGACAAGCATTTTTGTACATATATCTTGTCTCATTTTAAAAAATTTAAATAAATTCATAAAAAACAAATAATAGATGTTTATGCACATTTTAACTTATTTTTATTTTTTTAGATATTGCTATTTTTGTCTCTTCTACTAGGTTGCACAGATTTGCACTTCTACCAACTGTACAAATGCTTGTTTTCCCAAGCCTTCCCTAACACTGGGGTTATCAAACCTATCAGAATTCCAATTTTTACAAGAATTTTAAAGGTTTCCATCATTGTAACTCTCACCAATTAATGTGACCATATTATTTACATACTTTTGAAATAAAATATTGCCTCTGGAAAAAAAAAAAAACCTTTCAGTATTTACTAATCTGTTAGGCGAAAAAGGTGTTTCATTTCATCATGATTTCTTTCATGTATTTACTAGCATTGATGGTTCTCCTACATGTTACCTGTTCATATCCTTGACCCATTTCCCAATTAAATTTTTTTCTTCTTCCTTTCAATTTGTAAGAGTGTTTATATAAAGTCTGGCTACTAACTTGTTAGATAGGGTTTTCTTATATTTTCTTACATTCCATGATTTTCCTTGAACTATTTTATAATGAACTATTTTCTTATATGAGGGCCTTAAATTATTAAATCAAGTCAGTTTATTTCTTATTTTTTTGTTTTTTAAGATTTTATTTATTTATTCATGAGAGATACAGAGAGAGAGAAACAGAGACACAGGCAGAGGGAGAAGCAGGCTCCATGCAGGGAGCCCGATGTGGGACTTGATCCTGGGACTCCAGGATCACACCCTGGGCCAAAGGCAGGTGCCAAACTGCTGAGCCACCCAGAGATCCCCAAGTCAGTTTATTTATTTTTTTTATGGTTTCTGGATTCTATGTCATGCTTGAACCTATCCTGTCTCAAGATTATAAAAATATACATCCACATACCTCCTAGTTTTTTAGTGGTTTTATTTTTACACCTAGATCATTAATTGATCTGGAGGGGTTCTTTTTAACTTAAAATTTGTATTTTATTTTATTTTAAGTAGGCTCCACACCAAACATGGGGCTTAAACTCTTGACCCTAACATCAAGAGTAGTACATTCTACCAACTGAACCAGCCAGGCACCCCTGGAGGTTATTTTTGTAACTGGTGCTTGTTGGAAGAAACTGTAGAGAAATGGGAGTAAAGCAAAGAAGACAGGCCAATGCTTGGGTAGTGATATTGGGGAGTTACCATTGACCAGAGCTTGCTGAGGGCCCTTGAGGGGGAGGGTGGTTCCCTTGTGACTTACATTGTTAGTCCACTTTTTACTGTGTATGGTTTTACCTCAACAATTAGACAAGAGGTTCTTATTCTAAGATGCCGGGATCCCTTGTGACTTTAGGGAAACTGGGAATGTCATGAAATTACAAGTAAATTTTGTGTGCATGTGCCTATGCACCTTTTTAGGGCCAAAATCCTTATCTTTTGGCAGATTTTCAAAGGGATTTTGATCCAAGAGTTAGTCTCCTGGAGGAGAGAAGCTATAAGATACTTTATTGTATTTCTCACAGTATTTTCAATAGCTCAGCTAAGTAATTGCGCACAGATAGATCTAATGTTTCCACTTATTTGCCCTCAATTGATCCCTCTCTTTCCAAACCATGAAAGAATGGCAATAGGACTTACCTGTTTCCATCTTACAATTGACCATATATGAAGGTGATAGATGTTTAAAAGTTTTGAAAAGTTTAAAACAAGACCTTACACATAGGATAGCTCACCTTGAGACATGTAATAAAGGAATTCCACATTTCTGGAATTCTTGGTCATTTGATCACCTTTTATAAATCTTCTTCTAGAGAAGCAGACCTTGGAAAATGTCTTCTCCTTTGACTCCAACTTCCACTGCATCTAATTCTTGTTCTCTATCCCACTTAAGTCACTCACTCTCATAGTCATAGCTAAATCTTGTCTTTACCAATAACAACACTACTTCTATGTAGGTTGAATAACAACCTCTGTCAAAGATACCTACTTTGTAATCCCTAGAATCTGTGAATATGTTGCACTACATGGCAAAGGGTAATTGAGGTAGCAGATGGAATTAAGGTTACTAATCAGCTGATTTTAAATACAGAGAGTATCCTGGATTATCCAAGTAGGCCCAATGTAACAACAGGGGTCCTTAAGTGTGAATGAGAGAAGCAGAAGAGGAAATCGGAATGGCCCTCTGTGAGAAGAGCTTGACCCACTACTGTTGGCTCTGAAGATGAAGGAAGAAGGCCATGAGCCAAGAAATGTGGTGACCTCTGTGGGATAGAAAGGGCCAGGAAATTGGTCCTTTCCCAGAGCCTCCAGAAAGGAACACAGCCCTGTCAACATTGTAATTCAGGCTCAGCAAGACCCATTTCAGAGCACTGACATCTAAGAATTATAAAATAATACATTTGTATCATTTTAAGCCAATAAATTGTGATAATCTGTTATGGCATCAGTAGGAAACTAATACACTTTCCTTCCACTAGCAAATTAGTTCAAGTTTGCCTCTGAGCAACCCACTCTCTTATCTTAACAGTTTACACCCACTAGTACCCCAACTGTAACAAATTTTTTGATCCCACTAACACCTACAATCCATTGATCCCATAATCATCATACCATCTCTCAACCCACTCATGTTCTCTCTTCCTTCCTTATACAGCTCAGACCTCATGACATAGAATTATAATTACTCACTTGCAGCTCTCAATTACACACTCTGAACTCCCATGATCTCTCTCTTTGTCCTGCTCCTCTGAGAAAAATCCTAACTCTAGTTGAATCCAACCACTAACCTATTTCATACTTGAACCTGCTAGCTAAATGTGGTTGGAAAACATGCAACCAATCTGATTATTCTCATTTCAAAATCAAGAGATTAAATGAAGTAGGATCTTTGCAAGCCTGGAAATCCCTATTACATTCTGTTGTCCCTTTACCCTCTTCCCCCTCCTAGGAGGCTATTTCAAAATTTCTCTTCTCCCTGGAGATCTTCAAATTTTCTTTCTCTATCTCCACCCTGTGCTGATTTTGTGTGTATGTGATCTTACTTCCTATTCCATTGAGATAGCAGATGGTCAGAAAAGGGCTCCCTTGAATCCCTATAAGCTGATCCACCCACCCACCCACCTACACTGCCTTCTCTCCCATAACTGTGAACCATCTATGATGGTACCGATCTAAGCTCTATTCTCCAAATGAAACAGAAAATCCACTCCACTTACATCTTTTTCAGCTTCTGTTTCCTTTTGTTTCTGTACACTTTTTCCACTCTCTGCTGGATTACTCTTTTCAGCATACAAACATCCTGCTAATTCTCCCATCATAGAAGCAGACTCTTAAGAAATGGTTTAAGAAAGTGGCATAGGCAGCTCCTGAGCTGCCATCTTCCACAGATACAGGTATGTATGGAATAATTTCCTCTGAAAAAGACCTGAAAACTGGATGAGTGGAGCCTCCACATTAAAAGATAAAAGAGCAGCATCAAAGTGGATAGGAGAGGCAGAGACATGTTCTCACTAGGAAAAAAAAAACCCACCTGGCAGAGCAATCCACAATTGGGAAGGATCTAGAAAATGCAGAGCTTTTCCCTGAGAAGCAAACTGTGCTTCACATCAGCCATCCTAACCCCTAGATTCTGCATAGGAGAGACAAGCTCTCCAAATGCCTGGTTTTGAAAACCAATGGGAATTATGTCTAGGAACCCATAGAACTGTAGGGAACAGAGAACCTGCTCTTGAAAGGGCTCACAAACAGACTACCTCATCCAGGGACCTAGCACAAAAACACCAATTCAGAAAGTACCTGGATTGTGTATGAAGGCACCCATTTACTAAACTTGGGGTATCTTCTGGAGAGGCAGGAATGTCTTGGGACTATCACTGAGGACCAGAGACACTGGCAGGCACCATTTATGTGATTTATTCTAACTTGCTAATGCCAGCTCTGACAGGTACCACTTAAGGACTTTCCCTCTAGCTTATTAAGGCCAGAGTATGCCCTATGGAGGGCCTGCCTACCCTGATGCCACAGCTACATGTTATAGCCAGGTCAGGAGAGGGCTGCACTCACCCTGTGCTACAGCTGCAGCCCCACACAGTAGTCAGGGACAATAGTAATTCTGAACTCCCACGGAACATCTTCAAACAAGGCCAATTCTTCAAGACTGGAAGGGGCAGTTGATTTACCTAATACATAGAGACAAACACAGAGAGTCTGGAAAAATGAAGAGACAGAGGAATATATTTTCAAATGAAAGAATAAGACAAAGCCTCAGAAAAAGACTTTAATTAAACATATAAGCATCTACCTGATAAAAAGTTCAAAGTGCTGGTCATAGAGATGCTCACTGAACCAAGGAGAAGAATGGATGAACATAGTGTTAACTTCAAGAAAAAGATAGGAAATATAAGAAAGTACCAATAGAATTTACATCACTGAAGAATACAACTGAACTGAAAAATACATGAGAGGTGTTTAACAACAGACTGGATGAAAAAGAAGAAAGAATCAAATGAAAGACAAAACAATAGAACTCACACAAAGCAGCAAGACGAAAGAATTTTAAAAAGTGGTAGTAAGGAACCCTTGGGTCAACATCAAGTGAAATAACAGTTGCATAATAGGGGTTGTAGGAGGAGAAGGGAGAGAAAGGGTCAGAAAACTTATTTGAAAAAGTAATGGTTGAAAACTTCCGTATTGGGGAAGGAAATAGACATGCAAGTCCAAGAAGCCTAGATAGTTCCAGATAAAATGGACCCAAAGATATCCATATAAAGACACATTAGAACGGTAAAAGTTAAAGAGGGAACCTTAAAAGCAGCAAGACAAAAACACTTGTTAAATACAAGGGAAGGGGAATCCCTGGGTGGCTCAGCGGTTGAGCGTCTGCCTTCAGCCCAGGGCATGATCCTGGAGACCCGGGATCGGGTCCCACGTCAGGCTCCCTGCATGCAGCCTGCTTCTCCCTCTGTCTCTGTCTCTGCCTCTCTTTGTGTCTCTCATGAATAAATAAATAAAATCTTTAAAATAATAATAATAATAATAAAATAAATACAAGGGAAACTAAATAAGGCTATTGGCAGATTTTTCAGTGGAAACTTAGCAAACCAGAAGAAAGTGTCATGACATACTCAAAGTGCTGAAAGGAAAAAATTTTCAACAGGGAATGTTCTACCCTGATAGAATATTATTCAGAATTAAGAAGGAGATTAAAAATTTTCCAGATAAGTGAAAGCTAGCAGTCTATTACCATGAACTCAGCT
Source organism: Canis lupus dingo (assembly GCF_003254725.2). Lineage (NCBI taxonomy): Eukaryota > Metazoa > Chordata > Mammalia > Carnivora > Canidae > Canis > Canis lupus. The sequence goes on along the minus strand of NC_064244.1, from coordinate 13,763,394 downwards.
TTATAAGAAAGGTATTTCTTTAAGCTGAAAAGAAATTGCAATAATTAATAACAAGAAAACATATAAGAGTAAAAATCTCACTGGGCAAGTTAAATATGTAGATAGTAAAGATAATGGATCATTCACTAATAAAGCAAGTATGAAGGTTAAAAGACAAAAGTAGAAAAATTAAAACTACAATAATGAATAAAGTAAAAAGATAAAATATGACATCAAAAATATAAAATGTAGGGTATGAACAAAATTGTTAAGTTTTGGAATGTGTTCAAATTTAAGTTTTATCAATTTAAAACTGAATGTTATATACATAAGATATATTATGTGCACCTATGGTAGCTACAAAGCAAAAACTTAAAAATACATAAAATAAAATGAAAAAGTAATCTAAACATAGGACTAAACAAAAATGCCTACTACCAAAACCGGACAAGGAAACTGCAAGAAAATTTATAAACCAATATCTTTAATGAACAATGAACAATTTAATGTACAAATCCTCAACAAGTCATAGCAAACCAAATTCTGCAGTATGTTAAAAGGATCATACACCATGATCGAGTGGGATTTATTCCAAGGATGCAAGGATGGTTCAACATCCACAAATCAATCAATGTAATATACCATATTAACAAAATGAAAGATCAAATTCATATAATCATCTCAAAAGATGCAGAAAAGGTGCTTGACAAAATATGACCCATTTATGATGAAAATTCTCAAAAAAAGTGGGTATAGAGGAAATGTTCCTCAACATAATATAAAACCCATACATGAAAACCCACAGCTAACATCATACTAAATGGGGAAAAAAATGAATGTTTTTCCTCTAAGATCAGAAATAAGAATGTCCACTCTTGCCACTTCTTCTTAATGTATTATTGGAAGTCCTAGCCATAGCAGTAAGGCAAGAAAAAGAAATAAAAGGCCTTCAAATCAGAAAGGAAGGGACGCCTGGGTGGCTCAGCAGTTGAGCATCTGCTTTCAGTTCAGGGTGTGATCTGGGGATCTGGGATCAAGTCCTGCATTGGGCTCTCTGCAAGGAGCCTGCTTGCAGACATAGGCTCCCTCTGCCTATGTCTCTCTCTCTCTCGCTCTCGCTCTTGCTCTTGCTCTGTCTCTCATGAATAAATAAATAAATCTTAAAAAAAAAACAAATCAGAAAGGAAAAAGTAAAACTGTCACTATATGAAGATATATAGAAAGTCCTAAAGATTCCACAAAAACTCTTAAAACTAATAAACAAAGTCAGTAAAGCTGCCCGATACAAAATCAATCTACAGAAATCCATGCCATTTCTATATAGGAATAGTAAACTATCAAAAAGAAAAATTAAGAGAGAAATCACATTTAAAATTGCATCAAAAAGAATAAACTACATAGGACCAAATTTAACTAAAGAGGTAAAAATACCTGTACGCTGAAAAGTATAAGACACTGAAAAAAAGGAATTGAAGACACAAATAAATGGAAAGATATTCCATGTTCATGGACTGGTAGAATTAATATTGTTAGAATGTCTATCCTACCAAAAGCAATCTAGAGATTCAATGCAAAACTCATCAAAATTCCAATGGCATTTTTCACAGAACTAGACCAAAAATTCTAAAATTTGTATAATAAAACCACAAAAGATCTCAAATAGTCATAGCAATCTTGAGAAAGAAGAACAAAGCTGTAGGTCTCACACTTCCTGATTTCAAACTATACTATAAAGCTATGATAACCAAAAAGCATGGTATTGGCATAAAAACAGACACACAAATCACTGAAACACAATTGAGAACCCCAAAATAAACACACACACATATATAGACAATTTGTGACAAAAACACATGAAAAGATGTTCAACATCACTAATTATTAGGGAAATGGAAACCAAAACCACAATGAAATATCACCTCACACCCATTAATGGCTGTTATCAAAAAGCTAAGAAATAAAATGTTGGAGAAGATGTGGGGAAAAGGAAATTCCCACACGATGTTAGTAGGAATATAAGTTGGTACAGCCACTATGGAAAAGAGTATAGACCCTCCTCAAAAAATTAAGAATAGATCTGCCATATGATCTAGCTATTCCACTTCTGAGTATTTACCAAAGAATATGAAAACACTAATTTGAAATGATATATGCACACCTGTTCATTGCAGCATTATTTACAATAGCCAACATATGGAAGTAATCTGTTCATTAATGGATGAATGAATAAAGAGTGTGGTGTATACATAGGTAATGGAATACTACTCATCCATAAAGAAGAATAAAGTCTTGCCATTTGCAACAAGACGGATGGACCTTGAGAGTTTTATACTAAGCGAAATAAGTCAGAAGGAGAAAGACAAATACCATATGATTTCATACATATATGGAACCTAAAAAAATGATAAAACAAGACAGTAAAAAAATAAACTCATACGGGCCCCTGGGGGACTCAGTCAGTTAAACATTGGACTCTTGATCTCAGCTCAGTTCTTGAGCTCAAGGTCCTGAGTTCAAGCCCTGGGTTGAGCTCCACAGTGGGTGCGGAGCCTCCTTATTAATTAATTAATTACTCAAACAAACAAACTCACAGTACAGAGAACAGATTGATGGTTTACAGACAGGAAAGGAGCCGGGGGTTGGGGAAATGGGTGAAGGAGGTCAACTGTATTTTAATGGATGGTAACCAGACTTTTAGTGGTGATCACTTTGTAGAATGTGCAGATGTTAAATTACAACATTGTACACATAAAACTTAGGTAGTGTTATATACAAACCCTACTTCATTAATTTTTTTTTAATAAAAGAAAAACACACTCTTTTGGCTCTATGACCTCCTACTGTTACTGCCTCATTCCCTGCCACTGGGAAGAGTGTCTATCCTCTCTTCTCCCATTTTCTTTCGAACTCATTCATCAGTCAGGCTTTATCCTCACCTCCCTCCCGCCCTTGATCGCATCCCCAGGGCTTTCCCACAGCGAAATCCAGCGGCCAGTTTGTGGTCCTCCTCTTACCTGAGCTATCGGCAGCCTCTGATTTCATCTCTTGGCCTGGATTATTGAAAAACATTCCAAAATGTCCTGCCGGCTTCTGCTTTCGCTGCCGTTGGGTCTCTTTTCTACTCAAGAGTCAAGCGTTCTGTTTTGTTTTGTTTCGAGTAGACCTGGGTCACGTCCCTCCTCAGCGAACCCTTCTCAGCTCCAGTGTTTCCCTTCTCACTCGTCTCACTCTCACTGGGGGCAAAGGCTCACACCCTGCTGTGTGGCCTGGCCCCTGGCCTCCTTGCTCATCCCGCGGGCGCGGTCTTTCCTGCACTCCGTGTGCCAGTGCGGGATCTCCTTGCGGCTGCTCCGACATGCTAAGCCTGCTCCTACCTCAGAGATTCTGCCCCTGGAATCCCTGCCCAGAATAGTCTTCCCTCAGGTCAGAATGACTCGCCTCTCCCTTCCTTCAGGCCTCTGCTCAAATGCGACCTTATTATAGTGACTGTCCCTGACACCATCCAATGGGAAAGAATGGCACCTCCCTGTGTATGCCTCCATCTACTGTCCTCTACTGTCTTTTGTTCCATGGCATTTATCACTGACAATATGTGTATGTATAATTAAATGATATATAATAATAAATACTATTGTATGCTATATTATTAATGCAATATATAATCATATCATATGTTGTATAGTATATTATATATATTGTATATATATGTATATTGTATAGTGTATTATATATATATTGCTCATATGTACATATTTTTTTCTTGTCCACTAAAATAGAAATGCCATCTGGGCAAGGACTTTGTTTTGTTCCTTGCTATACCTCTAGCACTTAGAAAATCACCTTATGCCGTAGTTGAATAAGTCTGTTGAGTGAATGAATTAAGAATGGATACATTTAAATAAAATTTGAACACACATTTGTGCTGGGTGCAGCTTGGCTGTGTGGCTTTATTGTCGCTGTTTGGCAGTGGATCAGGCTGCGCAAGAAGAGCTTTCCCATCTGCACCTGCCCAGCGTTAGCCCTTATCAAATATTGATAAGTTTGATACTGAGAGTTAGTCTATCTAAATAATGTCCTTCTGACATCAAGGGGCATCTTCTCGAGGGAAGTCCTTGAATCCTGTGATATCACCACTAGCTAGATTTGTTTGCCATCTTTTAACAGTCTTCCCTTAAAGGCACCTTTCTCAGGGGATGAGAGTGAAGAGCGGACATTAATTATTGATGTTGGTGAGTGTTTTCTTTGATTCCCATGAAAATCACTCTTTTTTCGGGAGAAGCTCACTAAAGTAAAGGAGCACAGCATTTTCCACTGTGGGAGGGAATAAATCAACCTGAAAACACCATTTCAAAATTACATTTACCCAATAATTGGTGTATAATGATTGGCCCGATCCAACCCATTCTATTTGTTAATTAACATGTAGAAATATACACTCTAGAAATATTGAGTCGAGTAAATTTTTCCCTTTCATTTTCATCTTTTCTTTCTCTTTCTCTTTTCTTTAAGCCTCAAGAAACCAAGAGTTTATGAGGCATTGATAGCTGGACTATTATAGTGCACTTCAATTTTAACTATCCTTGATTTCTATCTTCTTCCAGGAAAATGTTACTAATTCATGGTTAAATGGGGCCATGAGCAGAGATAATTTTTTCCCTTTATTGTGAAGGGAAACAAAGTTTCTACAGAAATTTGAGTTTTGAGAATATTGGATTTAGAGTACATTTTGGGGTAGAAAACTATGGAATTTTGAGCAGCTGAACACTGCACTGCCTTTATTAACCACTCCAAATGGAAGAGTAGATACAGCATAGAGGATAGATATAGAATTTTCCTAGGGCTTCAGACAATGAGTTTACAATGCATTTGGGGATCTTAAATGATGCACAATTTATGCTTGAAGTTTCTGTAACTCTAAAGTACATGAATGAGGCTACTGGGTGGTCAACCAAGAGTGGTGTGTAGTAAGAATTCCATTCATTGTGTATTAATAGCATCATGATTATAACTGCCTTACCCTCTTGTTTATTTCATAATCTATTTCTGGACCAGTAGATTTGGAGGTTCACCAGATTTGCAGTCCTGTCAGCACTGACTTGGGTAATGAGAGCAAAGCAGGTTAATCCAAATGATTCAACTGAGCAACCGATGTGGGGTTGAAAATAAATAAGTCCAAGTCTACTGGAAGCCTACCTGAAAGTGATGGCTGCATAGCATAGACAATTTCTGGGATAGGTGTAAAGAATTGGAGAGTGGAGGAGTGGCCTGATATGGGGATTCACAGGAGAAGCTTATGGTAAAATGAGTGTCCATAAAAAAAAAAGATATTCATTCATTATTCATTCCCTCAACAAGCTTTAATTAGGCCCCTACCTTGTGCTTGGCATGGGTGGGGCAGCATTGTGTGGTAAGATTATTTTCGGGGCTACAGACTTGAGAACGTGCTCAATGGTGGTAGGGATGTGGTCAAAAAGACCTCAGTTTGAATCCTGGGTTCACTTTTTAGCTGTATGACCTTGGATCAGTCACTTAAAAGCTCTGAGTCTGTATAATGGAAATAACAACTCTGAGATCAAGGGATTTCTGTGAAGACTAAATGAGATGATACCCCGAAAGCAGCTGACATAGTACCTGGCCCATTAAAGGCATTCAACAACATAGGTTTCTCTCCCCAGCTCCCAGGAAAGGGAAAGAGGAAGGGAAGAAGGTATCCTAGGAAGATAGATTGGCTCTGGGGCAATGGGGTTCCTCGAGTCTGTGTCAGCATCTGCCTGTGGTGCTTGTTGGCAAATACTCCACATTTCCCATGAAATACATAAGCCACGTTCATGTTCAGGTCCTCCCACCTAGACTGGTCTGTTTTGAGACAGGGATCCTTCCTTTTGCCGGAGCTCACAGCTGAAGACAAAAAGGTTCGAATTGAGACCAAGAAAAATACCAGTTGGAAAACACAACCCTTTAAAATCAAATCACACACGAGATGCTATATAAAGATATGCTTTAGTCTTTCCTGAAAATCCCCACACCTGCGGAATCGGGTGGTGTTTTCTGTGGGCAGGGGGCGACTCCCTATCTCAGCAGGAAGTCATCCCCAGGGCTGGAGGCTTTCTGCATCCTCTCGCCCTGCACAAGATGTGCTGGTAACAGACAACCCATGTGGGTTGCACTGCCAGCAGCGCGGGCTGCCAGCAGCGCTATTAGCAAAGCATATGTCTACACTGCCCTCTTGCCCAGTTCCAAAAGCAGAATGCTTCTCAGTGGCTTCTGAGGCTGATGAAGCAAATGCTCTTTCATGTTCCTGCCAGAGCGAAACCTCTGCCTCAAAAAAGAAAAAAAAAATTCAAACACTACCTTGTTTCCGAATACGGTGTCTGTTGAACCCAGTCTATCTTCATCCCTTGACCCTCAGGGTGAAAGGTGGCCTGTTACCTGTCATCTCTGCAGCGGAGCACTGAGGGCGGTGGTGGGATCATGAATTCTGGGCCCCGGTTTTCCCATGCACTTGGACAAGTTACTTATTCTGTGTGCCTCAGGCTGTCCATCTGTAAAATGGTGCAGGGGAACCCTTTGTATTTCATTGAACTGTTGTGAGGATGAAATGAGTTAGGATGCAAGGGCGAGGAGAACAGTGCTCAACATCTAGTCGTGCTGTCGTGCTTCCTAGGCACTACCACCTGTGAGGGGCAGGTCTTCTGGGCCCTTAGCTGGGCAGCTTGGAGGTTACAGCCTGAGGAGAGGTGGTTGCTGCAGGGTGTGCCAGTGAGGCCCAAGGCCGGGGGCAAGGTCAGGAACACCCTAGTGGGTTTGGGTCCCCAGGCAGACCACTACCAGCTTTGGGATCTAGGGCCCGGGATTTAACCAAGCCTCCGTGTTTCATCTGTAAATGAAGATAATTGTATTACTTAAATCATAGGGTTGTTTAAAGGATTGATTTGAAAACAATGCTTATAAATCACGTAGCTCTGTGACTCGTGTACTCAATGAAGGTGGCCAGCGTCATTGCTGTCATCCTTGTCTTTCCCACCTGGGAACCCTTCCTTGCATGAAAGTGACCTTGGAAAACAGAACTTGTAGAGGAATGAGTGATGGGGGAACATTTGTCCCTTTTCTGCTAATAATGTGATAGCAGGTTTGTACTTTAAAATTGCTGCTTGCGGGCACCTGGGTGGCTCAGTGGTTGAGCGTCTCCCTTCGGCTCAGGTCATGATCTCAGGGTCTTGGGATTGAGTCTCACATTGGGATCCCCGCAGGGAGCCTGCTTCTCCCTCTGCCTGTGTCTCTGCCTCTCTCTCTCTCAGGAATAAATAAATAAAAATCTTTAAAAATAAAAATAAACAAAATGAAATAGTTGCTTCCATGGGAGGCTGAGGGGAAGACACTGCAATCAAAAGGGAAGAGCCCTTGTCTCCTGGGACTGGAGACAAAAGCCCCAAACAGCATAGCTGTTCCACCTGCCCGCTGTGTGTCCCTAACCCACTCACGGCCTCTCTGTGCCTCCCCACCCTCCCATCAAAGATAAAAGCAGCCACCATCTCCTGGGAGGACCAGGGGCCGAAGCTTGTCTGCATATGAACTTGAGGGGGGCTCCTTTCTGGGCAGCTGTGCACACAGAACCCTGCAGACAGGAGGGAAATCGCCGGGCAGGGTCCACAGTGAGCCCCCAAGAGAAACACAGGACTAGTGCTCTTTCCTTACTCCTCCCGCCTCCGAGATTCAGGCAGTGGTCCTAATGAGTGACTCCATCCCTGAATTCCCCAACAGGACCACAAAGGCCCCCTTTATCCCACTTTCTCGAAAGGTCGGAGGGGGAAACGCACCCCTGGGTTAATTGCCCCAAGACAATGAAAACGTGCTGCCCCCCCTCCCCGCCCCCGAGCAGCTGCTGGAATGCCTCTGCGGCCCACATCCCAGGCCTGGCCAGCTGCCCCTGAGCCGCATTCCTGGCGGGTCCTGGAGTCAAGAAAAATCCTCCAGAACAAGACGTGCCTCGGTGTTCTCCAGTTACCAGCAGGTGGAAGGTGGGGCTGCTTCTGATGGAAATGGTTTGGACAGACCTCCAGAGTTCAGGGGTGTGTTCCACTGGCAGGCAAGGCCGCGGGCTGCACTGCCCTGCTTCATCTTGTAGAGATGTGCTTCCCTTTCTCATGAAGTCCCTGCTCTTTGGCCTTTCCAGGCCTGTGAGCACCCCGAGTGCCCGGCACAGGAGACAGCGGTGTGCACAGAGCTCTGCTCTCCTTCGAACCCAAGGATTTCCAAAGGAAGCCAGCCTCAGAGGCATTTCCCTTCTGCCACAAAGGCCCTGTGAGCTCCTTTGCATCTTCTCAAAAATGCCCTGTCAGCAGGAGGCATGTGGGTTTTGCCTGATATTTTTACCTGGGAATTGTGGCACTGAATTCCAATACTAAATGTAAAAGTTTATAATTTCATTATACATTTAAATTAATTTTCCATTTAAATAATGGCACATTTATAAGGCCTCTTTGCCCTTGCAAATGAATCCAGTGTGACTCACGTTTTGTTTCTTGGCCTCATACTCAGTCCCCACAGGGGAGAGGCCTTTAGAGCATCGATGACATTGATAGTGATTTGCAGCCCTTAGCAGGAAGGACGGCTTAGTCACTAACGGACAAGGGGAGCGATTAGCAGGCTCCCATCAGCCTGCTTTACTAGATGTGCCAGGTCTTTCCATGTCTTTATCAAGTGTTAGGGACTGGGTCTCCTAGGAATCTAAATTGGGTGAGGCTTTGAGGTGGTGCAAGCAGAATTCTTACTCTTTTTAAAAACAAGCCATTCTTACGGTTTCTACAGCTTGGCTTTCTATTTACTGTAAAAGCATAAGCCACAGGCGTGCTGGAGCCTTGGGCCTGCCTCTAGCCCCTGGGAGCTCACTGCTCTCATGAGTGTCAGCTGTGCATCCCGGTCTCCTGAAGCCCTCTGTCCCTCAGGTTGTCTCTCAGGTTCTGCTTGGGGCAGTCTGGAGGTACCAGGGAGGTGAAGTCCCCTGTACCCCAGCGGCACCCCACAGAGGAGGACCGAGAGTGGAAGAGAATCCTTGGAGACTTGTTCCATTTCACTGCCTGAGTCCTCTCCCTTCCCCCACAGGATCAGCTGGCTCTCTCTTCAGTAGCATCCTGCTCCCTTATGCACATGGATCAGCTTCCTTTCCTTCCCTGTCTCATTTCCTCCTGGGGTTACTCCCATGAACATGTCACTAGCCTCAAGTCCTCGTCTAAGAGGATACAGTGAGTGAGCCAGCTGGGCAGGAGAGGCTGGGGGTGGGGGGTGGGGAAGGGGCAAGGGGGGAGGGAGGATGAATGATCCCTAAAGCCACATATCCCTCCAGGCTGGCCTGACCCACACTCTGACCTTTGCTCCTAGGATCCCCAGGCCTCCTCCCCCCAGCTCTAGAAGAAGCATCTCAGCACTGTCTCCTTGTGCGGGGGTGGGGTGGGGTGGGGGTGGGGGAATCACTCTCCTTGCCTTTCCCACTGCCTACCCCACGTTCTCTAGGGGGCCAGCCACTGGGAACACCCCTCCTGGAACCCGGCTCACATTGGTGTGCTGATGCTTCTCGGCGTTGCTTTTCCTCCTCCAACTTAGTTGTCAGGTTCTGGCGAGCTGGGGACCATAGAACATGGTTTTTCTTTAGTTTAGTTTCTTATCCTTGTTTTGTTTGCTTAGTTGGTTATTATTATTATTTTAAGATTTAATTCATTTATTCATGGGAGACACAGAGAGAGAGGCAGAGACATAGGCAGAGGGAGAAGCAAGGCTCCTCAATGCAGGACTTGATCCTGGGACCCTGGGATCACGACCCGAGCCAAAGGCAGATGCTCAACCACTGAGCCACCCAGGTGCCCGGTTGGTTGGTTTTTAGTTTGGAGTTATTTTTTTGTCTTCTGTTTTGTTTTGTTTTGTTTTGTTTTTGTATCCGATAGCATACCTAGCATAGTCCTGGTGATTTATAGTAGGCACGTCATCAGTACATTTATTCAACGAGCATATTGGCACATATGCATTGAGGGTCCACTATGTTCCAGCTCCCAGGAATACGTATCTCCCAACTTAAATACTAGTGTGGGAGACAGACAATTAGCAAAAGTAAATCACCAGCCATGTGGTATATAGAAAGCATTAGCAGATACAGAAGTAATAAAGCAAGGAAGAGACAAGGATTGGCAAGGTGGGCGAGCAGAGAAATCATGTTGTAAATGGTTTCTAGGGAACGCTGCACTGAAGATGTTACACCTCTGAGCAAAGACTTGAAGGAGATGAGGGAGCAGTCCGGACAGTTATCTGGAGGAAGACTTGCAGGCAACAAGTGCCAAGACCCTGATGAGGGCATGGCTGATGCAATGAAGGGACAGTAAAGAGGCTGACATAGGAGAAGCAAGGGTAAACAGTTTGGGGACCTTAGAGACACAGGGGCCAGACCCTGAGGGCCTGGGGTCATTGTCAGGACATGGCTTTGGTTCTGAGTGAGATAGAGTGTAAGAAGGTTTTGCTCCAACAATTGATGTGATCTGACTCTCAGCAGGCTGACAGCGGACAGTAGGGGAATGAAGCGGGCGGGGCGGCGGAAGCAGGGACACCCTTGAGGAGATGAACTGTAACTTCTGGGTGGGAGATGATGGCTCTCTGGTTGGGTACATTCTGAAGGTAGAACCTATTGGATTTTCTGTTGGGATTGGATGTAGGATGAGTTTGTGTTGATGTCTTGGTTGAGGTGGTGCCTGTCAGGTTTTTCCACTGTAAGGTTATTACCTTTCCCTTTGTAACTGATAAGCAATTTGGGGGAAGGCTATTTTGCAATTCGGTGGGGAGAGCTATTTTGCAATTATGTGAATATCCTCTGTCTTCTCCTGGTTTTACCCAGTACTTGAAGCACTCATTGATGATTCCATTACCTGAATCCATTATTACTATGATAGTTATCAAATTGTGATTTTTTTCTAACCCTATCACTTATTCTGTGTTTATGAACTGGCACTCTGTTGTAAGGAAGAGCTTTTTTTCTCTTCCTCAATTATTTACTTGTATGCATGTGGACTCACACATTCATCACTTACTCATTGTGAATGTCATGATATATTTTGATGCTCAAAATGCCCCAGCTTTGAGCAATGGGAACCACTGCAGATTGACTGCTGTGTCCTTCTGACATATGGCCACCATTGCTCAAGCACTTACCTTCCCGCACAGTAGGGTATCCTGGGCTCCTGGTTGTACCTTCCCTGCCCTATTCCTGGAATCAACTCTCTCTCCAAGGAGCCCTGGTTCCTTTTAATTGAGAATGGAATTTGAGACCAAGACTTGGGTATACAATGCATTTTCAAATTACAGCTTTTGAGTCCTCATTGCTACTGGTCAAATAAGTATTCTTGTAACTTTAACAGTTGAACTTTACCTAAGTCCAAAGAGAAGGAAAGAAACATGAAATGTTAGAAGCTGTCCACCTTAAGATGTTCTTTATGAGATACAATCATAAAATCCTAAATGAGAGGTCTCTCCACACTTGAGTACATTTGGTTATACTCAGCAGGACACAGTGGGATTAACATGCTGTACTCACACTAGAGAAGTTCACTCCCTAGACACAACAGAGTAAGTTTAAACTTTTTTCTATGAAGGAGATCGAAATGTTCTTGGTCTTATTTTCTTCATGAAAATGTTACCTTAACAAACCTTTTGAATTTCAACTGGCTGTGCAAATGTGTTTAATAATTGGAAAAGGGGGCCCAAATGAGGCTGCATATGCTCAGTGATGCACTTCTTTATTATGGTGACCCTGTGGCTGCCTTTGAACCCCTGGCTCTCTCTCTGTGGGTGCCAGGGCCCAGCAGAATGGTCATATGAATAGCATTATTCAGTGCACCAGGTACTTCCACAGATTCTCTCTCGGCAGATCTCACCATGCCTCTTAAGCCAGCAAGTTTGTTGTTACTTTCCAGATGGGAAGGTAACAGAAGGAGACTACATGATTTTTCTTGTGGCATAAACGGCAAATATGGACCTGCGCCCCTTTTCTGACTAACATCTAGCTTGCTTTGCTCAGTGTTTTCAATCCTGACTCCGTACTAGGATAAAAGGACTGGGGCCCGGACATCTGCCTCCACACATGGTTTTATAATCTCCAGGCCCCTTTTGATTAGTGGAAGCCAGTGCTGAGGACTGCTGTGCCACACGGGCCGGGTGCAGCCCCTCCCATGGCCTTGGGAGCCAGCAAGCTCACACCTCACACACAGGATCTACTGAACAGAGGGAGTGACCCTGAAAGGGTGAAGGCTGAGCGAGGTTCCGAGCTGGAGGGGTGCCTAAGGGACTCTGAGGTCATGCCCGGGTCCATGTGCCAGGCACTTTATCAGAGGCTCTGCACTTTCTCAGACAATGTCTGGGCATTTGTTTAGAGTATTGGTGGGAGAGGTGGGGGGTGCAGGCGGCAATGCATCCCGGCCCTGGCGCTCCTGGATAAAGGAGAGATGTCCATTGAAGGCTATTTGAGATTGACTAGAGCAGCACAGTGGGGTCTTGCTCTGGCCTTCTCTATTTCAGGCATCATTCTGCTTGACAATGTAAGTTTACATTTCTCTGTGCCACGTGTGAAGAACATTCTAAATATGAAGAAGGAACTAAAACAGGAATTGTTGCTTCTATTTCTATCTGCTTTCTCGGTCTTCTGTTACTATTCCTCCAAGCTGCAAGCAAAGGATCTTCTCCGTTCTTATTGCTCTTATAGCTGTAACAGCCTCTTCATGCCTTCAGCATCTTTGCAGGCTCAATTCAGTGTGAACCTTTGCTCTTCTGCTCTGATTTATTGTTATGTTTGTTCTTGGTCAACTTTCCCCACTTCCGTCATTTTTGCCTGCCCATTAAAAACATGAACTTACTGGAGGCACCTACGTAGTTCAGTCAGTTAAGAGTCTGATTCTTGATTTCAGCTCAGGCCATGATGTTGGGCTCATGAGAGGGTTCCACACTCAGCACAGAGTCTACTTGGGATTCTCTCTCTCTCCCTCTCCCTCACTATCTCTCTCTTCAAACAAAAAACAAACAAACCCAACAAAAAACATGAACTCATAGACCAGCTACTTCTGGAATCATGGTTTCTTTAGATGCCATCTCTCCTTCCTTCTTAGGTTCGTTTGTGGTTGTTTTGTAAATATTTGGTTTCTACTTCCCCTTTTGGACCTTCTTGGTCTTGGGATCAGGGTCTTTGTCTTGAGTCTTTAGATTTCACTTTCCTAAATCTCAGTCCCACCAGAAACTGGACCTGTGAAGTATGGTCCACAGGCCGAGTTTGGCCCAGATTAGACACAAGATTGGATTGGGCCAATGCCGAATTTTGAGATTTGAATTTGAACTTCCTATTGGCCCCCATGTCTCCCAATCATCTTACACATCTGACTGCTTCCTGCATTTTATTTTATCTGCCTGGTGTCTGCAGACATTTGAGCTTGCAAGCTCTGCTTCAGGCTGTGACTGGGGTTCTTTCCTCTGTAGAGATTGGCCTGATTCCCTGCCCCTGCTGCTGGCCAATTTCAGCAGCTGAAACTCCCACCCAAAGTGCCCACAGACATGGTCAGGAGAAGTTCAGGCAGCAGCACAACAAGGCACAAGCCCCATCTCCAGCTAGGTCTGACACCCCAGCCGTCCTGGAAACAAAGCGCATCCAACATCATTCGTGCATCGGCTCCCTGTTGGCCCCTTTCCAGAAAGGTACTTACTCTCATGGCATCCCACACATCTAGCCAGTTCACCCTGTCAGTGCCTATTCCCTTGCCTAATGCCTATATCTCTTTCCTGGAACCTGTCTAAGTGTCCCTGCTCTTCTGGGACTGTGGCCTCATCCTCCTCTCTCCAGTCCTCAGGATCTGGATGGAGCCTGGCTCAAGGATGGGCCCCACAAACATTATCTTCTGAGATGCTCCTCGAGGCCCTGACTGCTCTGTTTCTTCTTCCTACAGCCTCTTCCTGAGACCCCTTGATAATCCTGCCTTCTTCCAACTGTTGGCTCAGCTTCTCACTCCCCACCCCCCCCCACCCTTTATCCTGGAATGGCTTGCAAACCACATCCTGTTCTTGTCTATTGCGAAATCTAAGATGACTAACCGCTTTTCTCCAAACTTCCCAAAATGTCTCCCTCATCAAATAATTATTTCTTGATGGTCATCATTAAGTTCTGAGCAATCATAGACCTCACCACATCGGTGCACTTCCACAGCTACAGTCGTGTGCAAAAAGAGCTGCTCTATACAACAAGCGCCTCAAACGTTTCCAGGTTTCATCAATGAACAGTTGCATGGTTTTTGGCACAATTTTGCTACGTCTGGAACTCTAATTCTTTGAGAATTGACTCTAATGGTTATGCCAAACTTATTTTCCAGAACACTCAATTAACTAGACCATTTCTATCAACCATTCCTTAACCATCGCTTGTCGGCAAGTTTGTCTGTTATTATATTCAGCAAATAGTTTACAAATTAGAGCATCCCAAAAGAAAACCTCTGGCACCTTTTCCTACATGGAAGGGAGAGCTAACATCTGGAGCAGGATCACGCACAGACAGAGCTCCATTAACCTTGGATGATGACACAGTCAGCCAAGAGGGAAAGTCCTAGAGAACTCCCGGGCTCTACAAATCGCAGCTCCACAGACCTGCTCAGCCCTGAAAGCATCTTCCTATAGCCATGACTTCAAGTTTATGTTTCGGAGAGGACTGGTGCTCTGCGCCAAAACCAGTCAAATTGAGAGTCTAAAATGTTACACCTTTCAGGTAAACCAGCCCAAAGTGCAGAGCCTGCCCTGTTGGCTGCTGGTGCTATGGGAAATCTCATTCACGGTGGAAGATGACAGTCCCTGCAAGACCAATAAAAGAAGAAAGCAAGTAGAAAGCTTGTCAGGGCCTTTAATCAAGGATATTTTCATTTCCTTTTTTTGTGATCATTGCCTTGCGGTAAATCTGCTTAATGCTGAGCTCTCGAAATGACACAGCATGTTTGACAGCAACTGAGTGAGGTTGCTTGAGGAAAATCAAACATTAGGACAACTGCAGCTCCTGGTCAGGTGCTGGCATGGCCAGGACTCAGCTTCTGTGTGGACCTGGCTATGGCCACAGCCACAGGTGTGCTCTAGGGGCTGCAGCACCGGCCAGGGAGGCAGGGCGCACACTGAGGCAGCGAGGCCTGGATCCTCTGGGCCAAGCAGCCTTTCATCAGACTAATCAGGCTGGCAGTGCCCAGCGTAGCAATTAGTGCTACAGAAAGTGTTACCGTATTTGGGCCACTGCCAAACGGATGAGTTTGCCCTTGGCCCCATCATTGTCTCCTCCCCTGGGGTGAGCTTGCAAGGCTCAGAGCTCTTTAAGGGCCTGGTTGAAGGACACTGACTTGGTCAGCGACACCTTATCCATCTTTTGGAGATTGGAGGAGGGTGAAGGGAGGGCTTGGAGTTAGGGCTCTTTTCTGTCCTCAGAGGCCATTGGGTAGTCCCCTGGTAGATAACAAAGTGGCTGCCACCACTTGCTCCACCTGGAGACACAGGCCAAAGCTCCCCATCTCTGCAGTTTGCAGACTGAGGCCACCTAAGTAAGGCTTCCCTCCCCGGACAGGAGGTGGGAGGAGGGGATCCTTTCCACCTTAAGATTCCAAACTGGACCAACTAGATGGAAATTTGTTGCTTCCATTCCTCCTTTGTAAGATGAGGAGCATCACAGCTGCATCTCATGGTCATGAAGATGAAGAGTATGAGTACTTATGAACAGAGGTAAAGGAGGGATGGATGTTTACTAGTAGGAGCTGCTGTAGCAGAGAATGGTTCTCACACATGAGAGAGCCAGTCATTCTTACCTGCCCTGAGACTGCTGGTGAATTAGGTCCAATGTGGGAAATCAAGTGCCACCCCAAGCTACTCAAGGAGCATGACCTTTAATTCTCAGGGGCAGATATTTAGATGGAAAAAGCTAAGAAGACATTTCCCCTACAGAAGAACATTGTGATCATTTCCAAAGAAAAGAAAAAAAATCTAAGATTCCTAGTCGGCCAGCCCCACAGTTTGTCATAATTTTACCTCATTTGAGAGCATGAATACATGTGTGTAACAGAAGAGACATCCAAGCCCAGAGTAAGCACACATTTCATCTGTGGATGTGCTACAATCAAGATGTTGAATGAGATTTTTCTTTTTCAATTAGAGAATTTTCCGGAAACAAGCATTGAAACAATGGAGTATTAGGTTGAATTTATCTAAGAGTATTTGTTTTCTTTGAACACCACCCGCCGAGCATTGCAGAGAATAGGAGTTCATTGTGACACAGCTCATTTTTCTCTTGGGTGAGCTAGAATGCAGAGCCAACCAGTCCCTTGAAATGAGGACACCATCCAATGAAAAGGCCTGTGACAGCACCAAAGGAGAAAGAGCACTAGTTCTGCGTTTCTCCATCAAAGCAGAGACAGCCTCTGATTCGCCTGCTTGGAGTCTGTCAGGAAGGCAGGGGTGAGAATCTCAGACTCCTCTTTATAGAGACAAAATCTGAAATAGTTTTGAAAGTTCCCACAGACTGTTGAATGATGGGGACAGGAATGAGCCTACCAGCAAGTCTGTTCCACAAAAAGAAGGACCTGATGTGCTGTGTTCAGAGTAACATCCTTGCTACCTGGAGCCACAGTTAGCATGAAATAAATGTCTATTATTTGCTGAAATGAAATGTTTCACAGGGTTGAGGGGGGTAGGGGTAGGGGCTCTTGTTTTGTTTATTGAAGATTATTCTCTCTCTTTTTTTTTTAAGATTATTCTTAAAAGAAGTGAAAAGACAAACTATATCTAAGAAACTATATTTGCCACATGTAATAAAGTTTCCTTATAAAGAATGTATTAAAAATCTACAAAACACTACAAGAATGATAATGAAAAAACAAGCAAATCAATAGAAAACTGAACAAAACATATGAACAGGCATTTCACAAAGAAATATATACAGCCAATCAGCACATGAAGTAATGCTTAGATTTTCAAGAAGCAGAGAGATGCAAAAACGAATCAGAGAAATGCAAATCAAGACCACACAGGAGATATCGTTTGTCAAGTGTCAGCAATAATTAAGATTAAATCTAATGATACCAAATACTGAATAGTATGAAGATAAGGGGATACATTGAAGACCAGAACAGAAATTGACACAACCACTTTAACACCCACTTTGGCATTATTTTGGAAAGCTGAGTATTTATACATTATATAATTCAGCAATTCCACTCCTAGGAAAGAACTTCCCAAAACCCTTGCACAGAAGTGTCTAGAAACGTATACAAGAAGGTATTTAGCAGTGACAAAAAATTATATACACAATATGATTAATGTTCACAACAATGCTGAATAAAGAACAAGTCTCGGGATCCCTGGGTGGCGCAGTGGTTTGGTGCCTGCCTTTGGCCCAGGGCGCGATCCTGGAGACCCGGGATCGAATCCCACGTCGGGCTCCCGGTGCATGGAGCCTGCATCTCCCTCTGCCTGTGTCTCTGCCTCACTCTCTCTCTCTCTGTGACTATCATAAAAAAAAAAAAAAAGAACAAGTCTCATAAAGCTACACATCTTTTCTTATGAAGTTCATGATACATGAAACTAAATATATTGTTCAAACATATGAAAGTATTCAATAAAACTATAAACTAAAAAAGTCAAGGCAAGGATAAACACAAAATTCAGAATTGTAATGATTTCAGGGGGGTGTGGAAACAAAGATTGGTGGTGAATTCACAGGAATAGAAAGAAAAATATTCTAAAAGAACACTATGAAAAAAATAAAAAAAATAAAAGAACACTGAACATTAATTATGTCTTGTGCATTTCCCTCTTAAGAGCATTATTATGAAATATTTATTTTTTCACTTTTCCTAATTGATTTCCTTTTCCATAGAATAACTGTTTAGAAATAGATTCCTTATAAAAGAGAAAAATTCTAATTCTGGAAAATAACTATGCAGGATGTACTGTTTTATCTTGCTTGACTTATGAATCCTGTTATTGATCTCTTAACGGAATTTCCAAACCAGTGACTTTTATAAAAACTTGATAAAGAAGTGGGAGGTAAAGAGCAGGAGGCAAGGAAAAGAAAGACAATTCACAGAACAAACTTGGACAATAAGTTTTATGGTCTTCGGCCAGCCCTATAAATCAGTAAATCATTTTCCCACAGGCTAGACTGTCACAGTAGAATTTGGAATCATTCTGCTCATTTTGGAGATGGTTACAAGTGCTCGGACTGGTGCCATGTTATGCATTTGGAAGAATGATTGCATTAAAAAAACCCATTCCAAGCTTCCCACTGTTCCAACAATGGAAAGAGTGAAGAATGTTTGGACTGATTTAAAATGTGAAGATGTAATTCCAATAACAGGGAGGCTTTCTACCACTCACACACTTCCCCAGATAAGTCTCGGTCACATGCCTAATTAAGTTCTGATGTTAGGTAAGAAAGAATCGTTTCTTCCAACAGTAATTTGTAATATAGTTCACAGAACAGAGCCATGATTACATTAGAGCACTATTGAAACTCCAGGCTTAGCACTTACCAGAAAATAATCAACCACTGTAGAGTAGGTTTTGGGCCTTCTGTTCCCAGAGGTCTGGCTGATGAGTACTCTGAATGACTCTCCCGACTAAAACTAAGATACTGGATTAAATGTTGAAAACTCCTGCCCCCTCCACTAATTTAAACACATTATTGAGCAGGTACTATTTTTTTTTTAAATTTTAAATCCAGTGTAGTTAACATACAGTGTTATATTAGTTTCAGTTGTACAATATACTGATTCAACACTTCCATACATCACCCGGTGCTCTTCATAGCAAGTGCCCTCCTTAATTCCTATCACCTACTTCACCCATCTCCCCACCCACCTCCCTTCTGGGAACCATCAGTTTGTTCTCTATAGTTAAGAGTCTGTTGTTTGGTTTGTCTCTTTCTTTCCTTTTGTTCATTTGTTTTGTTTCTTACATTCCTCATATGAGTGAAGTCACATAGTACTTGCATTTCTCTGACAGGCTTATTTCACTTGGCATTATACTCTCTCCCTCCATCCATGTTGTTGCGAGTGGCAAAAGTTCATCCTTTTTATTGCTGAATAATATCCCATTATATTTCATATACACACACACACACACACACACACACACACACACATCCTATATAGGATCCTATATAGTTTCTCATCAAAACTCAAGATTTAGTAAGAGACACGGCATAGGGAATATAATAAATGGTATTGTATGTTGACAGACGGCAGTGTTGTCTGTTGAGCATGGGATAATATAGAGACTTGGGGAATCACTTGTTGTCCTCCTAAAACTAATATAACATTGTGTGTCAACTATATGCTTCAATTAAAAAAAAACCGTTAAAATAGGGCTTATTAGCACCTGAGTTCAAAGATTATCCTGAATGTTGTATGCAAACAAGAAGTCCAAGTCTCCTATTTCTTTCTAAATCTGCTTATTAGGGCAACCCGGGTGGCTCAGCGGTTTAGCGCCTGCCTTCGGCCCAGGGCATGATCCTGGAGTCCCGGGATCAAGTCCCACGTTAGGCTCCCTGCATGGAGCCTGCTTCTCCCTCTGCCTGTGTCTCTGCCTGTCTCTCTGTCTCTCTCTGTCTCTCTCTGTGTGTCTCTCATGAATAAATAAAATCTTTAAAAAAAAATCTGCCTGTTAGTAGAGGAAAAGGGAGAGGGAGAGAAGGAGGGAGGTGATGGGAAGAGAGGGAGTGAGGGAGTGAGGGAGGAAGGAAGAGAGAGAGAGAGAGAGAGAGAGAGAGAGAGATCTTCAGGTAGATGTTCCTCAAATGTCCATGACCTTTAACTTCATCATGTGTGTAGTTCCGAGTGATTTCTAAGACGGAAGGAGGTAGAGACTGCTGAACAATACAGGGCAATGGGCCTTTCTCATTACATGGCAATAAGTAAGTTGAGGGAAAAAAGGAAGGAGGGGTTAGGTAATCTGGTTTTGAGCAGCCTGAAGATGAAACAGGTGGGCAGAGATGGGGTCAGGGGAGGAGGAGCCTGGTTGCTTTTGTATCCTTCTGGTGTCTGGAGTGCCTTCCCCTCAGGGAGCCAGCCCTGGAGACACCCTGTGGGGTTTGAGCCCTGGACCTGCCTTTTATTAGCTGGGGGAGGCCACTTCACCTCTGTGTGTCTATTTTCCTCCTGTATGTAAATTTCTCATAAATTTGGGATAAGATAGCACCCATACCATCTGGATTGAGAGTAAACCCACGTAGAACAGTTACACTGCCGAGCACATTGTAAGTGCTCAATAAAGATTAGCAATTTTAACTCTTTATACCCATTTTGGGAAATGTTTGAGATTCCCTTTGCTATGGTCTGAATGTTTGTGTTCACCCCCAGAATTCCTGTGTTGAAATCCTAACCTCCAATGAGTAGGTGTTGAGCATAGAGCCCTCATAAATGGGATTAGTGCTCTTCTATAAGACCCCAGAGCACTCCCTGAGCCCTGCTCTGAGGACAGAGTGAGTCTGTACTCTGGAAGAGGTCCTCACTGGCGCCCAACCATGAGGGCACCCTAATCTTGGACTTCAGCCTCCAGGACGGAGGACTACATTTCTGTTGTTTACAAGCCACCCACCCTGTGGCATTTTGTATTAGCAGCTCAAACAGATGAAGACGCCCTTTCAAACCAACTTCATCTTTCTTGCCTGCACTTTTCATAGCCTTCTGTGCTGGGCTAGTACACAATATGTTTGCAGGGGGAGCATTCCACGCTGTCCTGTCACCCTCCTTCACCCCTACTCTGCTTGAAGACCAAGTCCCTAACTAATGTGTAGATGCGATGATTATCCCTTCAGATTCCCTCTCTGGGTACCTGTTAGTTCTCAAAATTACCAGGTAAGCAATATGTAATAAAGTAAGAAGTAAAGGGAAGCAGATATGAGCCAGATGTTTCCCGGTTGCAACACAATCCACATCATTAAGTGCTCATGTAAATGAAAGTCTCCAGGAATTGGTAAAATTCTAGGAGAGAGAGATTCTACTTCTTATACTGTATATACCAGTAATCTAAAGGTCAGAGTTTAAATAATCCTCTAAATTCAGAAAAGACCCCCATGTATAGCATGTTTTGGGCAAGTTCCTGCCAAGTGTGCAATTTTATGGCTGCTTGAGAAACTCCTGGAAATTGGAGTCTGTATGTTAAGTCTGAAACAATATTAACTGCACTATACAAAGAATAGCATCCTAACTAAAAGGAGCCTGGAAAACATCAATGATATATTCATGCCATTAAAGACCAGCCCATCTCCTTGCTTTTATTTAGGAGGCCAAAACTGGAGATTTTTAGCATTAATAAGAGAATAGTAACCATAGAAATCAATTTCCATGATAAAGAAAGCAACTCCTTCTGTGGAATGCTTAGAGGTGCTCTGGCAAGCACTTCTGCCTTGAAGTTCTCTCTCCTACAGGTCTGAACTATGTAAAGCAATGGGAATTCTCCAAAAATAATAGGCAATTCATTTAATAATAATGGCAATTTTGATGAAAAGTGAACATATACTTACTATAAAGAAATGCAGAAATGTGACGGCAACAGGCCAAACCATCCACAGTAAAAAGGGAGAACAGCAAAGGACAAAATCAATGTTCAGACTGCAAGGGGAAAGGAAAAACTGATGTGTATTAAAAGCCTACTCTGGGACGCCTGGGTGGGCTCAGTGCTTGAGCTTCTGCCTTCAGCTTAGGTCGTGATCCTGGGGTCCTGGGATTGAGTCCCCGCATCAGGTTCCCCACAGGGAGCCTGCTTCTGCCTCTCTCTGTATCTCTCATGAATAAATAAATAAAATCTTTTTAAAAAATAAAGCCTACTCTTTGCCAAGCACTTATTATACTTCATTTAATCCTCACAACTATCCTATAAGTATATATACTTATATATAAGCACATACCCATACAGTATCTTCTCCTAATTGCTAAAGTAATATGTGCTCCAAATAGAAAAGTTGGAAAATACTAAAGAAATATCAGCCGGAAAGTAAGTGTCACCCATTGTACCACACAAAGAATTTGGTGTGTTTCGTTCTATTTGCATATTATTTTACAAAATTAAGATTATAAGAAATTCCTGTTATCTTGAACATTTTCCTCCATCATTAAATACTCTTAGAAGGTAAGCTCAATAAGGATGTGAAGTTTTGTTTGCTTGCTCACTGTTTTGTTATGATTGCCTGGCACATAGTAAACAATCGATGCTTGTCCCATGTGTAAATGTGATGGTTACAACATGTTAACCATCCCTCTCTCATTTTAAACATTTTGAATTTAAAAAATTTTAAATATACAAATCTCTGAGCACCTCAGTGGCATAGTTGGTTGGGCATCAAGCTCTTGGTTTTGCTCAGGTCATGATCTCAGGGTCATTAGATTGAGCCCCGGGTCCAACTCTGCACTGAGTGGGGAACCTCTGCTTGAGATTCTCTCCCTCCCTCTCTTTCTGCCTCTTCCCCACTCTCTCATAAAAGATAAATAAGTTTTTGATTTATATATATATATCTCTTATTAGAATTTCTGATTTTGCGATGCTTGGGTGGCTCAGCGATTGAGCATCTGCCTGTGGCTCAGGGCGTCATCTTAGGGTCCTGGGATCAAGTCCCACATCAGGCTCCCTGTAAGAAGCCGGCTTATGTCTCTGTCTCTCTCTCTCTGTGTGTGTGTCTCTCATGAATAAATAAATAAATAGATGAAATCTTTAGAATTTCTGATTTTTTTCCTTAAGACTAACAGACATAGCATGACATTGTTATGCCAAAAGTTACAAACCTTTCTGAGTTCATTATCCATATTGACAAATTTCTAGAATGTTTTGAGAAGTATCTGAAAGTCCCTATTTCATTCAACCTTCACAGACACTAAATGGTTTCTCTTTAAATATTCCTCTAAATTTGACAGCTGAAATAATTTCTTAATGCATATTTTTATTATTAATAAATATGAACCTATCAACATAGTAGACTTCTTTCCTTATTATTGAAAATATTTCTCCATTAGTTATTTTCCCTTAATACAAGATAGCTTATTTTTCTTCATAACAAGACTTCAAACTTTGATGTTTTTAAATATATCAATTATTATCCTTAAGTTTTTATTTCTCACTGCTTCTGTGGTTGGAGATACCTCCAAGAAGAAATAAAGCATTCACTTCTGTTTTCTTCTAGTTTTTTATTTCATTGACACTTTTATTTCATTTGCACATGTGGATTCATTTGGGACTATGATATGAGACAAGTATATCTCAGCAGATAAAGACTGTTCCAGCATCATTCATTTAAAAATTCTTTCTATTCTGCTTTGATTTGTGCACTCCATTTTCTTCAGATGCCAGAGTTTTACATCAGCGAGGCTTTATTTTAATTTCTTTATACTCATGCTCTGTCTAATTGTGTTATTTTAAAATTAAAAACATTTTATTGTAATACAGGCACATATTTTTCAAACTCATCATACAGAAATGTGTTAATAATAAAAATGAACAGCCCTCCGATCTTTCCATTCCTGTGTTTTCAGAGACAAACACTTTTAACCATTTCTGTTTTATTTGTTTTCTGGTATTAACTCTATATTGCTAAAAACAACAACAACAACAACAACAACAACAACAACAACAAAAAAAGTATAGCTTTGGTCATTATCTATTGAATTTCTGCTAGAAATGATGAGAATTTAGCACATTTATATTATTTTATCTCCTTTCTCTCTTCTCTCAAATTTCATAGTTTTGTCACTGTTTCTCCTCTGCACCCCCATTTTGGGTTAGCTTTGTGAATTAAAACCCTACCTCTAAATTTCTATAATTCTATTTCCTGTTTCATCAACTGTGTATTCTGATTTCCTGATTTTGCAGTAGAAGAATATTATTGCCTCTAACCTTTCCTACAGCTTTTAACATCTACCTTTGATAGATCTATTTTACATTGTCAATGCCAATGTAAAATATGTGCAGTTTGCCTCTATTGATAGTTAAATGTTTCAAGGGTTGTCTATACATTGATTCTAATATTGGAAATTTTAGATATAAAATCCACCTAGAACTGATTTTGAGTATGATTTCTTTTTCTCAATATGTATATTCTATGGGTCCAGCTGACACCATTAATTGAAAGGACCATCTTTTTTGCATTGCACTTCAGTATCCTCTTTGTCATAAATCAATTAGCTATATATTTGGGTCTGTTTCTGTACTTTCCATTTTGCTTCATTTCTGTTTATCTCTCTTTGTGTAAATGCCACACTGACTTTTTTACTATGTTCTCATCATCAGTTTGACATATCAGAGTATAAGTTCCTCAAATTAGCTTTTCCTCAAAATTACCTTGGCTATTTCTGGACTTCTGTAGTTCCATACAAGAATTTTAAAATGGGGCACCTGGGTAGGTCAGTCAGTTAAGCATCTGCCTTAGGCTCAGGTCATAATCTCAGGGTCCTGAGATTGAGCCTCATGTCTGGCTCTCTGCTCCCTGCTCAGCAGGGAGTCTGCTTCTCCCTCTCCCTCCCCACTTCTCCCCCGCCTCTCCACCCCATTCATATGCTCGCACTTGCTCTCTCTCAAATAAGTAAAATCTTAAAAAAAAAAAAATAGAATTTTAGAGTAAGCTTGTTGATTTCCACACACAAAAAAGTCTGCTTTATTTTATTGAGATCATATTTACTCTGTAATTCAACTTGTAGAGACTTGGTATCTTAACAATTTTAGTCTTCCAATCCATGACCATGGTATCGTAGATTTAGGTACTCTCCACAGATTTTGATATTCTTAATTTACTTCCATGATGTTTTTAACATTTTTGCACATTTTTCATTAGATACATTCTTAGATATTTGGTAATTTTTATGTTATCCTAAATGGTATATTTAATTTTTTTCATTTTTATAGTTCTTTGTTGCTAGTACACAGACATAAGAAACATTTTTGTATTGATCTTTTATCTAGTGTTCTTACTAAGTTAACTTATAAATGGTAATAGTTTGTAGCTTATTTTGAATACTACATATAATGACAGTTTTATTTCTTACTTTTTAGTCATTCTATTTTTTTCTTACCTTATTGTACTGGCTAGGATCTCTGTTACTATGTTAAATGAAAATGGTAATGTTAGGCATCTTTATCTCATTCCTGATCTAGCGGAAAACTTTTGCTACATCAAACTTAAGTATAATGCTTGCTCTCAGGTTTTTTGTACATACTTATTCATCCAATTAAGAAACTTTCCTTCTATATGCACTTTGCTAAATTCCTTCTTTTCAAATCATTATTAGGGTTTGAATTTTATCAAATGATTTTTCTGCATCTCCTTTATTTAGTTGACATGGTGAATAGCACTTTATTGATTTTTATAATGATAAATCACCTTGCATTCCTGGAATAAATCTAATCTTTTGTGGTTTTGTTTTTGTTTTTATAAATTATTGAAATAAATTTGCCAATATTTTGTTTAGGATCATGCATCTATGTTCATGAGAAAAGATAACCTACAACTCTCTTTCTGAGTTCTTCTGTTTTTGCCATGTTTTGATATCAAGATTATGGTGGCCTTATAAAAATGAATTGGAAAGCACTCTCTTTTTCTGTCCCTGGGAAGAGTTTTTCTAAGACTGGTGTTATATATGCCTTGAGATTTGGAAATGTTCACAAATGAAATCATTTGTACCTGGAGATTTATAAGTGAGAAAGTATTTAATTACAGATTTAAGTTTAAAATGGATATTCAAATTTTCTATTTTTCTTTTTGTATTAATTGTGGTAAATTGTATTTTCTTTTTTTAGCAAGTATTTTTTTAAAGATTTTTATTTATTTATTCATGAGAGACAGAGAGAGAGAGAGAGGCAGAGACACAAGCGAGGGAGAAGTGGGCTCTCCATGAGGAGCCTGATGTGGGACTCAGTCCTGGACCCCGGTATCACTTCCTGAGCCAAAGGCAGATGCTCAATCACTGAGCCACCCAGGTATCCTGTAAATTGTATTTTCTTAGGAATTTTCCATTTCATCAAATTTGTAAATTTCTTACCTAAATGTATTTTCATTATTTATTATCTTTTAAATGTTTGTATGATCTGTAGTAACTCCCTTTTTTTCTTTTTTACTCCTGATACAGATTGTGTGGGTCTTTTTCTTTCTTTTTCAACCTTCAGAGAACTTAGTCTTTCAGAGAACCAAATATTGGCACTGTTGATTTTTTTCTATTATACTAACATTTTATATTTTATTAATATCTGCTCATATTTTAATTATTTCTTTCCACCTACATTCTTGAGTTTAATTTGCTGGGAGTTATTTTCCCTGGTTTTTTGAGCTCAAAAGTGAGATCACTATTTTGAAAAACTTATTTTTTCACATATAGATTTGATAGTTGTACATTTTTGTCTAGGCACAGCATTAGAGGCGTTCAACATATTTTGCTCTGCCATATTTTTATTTTCATTCAGTGCAAAATGTCATTTAGCTCCATTGGCATTTTTTTTTGACCCAAGTTTATTTTAAAATGAATTGCTTAATTTCCAAATATTTAAGAATTTTCTAGTGATTATTTTTAATTGAACTCTACTGCATAAAGTAATTTCAATCCTTTGGAATTGGCTGAATATTATGTCATCTATGTATAGTGCAATTAAAAAAATACATGAAAACCTAATAATAACAGGTTATTTTAAAAAAAGAAAGAAATGTGTTGTGACTTGTTTATGGCCTACCAAAGGCTTAATTTTGATAAAATTTGGTAAATATGACCTGAAAAAAGTATGTTCTATTATTATTAGTTCTATTATTATTAGATACACTGCTAATTAGGTTAATTTTGTTAGTCATATTGCTTACATTTCCTAATCTTCAGTTGTTTATAGTTAATTATAAAATTTATTTACAGACTAATTTACATTATTATTATATTTTTGTTTTTGAATTTCCATTTAATCTTCATTTTAGATTTAGTACCTTTGTAAAATTTTCTCCTTAATATTTTACGTAATAATCTCTATTATTTTTAAGTACATATCTGGTAACTATGGGTCTTATTTCTTAGTATGCCTGGTATTTAATGATAGACATTATGATTTAAAAATATATAGCTTTGGGTGCTATTATTTTTTTTCCTAAGCAGCTATCCCCCTATCCTCTGTGAGGTATCCAGAATGCAATCAGATGAGTTCAATTCAGTCAGGAAGTGAGTTGTCTTGAAATGGAGCTACAATCTTTCTAAGGCTTAATGCAGCCTCTAGAGATCCCAAGGAAAAGCCTGGTGTATACTAGGGCTTCCTTCCCCTTTGGCATACTCCAAAATCCAACTTTTGTTTCCCAAGCACCATGACACTGTCAAAAATTCCACTCTGTGTTTCAGTTGCTTCTGCTTAATTTCGCATACTTTGCCCTGCACAGCTTACGATCCATTAAATGCTTTACAGAGACTGGTGATGCCAAATGTTGAGGAAATGGCCTGTCCTCAATATCTGTTTTCTCTGGGATACTAGCCCTTCAAGTCCTGGCTGCTTCAGTGAGAGCAGTGGTCAGGTACAGAAGCCAAAATTTACCCTATGGTATGAAAAGAAAACCTAAAACTTTTAAAATGATTTTCCATTTATTAATGCTTTTTCTATTCTTCTTTACAAAGTTCAGCAAACTCAAGGTCCTTTTTTACTTAACATCACAATTTCTGTAACTTGATTTAGTGTTTCTTTTAGGAACTATCTAACTTTAGTTAACTATGTTTTACTACATTTTATCTCATTTTTAAAAAATATTTAAAAATATTTAAAAATATTTTAGGGGTGCCCGAGTGGCTCAGCCTATTAAGTGTCTGCCTTTGGCTCAGATCATGATCTCTGGGTCCTGGGATCAAGCCCTATGTATCAGGCTCCCTGCTCAACGGGGAGCTTGCTTCTTCCTTTGACTCTCCTCTCTGCTCATGCTCTTTCCCTCTCAAATGAATGAATAACATCTTTAAAAAAATAAAATAAAGATGTAATTTACTTATTTGAGAGAAGAAGAGAGAGCTCATGTGAATGGGGAGGAGCAGAGGGGGAAGGAGAGGGAGAAAGAATCTGAAGCAGAGCCCTGACTCAGGGCTGGATCCCATGACTGTGAGATCATGACCTGAACTGAAGTCAAGAGATGGATGCTTAACCGACTGAGATACCCTCGTGCCCCATTTTACAAAATTGATTATTTATGGCCAATTCACTCTCTATTAACCCCCCTCACTCAGTTAAATGGCTTTACAGGTGATGGATCACAAAATCAGAAACAAAAATCTTGGAGTAGCTTTAGATTCTCTCAAAATCAATTGTTTCATGAGTCTCATGCCATCTAAATTTATTTTGGAAGAATTTTTTAAAAATCAAACTTTAAAACAACCACTGGGGGAAAATAGGTAATTTTACAGCAATCCCATTTTATGGCTTAAAAACTCAAATCAAAACTTGGAAGTCAACCAGAGGTCTTGACTTTCCATTTGAAGAGCTGATAATACTTGTTAAAAATTGGAATATATAAAAGGTTTAGGACTTAAAAAATCAACACATTCTGTAATGTAGCCCAGCAGGGAGGAAACACATAAGAATCTAAGCTAAGATTTTTTAAACCTTCAAGATATGAATTTTAAAGTTTATTATAGAGCTCCTTTTTTTAAATGTAAAGATTTAATCAATACT
Source organism: Canis lupus dingo (assembly GCF_003254725.2). Taxonomy (NCBI): domain Eukaryota; kingdom Metazoa; phylum Chordata; class Mammalia; order Carnivora; family Canidae; genus Canis; species Canis lupus. Next base: position 13,734,723 of record NC_064244.1, on the reverse strand, counting down.
CTTCTTTTTTAAAGATTTTATTTATTTATTTTAGAGAAAGTGAGGAGGGAAAGGGGCAGAGGCGGAAGGAGAAGGAGGGAGAAAGAATCTCAAGCAGACTCCATGCTGAGTATGGAGCCTGACAAAGGGCTCAATCTCATGACCCCAAGATCATGATCTGCGCCCAAACCAAGAGCCAAACACCCAGCTGACTGAGTCACCCAGGTGCCCCAACACTCCCTTTTAGTATATTTCCATGTGTTATTTATCAACTGGTAAATCATAGACTGTTTTGTTTTCTGTGTCCTATCATATAAAATGGCTTTTTGGAGAGAAATTTGATCAAAATCAAATGTGGCTGGATAAAAAATGAATTCATTATATTGAAGGTGAATACATGCCTATATTTTAGAATAGATAATTTGAACCAAACACGACATTATGAAAATTAACATTTGTTTTTCCTCAATACTGGGACACAGAGTAGTATTCTCAGGTCTTATTTCCCAGTTACAATAACATGAATAGATATTGATGGAACCTATTATCTCAGCAATAACACATATTACAACCAGTGATTATTTATTAGCAGTAAAATGTTTCTCCAGGATTTAATTAGAATGCCTGAAATGAGATAACAAAATCTTAGTCTTGGAAGTGATCCTCTATATAGTTATTGTTTAGGGAAATTTTTATTGCTTCACAGCAGTTAAAGATCCTTCACTGGATAGTTTTTTGCAATGAAGGCATATGGTGAGGTACCAAGGTCTTGGAAGGCTGATGTGAATGAATGCATGCAGAATTAGAAGCCAGACTTCTACATGCAGATAGAAATGTTGGGCACGGATGAATTAATCTACCCAGTTCTACTCTTTCATGATCAGGGCCTAGTCAAACTTCAGGTCTGGACATATGGAGCTGTAGCGGGGTTATGGTGCAAAACTTGACTGATCCAGTGGGCCAGAGCAGACTGTCTTAGAGGATTTCAGCACTGAGCAAGCTAATTCTACTTTAGACTGGACAAGCAACAGAGTAGTCTTACTATATTCTTGCATGTTCTTGTGATAGCAAGGCAAGCTTCTAGTCCTAAAATATGCAGAGTCAGGGAAGAGCTCAGGTGTGCACGAATAAGATAGGGCTGCAGACCTGGAACTTTTGAGTCACAGGTGTGAACTGACCAAAAAAGCATAAAGTACCAGATCCAGGAATGCAAGGTCGGAGTAGGCACCAGAGCAAGTTTGACTTTGTGCTGAGCCTCCAAACTGATACCTAAAGGCTTCCTATAGTCTCCCTAATTAGGAATGAAATTGGTCTTAGGGCCTGGGGCAAAGTTAGTCTCCAGGCAGCCTGTTCAGTGATCCCAGCTATGGGAGAGGAGAACTTTAAAACCAGGGTATTGCTTCATCACTGCATCACTCTTTACTAGACACCTTTTTATCTGTGGGCTTCTCTATCCATTTCCAGGACTCTTAATTTTGGAGATCAATTAAGAACTAAAGGCAGTTTTTGCCTTGATTACCAGGTATTACTCTTGTGACTCCTAACAAATGTGCAACAGGGGCCAGGCATCTTCCTGGCATGGCTACAGTTGTGCCAAGGCTTTACAGATGGCCCAGGGCTCTGGGTTTTTCCCTCCTAGCTTCCTTTGAATTTGCTGACTGAAGACTGAGTAATGGCTGGAAGTGTCTATGACTGAACTAAAATCTTCATGCTTCTAAAATACTAAGATAAATTTCCTTAATGGAACTGCTGGCTAGCAGAAAAAGATTCTATAGAATTCTTACTTGTACTTCTATCCAAAGCTTTTTTCTCTCTGATTCCAAACTCCAGGCTCTTAGCAGATTGCTTAATTATTTGGAAAGGTGCTGAGCCAGCAGGTGGCCTTGCACAGCCTGGGTCTAACCACACTGCAGCTGAGCACTGTGTGTGTCCTACACAAGTCTGCATCTCGGTAGACTGGCCCCTTCAGGACCATCACACAGCTAAACACATTCCCTCTTCTTTGGCCTCTATAGTCCAGAATATCAGGATGGTGACTTGGAAAGAAAAGGTACAGGCAAACTAGGAGAGCCTGGGATATGGTAAACAGGTATAAACAACCCAGATAAGCATGTTCTTGTGGACAGGTGAGGTTGAGCTAAAGGAGGCTCACCTGCCAGTGAAGAGAAATCCAGTGAAGGAGCATATGTAATGTTCAGATTATGGAACCAAATAGTAAGCAAGTCAAGAGGAGCACAGTGTAGGGGGTAAGTTTGGTCATCAGGTTTTCACAAACCCTAAGTGGAATTTAAATGCTTCCATTGACTAGTGATTAATTCAGCCACCCAACACTTACTACAACCTACTATGTGCTCTGGTGCTGGACTAGATATGTGCCAAGCCCAAATTCTGTCAGCAGAGCCAGGGTTTCTAAGTACTAGTTAAAATAGTATGAAATAAGGAAACTATTTGCTAAGTATAACATTAGGCACTTTCATACTGAGGATTTAACTTAATCTTTAAAACATTCATGTAGATATTATTATCCTCAATTCTGACAAATGGCAAAGGAAGCACATTTCATGACACTAGGATAAAGTAGAATAAAAGTAGAGTGAAGGTGATCATCTGTGGGACCTACGCAAAATATAACCTGAGTCTCTGACTTCTTACCTGTAAAACAGATCAGATACCTGTCTTGGAGGATAGTTGCAAGGAGGAAATTGCATTCAGTGGCAAACACTAAAGTCCCTACCAAAGCCCAAGAGGCTGGTAGAGCGCAGGGACTGGAGCCTGGCCAGATTCGCATACAATAATCTTGGCACCGGGAAAAGCTGGCATTGGTCATCTAGCTGCACATAATATGCCTCAGAAATCTAGAGCTCAGCCACCAATCCTGAGAGGCCTGGAAAATCAAGGCAGCAGTGAATGGAAAGCAGATTGGTCATTAGCACAAAGCAGGAGCCCAGTCACTGGAACTGAGGTATGATGTTAGGGAAGGATTGGTCAGATGACTGGTCAGATGGCCCATTATTTCAGCAGGGTCTATAGTATAAGCCCCTGACAACAAGGAAGTCAACTGTCAGGATTCATTGCTCCCATATTCCCATCTCTAGGAATTACATCTCTCTGTTCTTCCTTCTATGACTCAGCGACTACTCAGCTGTTTGATCTGCCTCCAGCCTTGTTCCTTAGACCCCAGGGACTGACTGTCTATGTTTGTCCTGCTGTCTTCTCCCCGCTGATGTCAGCTAGGTTTATAGTAAGCTTACTCTATGCTGAGTCATCCAAACTCAAGGGGCCTGAGCTGCATGATGAGTCACCAGACCTGTGGAAGGCTGAGCCTACCAGTGGTAAAAAGAGGTCTCAGGTGGGGAAAAAAGGAACTGTAGACACAGAGTACCAGGCACTTCCTTCAGGGATCCTCTACCAAAGCTTTACAGAACACGGTCTGTCTCAGTCTTGGTCTCTGCTCTTAGTCTTTCTGTGTATCTCTCTCTCAAACACAGATACGCACACGCAATCTTAAGTCATGGATATTGTGTGCTGGTATCTAGGCCGTACTGCTGCACAGGAGAAATTGTTCTTGCCCATGACTTCTGAAGATTATGATTGTCTCCTTCACATGAATATATGAGGGAGACTCCAGCCTAGAGCTCACAAGTAGGACTTTCTCTAATTCCTGTTCACTAATTATATCATAATTAAATTAACAGGGGAAAGAGTTTGCTTTGTTAATGTCATATTTCTGTTTGCCTTAATTTATGAAACAGGACCTAAACTACATTACAGAACTGTTACATTTCTCTAGGTTTGAACTCCAACCCAGAATCCAGCCTGAGAAATTCTTGTCCTTGCACACCCACCAAGTTTGCACTAATCTGTTACTTGAACTCATGTCCACAAAACACCAGCAGTAAAGGTTTCTAGATATGGAATCAGAAAGGATGTGAAGGTAGAGAAGGGGATGTGTCAATGACAACCAGAGTATTTGAGGAAAACTGGGGATAGAAATTATTAAGAAGTTATGAAAATGAGCACTGGGTGATGTAGGGAAGTGTTGAAATCACTATACTGTACACCTGAAACTAACACAACACTGTATGATAACTACACTGGAATTAAAATGAAAACTTGAAAAAATAAATGATAAATACATAAATAAAAAGATATAAGTGTTCGCAAACATATGTGAAGAAGTGTATGGAAATAGTCGTATGCTCATCTCATTGAAACTACATTGTGAATAAATCATCTTTCCAGCAAGACCTTATTTCCTTAAGATGTGTTTGCAAATGTAAGTATAGAAGGATATTGCAACAGCCAAATGCTTAACTCATTAAAACTACACTGTGTGTGGGGATCCCTGGGTGGCTCAGAGGTTTGGCGCCTGCCTTCAGCCTGGGGTGTGATCCTGGAGTCCTGGGATAGAGTCTCACATCGGGCTCCCTGCGTGGAGCCTGCTTCTCCCTCTGCCTATGTCTCTGCCTCTCTCTCTCTCTGTATCTCTCATGAATAAATAAAATCTTAAAAAAAAAAAAAACTACACTGTGTGTAAAGGCTAAAAAAATGTTATGATGAAGAATTCGCTTTTTCAGTTAGAATGTCATTTGCCGTATCTCTGAATTCAAGTTCTTCCACTTGATCGTAGCTCAGATAAAACCCTTCTTTGATCATCTCTTTCATGAATAATGTCTTCTCAGAACTCCCACAGACCCTCTTTCATCTCTCTCTCATCATGCTCAGTACTTTGTACTGGGGCAGATCTGGGTTTGTAGGTCCTGCAGTTTAAACAATTTGGGGAGACCTCTTTTGGAAAAATAATTGAAAGTGATTAGGACAAAGTCCTAGTGAAAAATGCATATTTATTTAGAACAAAGAAACTACAACAAAATCAGATTTTAAAAAGTTAATGAATACAATATTTCAAAATCTAGAAAAATAACATTTTCGTGTTATTGTGACTTAATTGTAGTATTTTCTAGAAAAAAATGGAAATACAATTCAGTCTTTCTTCTGTAATGGCTGGTCACATGTTTTTAATGTTGATAATTGGAATGAATAGAACATACAACTTCACATATAGATGGACTCACTCTTTGTAGTACTGTGACTGGGTTGTGCCTCAAGACTTCTATTCTATTATTTTGTGCAATTGCCAGCAAAAAAGAAAGAATGGATGGTGCATGTTCAAGTGTATAATTTCTTATGCTGTGTTATTAAGAGTATTCCTGACTTCGGAAAGTTCTATTCTAACCAGGCACTGTTGAGAACCAAATCCTCCATTTACAGTTCTACATGTCTGACTGGGAAAACTCTCCAGATTCTTTTCTGGCTGCATACACTTTGGACCCTTTCATCCCCTCCAGGACCCACCTACTTCCTGGGCTGAGTGCTACACATGGCCTGTCATGGTAAAGCCTCTGTTCTATACCTTCAAGCCATGAACCCAAAGAATCAGCACTAATGTTTGTAGAAATCACTCCTACACTGGTGCAGCTGGCAATCAGTTCATTCTAAAAGGAAGTGTTTGTGAGCCCCATACATCTATTTCCATACACTCAACTACATGTGTCCTTAATACAACTTCTTTGCTGAGTCTCAAAAATGTCATTGGCCATTCAACAGTAGGGAAAGTAAGAAGGAAAGGAGACAGTTTACCCTTAGTTAAAAAAATTATCTTTTGTAAAGTTTACCAAAATGTATGACCATATAAGTATGCTTATAGGGTTTCTCCTGGAGCATCAGAAGAAGTACATATAAGTGAAGGACACTGACACCAAAGCTTCTTTCACTTCACGATAATCTGCCTCTGATTTAACTTTACATTGTAGTAACCTATGTCCTCATCTAACTATGCCTTCTTTAGTGGACAGCATTTTAACACTCCCAGTTCCTGATACAGTTCTTCTAAAATAGAAGAAATGCAGTGGAATTAACTAAGTAATTCATATACAATAATGAGCAAGTAGGAATAATCTGATCTCTCTCCCAACACGACTTGAGTGTGCAGTGGAATTAGGCTGTCCACCTCAAGACTGTGCCTCCTCCTGGGGTGGGGGTGGAGGGTGCCAGTCGGTACCTTTAGTCTCAGTTTCTCTGGAACCACAGGGCTTTTTCCACAGTTTCAAGAAGTCAGAGGCTTCTTGGTGAGAATTTCTGTAAGGATCATAATTTATTTAAACAATAAATTTACTACAATTTCAAACTGGTTACAGTAAGAAAGTGGTTAATTAAATTATGATACATCTGAAAAATGGAATTCTATGTCAAAATGGATGAAATAGAACTCTGACTTTTGAAATGGAAAAATATCCAGGGTATATCATTAATTGGGGGAAAAATGCTCCACTCAAGAATCACCAGTTCAAAGCTCTCCAAGTAGCACTTTGGCTTTCCAGCTTGCCTGCTCGGGTATCCCCACTAGCACTCACTCTATTGCAACCTCTGAGAAATGTCTATCTTCCAAACTTGAACTCTCCTTTTTTCACTTTCTCCATTTCCTTCCCAACAAGTTTGGATTCCAAGACTCCTTATTTCAACTACATTCTTGCAAATACTGTACACTCCCTTGTCCCTTTGCCTCCCACCACCATTTTTTTTATTGTGGTAAAATACACAAAACATAAAACTCGCCATATTATCAATTTTTAGGTGTACAGTTCAGTAGCATCAAGTACATTCACACTGTTATACAATCATCACCACCATCCATACACAGAAGTTTCTTCATCTCACAAAACTGAAACTCTGTCTCCATTAAATACAAACTCTCCAATACTCCCTCCTGCCAGTTCCTGCCTGCCAGTCACTATTTCACTTGTTGGCTCTATGATTTTGAGTACTCTAGGTACTTCATGTGAATGGAATCGTACAATATTTGTCTTTTTGTGACTAGTTTACTTCACTTAACACATTTTTTTCCAGTTACCTTGGAGTTGATTTAAACCAAGAAGAAATGGTCATAATGTTTTCATGTAAGACAAACTTGGTTTTTTAAATAACACTTGTGACAAAGAGAAATAATTAAGGGATGCTGCACTTGTGATCCATACAAAAGAACATTTTGGGTTGTATGAAATTTAGAGAAATGTCTCAAATACTTTGAAATACTGTAGTAGCCAATACAAAGAGTCATGACTTTGGTGGGAATAGGAATGCAATTTAGGAAAGAAAGAGAAGTCATGCTGGAAAATCACTGAGCAAGAAAAGCAACACTGACTTCTATATGGACATAATGTCATCTAACAAGGTTCATTCATGCCACAGCAGGTGGCAGAACTTCCACCCTTTTCAGGGCTGAATAATATTGTATGGCACACGTATACCACACTTTGCTTCTCTGGACACTTATGTTGCTTCCACATGCTAGCTAGAATTTTATTATTTACATTTTACATCTCTTTATAGATATTTCCATTTTGTTAACACATTGTTCACTTGGCTTTCTCATCTTTTTTAGTTCTTTGAAAATCTTTAAGACAGTTGTTTTAAATCTTTGTCTAGTAGGTCTATCATCTGGTTTTCTTCTGGGACAGTTTTTTCCCCCTTTGAATGGATCATACTTCCCTATTTCTTCATATTTTTTTGTGATTTTGTTGTTGTTTTTGTTGTTTAAAACTGAAAATTTTCTCTCAATGAAGTGATAACTCTGGAAATCATATTCTTCCCCTTCCCAGAGTTCACTGATTTTTTTTAATCTTTTCTTTCTTTCTTTCTTTCTTTCTTTCTTTCTTTCTTTCTTTCTTTCTTTCTTTCTTTCTTTCTTTCTTTTCTTTCTTTCTTCTTCTGATTTTTATAGGCTGTCTCTATGCTGAGGATCAGCCCAAGGTATAAACTTAAGGTCTTCTCAGGTCTTTTCTGAGGCTGCACCTTTCCCTGAGTATGTGTGGTAACTTTCTAATGGTCCCTGTATATGCAGTTCCTTTTTAATATTCTAGTCTCCAGTATCTGGCTCCCAATAGGGGACAAAGAGAAAAGTGAAAGAGGGGGAGTCATCAGAATTTTAAATGCCCTGGAAGTCACTTCAGCCAGAGGAGGAGGGGCTTGCAACAATGGCTGAGTCTTCTTTGTCTGCACATTGTGGTCAGAGCAGCAATCAGCGTGATCAGTGCATAGATCTTCAGTATTTGAAGGACAGGATTCTTACTGCCCATCCTGGCTCCCCAAAGTTGTGCAAGCTGCTTTAGGAACACATACATGGTTGCTAGCCAGAGAAGGTGGGGGGGCCAGTTTGGGGAGGCTGAAAGGATACGGAGTATAGCTACTACCATGCTATGAGCCGAAATTGATTGACCTTAACCGCAATGTACTGTCCAAGTTTTCCTTTGGAAGTTGCTTGACCCCAGAATTCCAAAATAGTTACATAGGAGAGAGTCTGCCAGTGCAATTGTTGTCTAAGTGGGAACACAGATTCCTGTGCTTTTTATTCTGCCATTTCCCCAGAATCCTCACAGTACCTTTGGTTTTTAATGACACTTCTCTAGCTGGCAAAAACAACTTTGGACCAACCCAGTTGCTCCTTCTTCTTGTTTGCAATCAGGCAGTTCAATTCCACTAGAGAAAATCGTTTTCATGGATAGATTTCTAACCACCATAAATTGATGATCACCAAGCACAACTGGAATCTACACAATGCCAACCAACCTTTCTCAAAAAAGTTCTATCCACTTCTCCTATCTTTCTCTTGGTCTTTTCTTTTCTTTGAAAAATATGGAATATTTTAAACACTCTCTGGAACTTAAATTCTATGAAGCTGGAGATTTTCTTTTTTGTTCAATGCTCTATTCTCAGTTCTTAAAAGAGTGTTTGGCACATGCTAGGTACTCATTTTGAATAAATAGGCCCAGATTAGTACACAGTTTAAAATTGAAAATGCATTTGTACATCCCATTTTATCAGATTTTAACATATTACCATAATCACTCCATATTTTTTAAAGAAATTAAGTATTGCAAGAAGTATTGTACAAGCCTCCTATGTTACTCTTCCTGGATCCTATTCACCTCTCTCCATCCCCGATGAAGAGTTGCTGTTGATAATCTGGCCTTTTTCTTTTGTTCATCTCTACTAGATATTGTCAAAATATTCTCTAAATATTTTGTTCAAATTAATATTTCCAACAGAAACATTTGAAAATTCTCCTTGCTGCACATCCAAGTCACCATTTGGTATTGTCGGGCTTTTAAATATTTTTTCCAATCTCATAATGTGAAATGGCAAGTTCTTATTTTGCATTTCTGATTACTGCCAAAAGTTGAACAATTGTTCATGTGTGTTGGTCATTAGACAATCCTCTTCTATAAACTGCCATCTCATATAGCTGTCCCTATTTTTAAAAATTAAATACTTCATTCTTTGAGAGCAGTTTAATTCACAACAAAATTGAGAGGAAGGTACAGAGACTTCCCACATACCCCTGCACCCACATATTCATTATAAGCATACCCTCAAAAGTGCTACAATTGTTATGATTGAGGAACCTATTATCTACATTATCAACCAAGGTCCATAGTGTTTACATTACAGGTCTCTCTTAGGATTGTATATTCCACAGCCTTGGACAAATGTATGATGACATGTAGCTATTATTATGGTGTCATACAGACTATTTTCACTGCCCAAAAGATCCTTTAGGCTTTGGTTATTCATTCTTCACCCCCTCCACACACAATACTTTGCTTATTTTTTACTGAGTTCTCTTTCTTTCTTTTTCTTTCTCTTTCTCTTTAATTTGTTGGCAACCATGATATACTCTGGTCACTGATCCTTTGTTAACTATATACACTGTCAATATCTTCTTTCAGTTTGCATTTTACCTTAATTTTATAGTATCTTTTTTTGTAAAGGAGTTTAATAATTTTAAAGGAGTCAAACTTATCAATTCTTTCCTTGATTGCTTTTGTATGTAAAGAACTCTCTTTTCTCCATCTTTAAATTTTTTTAAAAAGATTTTTATTTATTTATTTATGAGAGACACAGAAAGAGAGAGACAGAGGCAGAGACACAAGCATTGGGAGAAGCAGGCTCCACGCAGGGAGCCTGACGTGAGACTCAATCCTAGGTCCCCAGGATCAGGCCCTGGGCTGAAGGCGGCACTAAACCGCTGAGCCACCTGGGCTGCCCTCCATCTTTAAATTTTAATGACATTTTTAAAGCTATGTTCTAAATTTTTATAATGCTGTTTTACACATTTGGTATTTAATTAACCCTGGGGAATAAACTAAGAATTAAGTGTTTTCTTTTTCCATACTGGTAACTAATTTTTCCACCATCATTTTTTTACTCCACTGATCAGTAATACAACTCCTGACAAATATTAAATGTCACTGTATGCATGGGACTGAGCTCTGTATTCTATTCCATTGGGCATCTTGTCTATCTCTGTGCCAAAATTGTATTGTATTAATCAGCATAATTTTGCCAAAAGTATTATCACTTTCTCAGCTTGTTCTTTAAATATTTTTAAGTTATTCTTGTCCTTTCCTCTACCATATGAATATTAAGGACACTTGTCAAGTTCTATATAAAACTGGGATGATATTTTAAATGGAATTGGATTTTACACTGAATTTATAAATTAATTTGCAAATACTTGCCTTCTTTATTATAATGAATCTTCTAATCCCAAAACATGGCTTTTATTGAACATTCTTCCATTTATTTGAGTCCCTCATTACCTTGGCAATGTTTTACTTTCTTTCTAATTGTACAATTTGTTGGATTTATCCTTAGGTAAATTATGGTTTTTGTTGTCATTGCAAAAAGTATGCTTTATGTGTTGCTTTATGTGGATTATTTGGAATGTTATTGATTATGCTGAGCTTGTATGGAAAAATTTGGACAACTTTCAAATTAGTTTTAGAATTTTATATTGGTTTATTACTAGAAATAATATTACATTTAGGTTTCAGATGTATATAAACATGCTTTATGTCTTTCAAATTCTTGTACCTCTTATGTTTTTGTTCATCTACTGGATCGTCTAGAACATCTAGCATACTGTTGAATATAAGTGGTGATATGAAATATCTTTATTTGGTCCCTGACTTTAATGCAAATGGTTTTAAAGTCTCATCAATATGCATAATTATTAGCTTTATATTTAAATGTTTCAAGTGTAAATCAAAAAATATGCATGATTATTGTAGGTTTTGAATATTAAATAAAGTTCCCTTCTGTTCCTAGCTTGCTTTTTAAAAATCATCATGAATTGATTTTTTAACATATGCATTTCTGGAATTGAGATAATCATAAAGATTTTCTTAATCTCTATACCAAAAGATTTTAGAATTCCTTCTGAAATCACCCTTCCACTTCTGAGATGAACCCAACTTAAACATAAATACCGCTGAATTTGATTTACTGCTATTTTTTATTTAGAATGCTTTTTTGCTGTGCTTTTAAATAAAATGGATCTACAGGGTTTTTTTTTTCTTACATTTTCCCTGATCTCAACAGCACACTAGGTTTAAAAATGATATAAGTAGCCTTTCTTCTCTTCCAATTCCCTGAAATAATGTATATAAGTTGGAGATTATCTGTACCTTGAAGATATTATGCTCAGCCATAAAATCCTAAGTACTTGATGTCTTTTTGGTGGAGTTTTTGTGATTCTTTTTAAAGAAATTTTTAATCTAAATATTTAAATTTGGAGCATAAACTTGTTCATAGTAAACATTAAAAAAATCTTGATCTAACATTAGGTTTTTCAAAACATCAGTCTTTGATTCTGTTTATCCTCTCTACTGTTCCTTTATTTTTTATTTAATTAATTTTTATAAAATTATTTCTTTTATATTTCTTGGCTTCATTTTACAGCTCTCTTCTAGCTTCTTAATCACCAGCTTATCTTAAATACACACACACACACATACACGCACACACACACACACACACATATATATATCTTAATAGAGGTATTTTGGTGCTATGCATTCACCTCTAAGTGCCATAACTTTATCTGTTTATCATGTAGTACATTTTTTGCTGATTGGTGTTAACAGTAATTTCTGGTGCGATTTTCTCTTCACCTTTTTGTTACTTAAGTTTCCAAGCATATTTTCCCTATCTTATATTGTTGATTTCTAACTTAATTTCATTCAGGTTAGAGAATTTCTTTGTATGTTAGCAATTATTTAAAATGTATTGTTTCCTTTGTTATTTAGTACATAATTAATATTTGGAAATATCCTAAAGTTTTTGAAAAGAAAATGTATTTCCTAGGGGAGGGGGTATGTAGCCCTCTATATAAAACTATTCGATTAAGCATATTAATTTTGTGTTTTATGATAGAAAAATGACTAGTCTACACTATGTTTTAAAAGATTTTATTTATATATTCATGAGAGACACACACACACAGAGAATGGTAGAGACACAGGCAGAGGGAGAAGCAGGTTCCATGCAGGGAGCCTGACGTTGGACTTGATCCCTGGTCTTCAGGATGAGGCCCTGGGCTGAAGGCGGCACTAAACCACTGAGTCACCCGGGCTGCCCCCTAGTCTACACTATTGTAAGCAAAGGTACATTCAGTAGCATTGTAGGTAAGATCAAATTATGTCACCTATAACACTATATGGAGTAAGTCATGAAATAAGGTTGCTGAGTAACTCTTATAGGTAACTTTTAATTTTATTATTTTGTACTATGGTTGGTTACCCTTAACAGTTTATCTAAACCTTATACTATAGCACCAAAACAGAATTCCAAAAACCAGCTGAAGAATGTGGTCTGAAATTTCTGAAACTAAATCAGCCTTGGAAATGTGTCTCTTTGTCTCTAATATACACAGTACAAAACTTTATATAGACTGTGTGGTGTGCAGAATGATGACCCTCTGGGCGATGTCCTGGTCCTGGAAGCTGTAAATATGTAAATATGTTACCTTATATGGCAAAAGGGACTCAACAGACATGATTAAGTTAAGGATTTTGAGATGGTGAGATTATCCTGATTATCTGAGGGAAACAGATGCAATTACAAAAGTTCCTAGAAGTGAAAAAGAAAAGCAAGAAAAGTCAGAGAGAGTTTTAGAGATGCCAGGCCTTGAAGATGGAGAAAGGTACCATGAACCAAGGAATGCATATGGCCTCTAGAAGTGGAAAAATTCAGAGAAATGGGTATTCTCCTAAAGCCCACAGCCCTGAGGATACATCGATTTTAGCCCAGTGGGAACAATTTTGGTCAGAAAGTTGTTTCACATTTTCATTCTTCTTATAAATGATCTCAAGTTAATATTTTCCACATTTTTATTTTCCTTACTAACTTTTGTCTGTGTTATCTATTCATTTCTTCTAAGGTTCATTAAAATCTTCAAACAGGATTTTAAATTTGTTAATTTATCCATGTGATTATGTCAATTGGCTTTGCATATTTTGATGCAATGTTTTGAGCTAATTCATGATTGGTTTGGTTTTTTGGTGGATTATTCCTCGGTTATTATGTAATTTCCCATTTTATCCCTTTTAGTTCATTTTGCCCTAAATTCAATTTGACTTCCATTAATATTGTACTAACATAGCAGAATTCACTCTTTGCCCAACACCTATTCCCTCAGTATTTGTCTCTACCGGTAAAGAGCGCTTGCTGCAAGAACCTGTGACTTTTGGGGGCAGCCCAGGTGGCTCAGCGGTTTAGCGCCGCCTTCAGCCCAAGGCCTGATCCTGGAGACCCGGGATGGAGTCCCACATCGGGCACTCTGCATAGAGCCTGCTTCTCCCTCTGCCTGTGTCTCTGCCTCTCTCTCTCTCTCTCTCTCTCTCTCTGTCTCATGAATGAATAAATAAAATCTTTAAACAAACAAGTGACTTTCTGCTTGAGGGCTTTTTCCCTGGCTGTGGTAGAACACTCTACCTACCTATCTATAAGGCAAGCCAAGAGAGCCAAAGAGTTCATGTCTCCAGAGCCACTGCTCAACAATGACAGAGAGTTGGTCATAAAGCTTCCTTGCTCCTCAGGTGAATGGCTCTGAGGCACATTCTGCTCTGTCTCCCAGACTTCCTCAGGGGCTTCTCCAGTTGCCTACAGTGGTAAGTGGCTGACAACACATCTTTGATTAATTGGCTTCTCTTCTCTTTCTCATGTCTCCACTTCCCTCCACTTTTCTGAGATTCCCTCTCAGTGGATTACCTGCACTTGAATCCTTGCCTCCAGGTCTGCCAATTAGCTTCTTTTTGGTTAATACACTTGTAAGTGTATATTTCCCCATCCTTTATTATAAATCCTTCATGTGCTTTAAGCTCTTCTCTTATGAGAAGCATACAGTTGGCTTAAAAAAAAAAAAAACCCAATCTGGAGATTTTTGTCGTTAAAACTTTGACCCAGAAGTTGACTAATTTCTCCCATAGGTTAAATCTGGCTTGTAATCTGTTTTTATATGGCTTGCAAGCTAAGAATGTTTGGGTTTTGTTTTTTGTTTTAGGTCTTTAAAGGATTGAAGAAACTGTATGTGACCCACAACATCTAAAACATTTATTATTTGGTCCCTTACAGAAAAAGTTTGCCAACTCCTGGTTTAATCCACTCATATTTATTGTGATTGTTGATATACTGCATGTAATTGCAACACTTGTAATTTTAATTTACTCTCATTTCCTTTGTAGTTTTCCTTTTTTCTGTCTTCTGTTGGAGTGAATCAGTTTTTGATCTTCCTCTTTCTCCCTTCCATTTGTTCAGACGCTATCAATTCAATTCTTTTGGTGATCAGTATTAAAATTTAAAAATATACTCCAACCTATAATTTTTTTCTAAAGCTAAGATCTAAAGTCGTTTAGTATTTTAACCTTCTCCCACTGGATATTTTACATTGTTATTTAAAGTTTCAATTAAAGGGCACCTGGGTGGGTCCAACAGATGAGCATCAGACTTTTGATTTGGACTCAGGTCATGATCTCAAGGTTGTGAGATCAAGCCCTACCTCAGGCTCCATGCTGAGCACTCTATCCCCTTCTCCTTCTGTCCCTCCCTGTTGGTGTGTGTTGTGTCTCTCTCTTAAAAAAGTTTTTTTCAGTTTAATTTCTATAACCCTAAAAACTTTTATAAACCTTACTAGCTTTTTAGTGGTTAATTCACTATCTTTTGTTTATACTGACATCTGTGTCCACCATTATCTTGTATCGATACCTTCCCTTTAGGTTCATTTTTTTCTTTTTAATTATATTCTACAGTAAGAGTTTATGATTGGTTAATTATCTAAATCTTTATAATCATAAAAATGTCTATTTTTCCATTTTTAATAATTTATCTGATAACAAAATGCTAGATTGACAGTTAATTTCTCTCAGGGTCATGAAGACATTACTCTCTTCTCATATCTGTTGTAGTAATGACAGTCTTCCACCAGTCCATGGAGTGCTCCTCTGCATGAAATCTTTTATTCCTGATAGCTTTTAAGGTTTTTCTCTTCATTCTTGATGTTCTTCAACTTCACTATGTTTTATACTTATTTTCATTCATCTTATTTGCTACTATGGTACTTTAAAAAAAAAAAAAAGAAGATTTATTGGGCAGGCCTGGTGGCCCAGCAGTTTAGCACCACTTTTGGCCCAGGGTGTGATCCTGGAGACCCGGGATCGAGGAGTCCTACGTTGGGCCCCCTGCATGGAGCCTGCTTCTCCCTCTGCCTGTGTCTCTGCCTCTCATTCTCTCTCTGTGTCTGTCATGAATAAATTTTTAAAAATCTTAAAAAAAAAAAAAGATTTATTTATTTTAATGGGGAGGATGGGAGAGGGGGAGAGAGAATCTCAAACAGACTCCCCTCTGAGTGTGGAGCCTAAAGCCAGGTTCAATCTCACAACCCTGAGATCATGACCTGAGTTGAAACCAAGAGTTGGTGCCCCAACTACTAGTGTACTTTTTCTTTAATTTTTAAAAATTTGTTAAAAGATTTTATTTATTCATTCATGAGAATCAGGCCCTGGGCTGAAGGCGGCGCTAAACCGCTGAACCACCTGGGTTGCCCTACTAGTGTACTTTTAATCTGAGTATTCATGCGTCTTCCAACGCTAGAAAATCTCAGCTCCTCTTTCTTCAAATATTGCTTCTCCATTCCCTTTTTCTTCACTCCTATTAGGCATAGTCGAGGACTTGTGTCATTCTCTACCAAAATCCCTACTATTGTTCACAAGGTTGTAACAACAATGCTTGTCTACCCTTCCAAATGGAAAATTAATATAAAATATAGTGAAGTGCTTAACTCTTATTTTCATAAAGCAAAATTTTCATTCAGAAATGCACTAAATCACATTATTTAAGACAGTGGTGTTTAGAGTATAAGGATTATTACAAAATCCTATGTATTATACTATGAAACTAAAATTAAAATCACACACTGAATTTAATAAGCTAAAAATCAGAGAGACTCATGAAAATACTGAAATTTACAAGCGACAATGACATTACTGTCAAAGTCTAGGATTTCAAACTAGTTGTGTGAATTCTCTAATTTTTGAATCCTCAATTCATTAAAAAAAAAACCCTGTTGATCCATGCTTACACAACAGTAGCATGTATCTATTCTATTGAACATATATATATATTACAATCCTACAGCAAGGTAACACCCTCCAGCAGCCCTTGCCTGCTAAAGTTTTCTACATAGTAATCATTATCTCATAGTTATTTTTTTTGACACATCAATTATCACTACCTGATATAGTGCTCACTTGTCTGTCTTCTTCTTCTAAAAGATTAACTCCATGAGAGTGGAAGCTTAGTCTTTTCTGGTCATTACTGTATTACCTGGAACACATATTCCCTTGCACACAAGAGTTCCTTAATATTTGTTGAGTGGATAGTAAGATCATATATTCCTATATGCTCCAGATTTTGCTTCAAGTTAAAATTAAGCAAGAGAGACATTTTTTATTAAAATGTGTAAAACAGCAGTGTGTGGTAAGGAAGGTAGAACGTGGGTGATGCCACCAGTCAGAGGACGCAAATAGTGCAGTCGTTCTGGCCATAGGGGAGGCTAATTGTGGAAAATCAGGAGAGTAAGAAAGCTAGCTGAATGACTGAGAGCTTATTAACTTGCTCAGATGGATGCTTAGATACCAGCATGTCAGAATCAGTAAACCACTGTTCTAATGGAAACATGGTATATAGCATGTATCCTTCGCAGATCCCAATTACATTCACATGCCCTAACCTGGCAGAAAAGGGCCTTCACAGTCATCACTCCACTGTTCTGCTTCCTGCTCCCTCCACTGAGAACTAATCACGCTTTTCTGCAAATTGGATCTTCCTGTTTCTCACAGGTTCTGGCCTGCTCCTCTTCTCCTGCATAGAATATTTTACCTTCTCTTCCCCTTATGTCTCCTATCTCCTACTTTTCCTTTAGTTCTTGATTCAGAGATTTATTTACCAACAAGGAAGTATGATCCTCAAAGACAGGGGCTGGGTGACATTCACAGATGTATCCCAGCCCTTAGCATGACAACTGACATATAGAGGGTAGTCTGTAAACAGTTATTGAATGCATGAGGAGTAAATGGTTGCAGAATGGATGAATGTAAACAGATCCAAGAAGGTGGCCGAGTCAGAGGCACCCTAAGCAGTCATGGTTATATAGTTGGTTAAGTCTCAAACCCACCAAAGAAAAGTATGTGTTTGGCTCAGGATTCAAGGAACTTTGGAGGAGACTGGGAGGACTTGCTATCACAGCTGAGTTGTATTAAGCAAGGTGAGGTCAAAGGCAGGGTAAAACCATCAAGTAGCCAGAAATTCCAGCCTTTCCTTTTTTGATGCTTTTGCCAATTCTTACCATAGCAGTTCCCTTTTTAAGCTGATTCCAGACACCAAATTCCCTCCTACTTTTTCTCCTTTCTACACTATGGGGTCTCTAGGCATCTTATCTGTGAAATCTCAGGCACTGAATGGTGAAGAAGCAGTCATGAATATTTTAACTGCAGGTTCTCAGAAACTCTGGCATTATGGCCCACAGGCAGCTACCCACTCTGCTGCTAGTCAGATGAGTGTGGGCCTCATCACTCACTGCATGGAGGATCAGACAGCCTTCTAGGAGGACGCAATATCAGTCTGAGAGAGGTACTGAGGTGTAAAGAGGAAGAGCCTGCTATAAATTTCAGTGGGTTGGATCTGATCTTTAATGATTCACTAATCATATGTATACATTCTCTACCAATTGCAATCTATTGCATCTTTGAGCCAGCTGTTCTCTGGGCTTTGTTCCCTATAATGGAAGGAAGCTTTGTGATATTATATCTTTCAAACCTACATCCTCAGAAATCTATACTGATACTTCAATGAAGGGACTCATTTCTCCTCCAAGAAACCCCTCTGTGACAAAAGTATGTTTGGGTATAGCCTAATGCACTCATAATAAATATATGCAGCCATAAAACAGAGCAAGAGTCCCGGTAGCCTGTTATTTACAGTAATTGTAGATTGTGAGTGGACATTTTAAAGAGAAGCTTACAAGTTAGTTGTACTTTCTGGTAGTAATTACCTCCCACAAACATGACTCACTTCAGCAGTTTAAATGCAAGAGTTGGGTGTCCCAGAATCAACAGTCTTATAAATAAATCTCTGAATCATGAACTGAATGCATAAATGTTTAAATATTTCTCCCTGATCTCAAAGACAGCTTTAGATTTAAGATTTTATGCATTAAAACTCCTAAAGGGGGAAAAGAGCACAAAGATTAGGGAAGTCTCTGTTGTACTGGAGTAAAGCTTTCTGCACTTTGGAAATCATCATCCTCTCAGGAAGAGACTGAAACTCCAGCAACCACAGTGTTGGGTGTATGTTTTCTTCAATCCAGGAGGGGAGGCTGCTTTTTGTGCTAATGCAGCCCATTTGTTTTACTTGCAGGGTAGACTTTTATGGTAATACAGCAACCTTAATGCTGTTGGGTGGGACGGCCCAGGAGTCTCAGGGGTCATAGAACATGTAACTGAAGAAATGTGGCTGTGTCAACTGGGAATGGCAAAGAAAGAACAATCCATGCCAGGATGACATATTCATTTTTTTTTTTTTTGAATGCTCACTCAAAGACATTGTGTATCTCAATAAGCTTTGGCTTTCTAATCCCTGAAACATACTTTTTTACATTAAAAAAGAACACTTTGAAAGTATTAACAGAAATTTAGGCACTGACATCATCCACCTACTAGATTCATTTTTTTGGTTAAGTCCTAAAGTTTTCTTTGTGTCTGGTTGAAAATGGAACTATATTAGAATTCTATCCTTTTCTAATTATGCCCATAATATTAATCACCCACATGGGTCTAAGAGTATAATCTGAACTCTATCATTTGCATTTAAAATATGAACTCACGGGCAGCCCGGGTGGCTCAGCGGTTTAGCGCCGCCTACGGCCCAGGGCCTGATCCTGGAGACCCGGGATTGAGTCCCACGTCGGGCTCCCTGCATGGAGCCTGCTTCTCCCTCTGCCTGTGTCTCTGCCTCTCTCTTTCTCTCTCTCATGAATAAATAAATAAAATCTTTTAAAAAAATATGAACTCACATATCAATATACATCCAGTCCTTTTTTCCCTGCTCAAAACTGCCAAGTGGCAGCCAACCTATCACTGAATCCTACAGAATGTGCAGTGTCAGAAGAGAACTGCTTCTGTTGAAATTCTTTTTCAGTATTTTCCTGAACTTGATGTCTATTTTATTCTTAGTTATTTTCATATCTCCAGCTGCTTCTGTTGCATTCCCAACTCTTGGAAAGATTCAGAGAAATACAGGGCTCCTCTGTGGCCAAGGGGAAAGATGCCTGCCAGGATGCTAAACTTCTGGTGAAGGTTACTGAATCGACAAAATGGACTAAGTACAGTACATAATAATGTTGGTGTACGCAAATGAATAGCCAATGGCATTTTGTGGAGAAATTTGATATCATATAATAACCCTACTACATCCAGACATGGAGGAGCAGAGTAAAATAATTCCAAAGGGCATGCAGCAATTCTGTGGTTACACAAGGAACAACCTAAAGCTCAGAACATCCCAGAATAATCTCATGACAAAGAATTGGTATGGGTTGCACATATTAGAACTCCCATGTACAGCTCAGCATCCCAGGCCAGAAATTTACCACCTGGCTCTCATTAAAAGTACTTTGAACAAGACGGGAAAACCAAGCCCACACAGTTTATTCTCTTGAATGCAAAATGATCACCTTTAACTGACTGTCAGATTCATAGCATGTCAAAATATGGGGCAAAGTCCCTTTATATATCCATAGAGATACTTCTTAGAGTACCCAGGATATTATTTCTGGTACAAGAGTTTAAGTTTGAATGGAAAAAAGTATTTTGGAGGACATTCATCACATGTCCATTCTCAAATCATTTTTTAAACAAGAGTAATTTACTGCTAAGGACAGCTCTAAGGGACCTTAAAAAGCAACTGGGGAGAAGAGAAGGTGCCTTGAGGCAGATCATAAGTGGCTTGGGGTGAGGGTACAAATTGCCCACTAACTCTCTGATCCTAGACTCCTTGGCCAGAGAACACGTGATGTCTCATCTCATCTCCAGAGGCAGTAGTAAATCCTTTATTTTAAAAAAATAGTGCCAAACTGTCCAAATTTTCTCTGTAATAAGGGAAGCTACCTTACAAGGACTTGTGGTTACATCATTAATACACAAATACATTTGTTAATTTGATCCTAACAGAGACTAATCGAAGAGAATGTAAGAACACGTCTTGAGGAATAAATAGGGTAACTCTCTTTTGCAAATGCTATTGCTATGTTCCAGAATAGGAAAACTGAGTATTAATATAAAGGTGTTAACGTATCCCAAATTTTCTCTCTCTCAGAATCTCCTCAAGTGCTCTCAGCCTCACCTACCTGGTTCTGCTTCACTGATCATCCTGTGTTGGCTTTGCCTGGGCTTTCTCTGGGGCTTCTCTCTGATAGATGGGCATGACATGTCATGGGATCCACTGGGTTCTGGTGGGTCATGTTCAAACCTGAAGCATTTGGAATAGGTTCCCCTTGAGGTGATATCTTAATCAATGAGATATGAGGGCTGGTAGGCAAAATCTCCCTTCCTCCCCCTGGATTGACTGGCTTGAGATACAACTTCCCAGAAAGCACTACTGTGAGGCTGAACAGTGAGTTGCACTGAGCCCCAGTGAACTAGATGACACATTCTTGTATGGGCTCCCTCTTCTTCCCTTGCATCCCTCCCTTGTCCCTCACAGTGTCCCTTGGGCTTACACTCCCTAATAGGCTTAAGTCCTTTGTCTTGGCTTCTACCTTCTAGAGAAGCCAGGTTAAGACACACTTGTCCAGGGAAAATACTACTCTGCAATTTATTTGGAAGAATGAGCCATCATTAACAGTGTTCAATTTCTTTATTAAATATAAACATGATAAAGGAGTAGCCCAATCAAATATTAATACGTATTATAAATCCACAATGATTAAATCAGTATGGTCTTCATACAAGGAAAAGTAGGCAGAAAACTCAATTAGGTAGAGTAGCTCAGAATTAGATGCCTACTATGTGTTCGGCCCTATACCATGGATTCTAAATGAATGATCTCACTTAATCCTCACCAGGTCCCTGAGTAGTAAGTAGGTATCATTTATGTCATTTCTAAATTAAAACAAACTCAAGGTCTAGGAACTGTCTCACACTCATCCAACTAGTATATTGCAGAGATAGGGTGTGAACTTTTTAATAATAGAAAAATATATAGTAATATTTAGTGAAAAATAAGTACATACAATTATGTAATCCATAGATGAAAAAATGTTAAAATGCATAGATTGAAACCTTAGAAGGAAAGCAGTCTGATGTTTATTTCCAGATTGGGATTAAGAACAACTTTTTTGTTTCTTTATAACTTTTTGTACTGTAGTAGACACAGTGCAATACAGGTTTACTAAGCATTTCCCTCTTGCTCTTGGCTCACAGAAGGACTACATTTCCCTGCATCCTGCCAGGTATGGTCATATGACCTGTTCTGGCCAATGGGATATGGATATTAGGAGTGAGCTACTGCCAAGCCTGGCCCTGACCAGCTGCACAGAGGCTGTCCCAAGATCCCAAACAATTCCAGAGCCCCAGAAAGTGGTGGAGCGGCTAGAGGAAAGAGGGTAGGTCCCTCGTTGCTGCTAGAAGAGCAACCCAACCAGGAGGACTGTGAAATGAATGAGAAATACATCTTTTCTTGTGTTTATTTCTCTGTGAAGCTATTAAGCTTCAGGTTTATTTGTATTAGAGTCATTTTATTTATTCTTTGTCTTTTGGGTGGGGGGAGCAGCAAAGGCAAAGGGAGAGAGAGAATCTTAAGCAGGCTTCACACCTAGTGTGGAGCCCAAGTAGGGCTTAATCTCACAACCCTGAGATCATGACCTGAGCCACGCCTGGGTGGCTCAGCAGTTTGGTGCATGCCTTCAACCCAGGGTGTGATCCTGGGGTCCCACGATCGAGTCCCACGTTGGGCTCCCTGCATGGAGCCTGCTTCTGCCTTCGCCTATGTCTCTCTCCCCCTCTCTCTCTTTCTCTCTCTGTGTCTCTCATGAATAAATAAAATCTTAAAACAAACAAACAAACAAAAAACAAAATCAAGAGTTGGGTTTAACTGATTGAGCACCTAGGTGCCCCTGTGGAACAGTCATTTTCATTGCCTTCACAAAAACAAATATTTGCCTTTTTTTTTAAATAGTAATTCAATCAAAATACAGCAATGTTAGTTTTTTGACTCAATAATTCCAAATTTAGCCAGTGATTTTTTTTTCTTAACTCCCTTAAAATTCTAAGAACCCCATTTAAGGCAATAATAATGACAGCCCCAGTAGTAACAACAACAGTCATTAATTCACTTTAGGTGTAAAGCTTCACAAATTTTGGTAATTGTATATAGTCATGTAACCTCAACCAAGATCTAGAAGGTTTCTGTCACTCCAAAAAGCATGGACCTACAACACAATATTTTACTTTTTCCAGAGTTTCACACAGATGAAATCACACAATGCCTAACTTTTTGTGATTGACTTTTTAAAAATTCATTTGAGAGAGAGAGAGAGAGAGAGAGAGAGAGAGAGAGAGAAAGTAGACAAGGGGAGGGGAGAGGAGGGGAAGAAGGAGAGCCAGAAACACACTCCTTGCTGAGCAGCAGGGGTGAGGGGACGGATGGCAGCTTGATTACTTTAACTGGGACTGAGCCACCCAGGCACCCCTGTGATTGACTTCTTTCACTTAACCTAATGTTTTTGAGATTCAACCATATTTTGCATATGTTTATATTTTGACCCCTTTAATTGCTGAGCTACTCCTTCTTCTTGTCAGTAACAGAGTGCTCTAAGTTCTAGTTGGGTACCCACTGCCCTATTGGGAGACTACATTCCTTAGGTGTGGCTGCAAAACTAAATTCACTCTAATGAGACGTGGGCAGGAATAATATATGCGACTTCCAGGTCACCTTCCTAATGGCAAATTGTTCATCTTAAGTTTTCCCTTCCTGCAGGCTAGAAAATTTGATAACCAAAGCAACGTTGGAAGCCACATGGTCAGGGTGGCACAACGCCCCTATCGCCCTGACTCACTTACCTATGGACTGCTACAGGGGAAATAAATAAATTTCTATCTTATGTAAGACACTATATTTTGGATCTCTTTGTTATAGCAGCCAAGTTATTAGCCGAACAAATATGCTCCCCCCATGAAGCAGGGACTATATCTTACTTCTCTTTGTAAGCTTGTCATGATTTAGCTCAGTGGTTTATATTGAATAAGCTTTCAGTAGCTGTTTATTGAAATAAATATCAAATAAATGAGCAAATACCTTATATGCATAACGTCAGCACTGAGAGAAATATTTTAAAATTTCAAATCCCACAAAGATTTTACTTTTGAAAGGACATCAAATGAAACTATGTTCTGCAAGGTTTGTCCTTGACACATCAAAATATGCCTAAAACTAAAGTTGGTAATGTAAAAAGTACAGAAAATGAAATGGCTTTAAAAATGGTACCTATATAATAATGCTTCAGGTTTTTTCTCCAGTTTTTAAAGTATCATAGAATTATAAAATAATATAATCAAGAATAAGTTATTATGAATTAACCATTTAAAGTAACTTTACATAGAAATGTATACTTTTTTCTTGCCAAGAAAAATGATCAATTTCTGAATCAGTTGAAACATTGCTATAATAATTAACTGGAAATATGTTTCATAAGAGGTAATCAATACGAACCTAAGGGCTTGATCCCCCACTGAAACAAACTTGATACGTTGCTGACAAAATCTGGTCAAAACAATTCATAAATCTATCCTGCGTTCCTTTGGAAAAATTAGCTGTGTGAAAAAATATAATTACTTTAAAAACGTTATTTAATTCATCTCTAGTTACTACAATTCACTTAAAGACCTAGATCAAATTTTTTTACAGTATAAAAACCAAATTTCATGTTGTTTCACAAATATGATTTTTAAAAGATTGTGTTGCTGTTCTTGGCTAAACTACTCCTCCTTGATGTCATTCCTTCTGCTACTAAAGCTTAATGAAAAGCTCTATTTTTAAAAAAATTTATTTGAGAAAGAAAGAGAGCACACTGAGTAGAGAGAGGGGCAGAGGGAGAGAATCTCAAGCCAACTCCATGCTGAGCTAGAGCCAACTCTACTCAGGGCTTAATCTCACACCCTGAAATCATGACCTGAGCCGAAATCAAGTGTCACACACCCAAGCAACTAAGCCACCCAGGCACCCTGAAAAGCTCTCTTTTTAATACAAAAAGTCAAAGAAATGTAGTACAGAGTCTAGATGTCATTATAGAAATACTGAGTTTTAGGGCTTACACGATTGTCAAGTATCAATGTCTTCTTTATACGAGAGAAGTTAAGTCAATCCAGATACTAGGAAATCCTCCAACGGGTTCCCACTTGCTCTCACTCCCCTGGGCTCTACAAGTGCAGTTTTCTCTTGCGGTCAAACTAATCCTTAGCAACTATAATTGTATGTTCTTACCACCAATTTACTTAGTAAAATTAAATACTTGTTAGAGTAAATTCTAACTCTAAAAAGTAGCAAATCAATCTCCTTCCCCAGTGAATGTTGTTTTAAATATAATGATTGATTAGCATCCTTTTAATTTAATAAACTATGAATGGTATGTTTGCATTGCGCTCACATTGATATCTCAAACTACTTACCATTCTTTCATTTAGGATAATGAAAAATCACTTAAGGCCATTTACATAGTTGGCATGTAAATTTAAAGTAGATATTCATCACTAAAACATTACATGCAATTATTAAAATGGCATTTCATTGTACAGGCATATGTTGCTTTATTGTCCTTCAGAGATACTGCTTTTTTCATTTCCCAAATTGAAGGTCTATGGTAACCCTGAGTGGAGCAAGTCTATTGGTGCCATTTTTCCAATAGCATCTGCCCCACTTCATGTCTGTGTATCACATTTTGGTAGTTCCTGCAATATTCCAAGCTTTGTCATTTGTATTCATTTGTTAGGGAGATCTAGAAATCAGTGATCTTTGGTGTTACTACTGTAATTGGTTTGGGGTGCCTCAAAACACGCCCTTGGAAGACGGCAAACTTAGTAACAGTTTTATGTTCTGGCAGCTCCACCCACCAGCCATTCCCCACTTTCCCCCTCTCCTCCTGCCTCCCCATCCCCTAAGACACAATATTGAAATTAGACCAATTAGTAACCCCACAATGGCTTCTAAGTGTTCAAGTGAAAGGAAGAATCACATGTCTGTCACTTTAAATCAAAAGCTAGAAATAATTACATTTAGTGAGGAAGACATGTCAAAAGCTGAGATAGGCAAAAGCTAGGCCTCTTGTGCCAGTTAGCCAAATCATGCACGCAAAGGAAAAGTTCTTGAGGGACATTAGAAGTGTCACTTCAGTGAACACACAAGTGAATGAAGAGACAGTGACCTAACGTGATTGCTGATACGGAGAAAATATGAGTGATCTGGGTAGAAGATCAAGCCAGCCACAACACTCACTTAAGCTAAAGCCTGATCCAGAGCAAAGCCTTCACTCTCTTTAATTCTGTGAAGGCTGAGAGAGGTGAGAAAGTGCAGAGAAGAAGTCTAAAGCTACCAGAGGTTAGCTCAAGAGGGTTAAGGAAAGAAGCCATCTCTGTAACAGAATAGTGCAAGGGAGACAGCAAGTGCTGGTGTAGAAGCTGCAGCAAGTGATCCAGAAGATCTAGAAAAGATCATTAAAGAAGGGGGATGCACTAAACAACAAATTTTCAGTGAAGATGAAACAGCCTTCTGGAAGGCTGGAAGAAGATGCCACCTAAGATTTTAACAGCTAGAGAGAAGTTAATGGCTTCAAAGTTTCAAAGGATAGGCTGACTCTCTTATTGGCTAATGTAGCTTGTTGAGGCCAATGCTCATTGACTGTTCTGAAAATCCTCAAGCCCTTAAGGATTACTCTAAATCTACTCTGCCTGTGCTCTATAAATGGGACAACAAAGCACATCTGTTTACAATATGGCTTACTGAATATTTTAAGCGCACTATTGAGATCTGCTACTCAAGAATAAAAGATGCCTTTCAAAATATTACTGCTCATTGACAATATGCCTGGTCATCCAAGAATTCTGATGGAGAGGGACAAAATTAATTAATGTTTTCATGCTTGCTAAACTATCATCCATTCTGTAGTCCACGGCTTAAGAAGTAATTTTGATTTTCAAATCTTTTTAAAGAAATACATTTCATAAGGCTACTGATGCCATAGATGGATCTGGGCAAAGTAAAGTGAAAACTGAGTTATGGAAAAAAACTTTCCTTGTAGAAAGGATACCATTCTAGATGCCATTAAGAATATCATGGTTCCCAGGAAGTCGTCAAATATCAACATTAACAAGAATTTGGAAGGAGTTGATTCCAGATCTCATGGATGGAGTTCAAGACTTCAGTGGAGGACATCACTGCAGGTGTAGTAGAAACAGCAAGAGAACTAGAATGAGAACTGGAGCCTAAAGATGTGAGTGAATCACTTTAATCTCATGATAAAACTTGAACAGATGAGGGACTGCTTCTTATGGATGAGCAAAGAAAATGGTTTCTTGAGATGGAATCTACTGTGGTGAGGATTCTGTGAAGATTGTTGAAATGACAACAAAGGATTTAGAATATCACATAAAATTAGTTGATAAAGCCATGATAGGGTCTGAGAGGATCAACTCCAATATTGAAAGAAGTTCTGTACGCAAAATGCTATCAAACAACATGACATGCTACAAAGAAAAAGTAGAAGAAAAAGTCAATAATGTGGCAAATTTCATTGTTGTCTTATTAGAAGAAGTTGCCACAGCCACTCTCACCTTCAGCAGCCACCATCCTGATCAGTCAGTAGCCATCAACCTCGAGGCAAGACATTCCCCCCAGCAAAAAGATTATGACTTGCTAAAAGCTCAGATGATAATTAGCATTTTTAGCAATATTTTAAAAATTAGAGTATGTGCATTGCCTTTTTAGACATACTGCTATTGTACAATCCAGTGTACATGTAACTTTTATACGTGCTAGGAAACCAAAAAATTAATTTGACTCACTTTATTGCGATATTAGCTTTACTGCAGAGGTCTAGGACCAAACCTACAATATCTCCAAGGTATGCCTATACTCAAAAATAGCTGTTCCAACGTGAATTTTAAGTAGGAAGTGAACCAAATATATTCCCCATGTAATTTCTCCTCAAAAGCCTTAACAAACT
Source organism: Canis lupus dingo (assembly GCF_003254725.2). NCBI lineage: Eukaryota > Metazoa > Chordata > Mammalia > Carnivora > Canidae > Canis > Canis lupus. The sequence continues at coordinate 13,707,080 of NC_064244.1, read as the reverse complement.
GTTATTTGCAGAAGAATCTCAACAAATAATGATCATTTGCCCTACAATTAAAACTAGAATGGCCGTTTGACATTTAGAATTCAAAACAGAAAGTTCTTCTTATCCATCCTGCCTACCTTCGTGATTGCATTTTTCTTACTATTTGCCTGTCAGAAACTCAGCCGATTTTCCAACTTTGGGTCACAGAGCATTGGAAAATTATTGTATAATTTGATAAATTACCCTTTTACTAAAAAGCGTTTGCCTAAGGACCTCCCTTTGCCTTTGATTCTATTTGCCTCTTGGGTAGAGAAGAGGAAGAGGAGTAATGGTTAGAAGGGACAAGAACAGTGAAGATATGCTGGGAAGGGAGATACATGAGGTCAAGGTGAAATTATTAATCTCCTATGTCTTCTAAGGCAGTGCTACTCTTGAGCTGGCTGAGAGGGACAAATTGTCCCCAGGGTAGTACATACCACCTGGAACTGACAAAAGGGATTAAGAATAATGATGGGTGGCTGTTGGCTCTCAGACTGTCATCTGTGTATTTTATACAACCAGATGCTTTCTTGGATTGACCAGATTAATTCCAGACCTAAAGAGCAAAAGAATCATAGAACAGAGTCATAGGATGTGAGAAGTGAAAGAACCGTGGATATTACTGCCCTGATATATCAAAGCCCAAATATTTCCCATGACTTGCCTGGATAGCACACAGGACAAGTGGTTCAGCTGTAAAGTGCCAGGCCCCCTAGTCCATATCTTCATATGCTACATAATATTCATAAGGTGGTCCCAATCTTTAGACCCTGTCTTCCTTCTGTATTCATGCCTAAAGCAACAGGGCCAGAGGGGAGATAAGAATGAGACATGCTTTGCTCTCTGGCTCAGAGCTTCTGAGAAAGTTTGTTCTGGACTTTGAAAACTCTCTTCACCTTTCCGAAAACCCCTACTTCCTTTCTTCTTGACTGCGCTTCAGCTAGGCAACAAAGGGTACGGAGCAGAGAAATCTTGGAGTCCATGAAAAAGATGATGTAGTGATTACTTCCACTTAAGGGGCCTCAGAATCAGTCACTGAGGCATGCTATAAAGACTCTGATAATAAGATAAGTTAATCTAGGAGTATTTCATCCAAAAATTCCTTCCCTTAGGAGGGTAAATTCTCACACCATCACTATGATAGGTCTCTATAAATGGGGCACTGCAGGGGTGCCTGGATGACTCAGTTGGTCAAGTATCCAGCTCTTAACTTCAGCTCAGGTCAGGATCTTAGGGTTGTGAGATCCAGCCCCCTCACCCGTTGGGCTCCTCACTGGGCATGGAGCCTGCTTAAGATTCCCCCTCTCTAGAGGCACCTGGGTGGCTCAGTCAGTTGAGCACCCCAGCCTTGGTGTCAGCTCAGGTCATGATCTTGCAGTTGTGGGATTGGGCCCTGCAACAGACTCTGTGCTGAGTGCTGAGTCTGCTTCAGATTCTCTCTCTCTCCCCTCTTTCCCTTCTCTCCACCCTGCTTGTTCTTTCTCTAAAGTAAATGAGCAAATAAAATCTTTAAAAAAAAGATTCTTCCTCCCCCCTTTGCCACTCCCTCCTGCCTAAGAAAATAATAAAAAATAAATAAATGGGGGCAGCCTAGGTGGCTCAGTGGTTTAGCACCACCTTCAGCCCAGGGTGTGATCCTGGAGACCTGGAATCAAGTCCCACATCAGTCTCCCTGCATGGAACTTGCTTCTCCCTCTGCCTGTGTCTCTGCCTCTGTGTGTGTGTGTGTGTCTCTCTCATGAATAAATAAATAAAATCTATAAATAAATAAATAAATAAATAAATAAGGCACTTCAGGAGCCCCCTCCCCTTTTTTTTTTTTTTTTTTCTCACAATTCTCATTGCAGAGTGTTTTCTTATTGAGACTTGCTCTGGCCTTACTAGCAATAGGTCTGCTCACATTTATGAGTTTGCAAATCCTATGAAATGTGTCTTTTCTTATTAATAAACATACATGGTAATCAGTCGTATTAAAAATTGGAGTATCTGAAAAAATGAGATTTTTTAAGATCAATGTTCCAATGACCACTCTACCTGGGTCATCTAGAGTACTTCTCTCCCCTTATGGGATTTTTAGAAATAACTTTTATTTATTGAATGCTTCCCCTGTACAAGCATTATTTAAAGTATTTTTCATTCAAGAATCATTTATATCTTGTAAATAACTGCATGAGGTAGGGTCTGATATTACCTCATTTTACAGATGAGGAAACTGAGTTACAGAGGTTAAGTACAATCATTTGTCAAGTACCACACCCAGTAACTAACAGAGCCAGGATCCGAACAGGGACAGCCTGGCTCCATGCCTGTTTCCTATTAACCATGTTACACTACCTCTCCAGAGGTCAGGTCACACTGCAATAGCTGTGTGTGTGTGTGTGTGTGTGTGTGTGTGTGTGTAATATGATATAGTTGAAAAAAGCATAGATTTTAAAGTCAACACAAGCTTAATCCCAGCTCCTTCTCTATATGTTACTTGCTTTAAACGAATTCTAAATGACTTAATTTTCTCACTTATAAAATGAAAACAGAAATGACTACCTCACTGAGTTAAGGAATTAAATAGGAAATGTACAGGATCTAGGCATGCATGACTCCTAGCAGGTACCCAATGTGTGTTAGCACCTTCTCTTCCCTCTGGTTCTGACCCGATTATTTAATCTGGCTTATCTGGTCAGTCCATTCTCATTAATGTAAACCTTAAGACAAGAAGGGTTAGAGCACATTATGGAAATTATATACAGTATTTCCTTTCAGCCCGATTCTTCGGCTTCCAGACTCTTAGGTGTTTCATTACTGTCAGAAGCATGAAAGCAATCTTTGAAAACTGGATCTTCACTGAGAAAAAGATTTTCAATAAGGAAACAGACTGACCAGCTTATAAAATTTTTGGCATATATTTTTTATTCCTTGTATTTCTATAGTCTCAATATCTTTAGCTGTTTGCCCTGGGCATCTTCCTTTCTAGGACATACGCTCAGGATCACAAGAATAACACAGCCCATCACCTCCTTCAGTGTTTGTTCTTTTTTACATTTGTTAAAAATGTTAAGAGGTTTTGACTGGTGAGAAAGGCAATGATCCTTTTCAACCCAAGCTAATTTATATTATTTCTAGTTCAAAAGTTGTCTAATGCAAAGGACTTGGGCAAAAGTGTCCAGGTTTATCAAGAAAGAATGTTTTCCAGTTCCAAAATGAGAAGTGAAACCTATCGTAGCCAGCATGCTGAGAATTCCACACTTGGCACAGGATAGAACTGGTTCTGTTAGGGCGACGTCTGAGGATCTGGAAGGTGTTCAGCTGCCCCAGCTCTTGGCCACAATGGGGGGATATGTCAGGAGAGCTTCAAGGGACTGAACTCTGTGTGACTGACTAGGAACCTGTACTTATTGCCTGTACAATCACAAATGGAAACTTTACTTTGGGAAAGTGTCATAAGGAACATTGATGGCAAATGTTTACTTCTTCTAGAAGGGACACTATATCTCACTTGTTTTAACGTGAGCTTAGCATTGCATAGCAATGCTCTTAGTGCACTACCAACCGAAAATCATCACAGCCTTGAGACAAATCCTAAACTTTCCATGATGTCATAGAATTGCATAGGTGGAAAATGCATTATCCCAGTCCCTGCCTCCTTCCACACAATGAATACTAAGTATATTTGGGGCGGAGTATTGTCAATGTGCTTCTGGAGTGTCTTCAAGAAAATATTCTCTACTATTTGGTGACTCCAAATTGATCTTGCATACTATTCCATTTTACAATAGGTGAGTGAGTTGCATCCATAAGTAGAAAAAAAGGGCATGGAAGGAAAGACAAGAACATCTTTACTGAAGTAGCAAAATGCAAAGAGCATGGATTTTAAAGCCACAGAAGGTGGTTCCAGCTCTGTCACTTGCTAGCTGTATCACCTTATGCAAGTAATTTAACCTCTGAGCCTCAATTTCTTCATCTGTAAAATGGGGGTAGTACTAGTCTTACATAAATTGGATCGTAAATAGTGCTAAAATAGGTATCTATTATCACTGAGTATCTTACTATGTACAACATTTGGTGCCAGCACTTCATGTGCTATAACTCATTTAGTATTCAAAACAACTCTAAGGAATAGATTTTATTTCAGACTTGACTTTACAATGAGGATCTGAGGCACAATAATTGACACAGTAGCAGCCATTACTATTAATAATCACAGTGTCATTAATAGTGTTGGGATTTAAAAGCATTAATATCTAACAATAAAAGCAAGTAAAACAAAAAGGAATTTCTTCATTTAAAAATATTATAAAAGCAAGATACACATATAGTAAAAAACTGAATCGGGGTAAGATAAATCATTCTTTAGATTTAGACTTAATTTCCTCCCCCTTTACCTCTTTTTCCATCATTAAATCATGAAAACCATTTATCATAATGAGGCTTATGGACAAAATAACTTTTTAAAAAGGTTATTAGACAGTGAAATTATTAGCAAGTCCTAGTGAGAACAGAGAAAATGGATGCTAGAAAGTATAAAGAAAAAAATTTTCCAAAATGCTCCCAAATTAAAAAGTTTCCAAATTGAAAGGGGCTAGCACAATGAACAAGAAACCACCCACATCAAGTGACATCATCATGGAAATTTAAGATTATCAGAAGGAAGCGAAGACCCTAAAATCCTCTTAAAAAGACAAACAAGCAAACAAACTGCTTGAAAAGTGTCAGGTATCAAATAGCATCAAACTCCTCAACAACACAGGAAACTAGACAAGAATGGTGAAATCTCTTCAAAAGTTTGAGGCAAAATGATTTCTGACCTAATAAAACATTACACCCAAATTATCAATTTTTTCAGATCTTATGAAATTCGAAGGCACAAGAATTTTATCTCCTCTGTATATTCTTTTTCCTAGTAGGAAACGACTAGGGAATCCGCTCCACAGAAAAGAGGAAGTGAATGAGGAAAAAGGAAAACCTGAGATAACAGGAAATAGAGGATGTAGTAGACTAAGGAAATTCCCAAGACTTAGTAAAAGAATGTTCCAGAATGACAGCTATGCAACAGCCCTGGACAGCAAGCCTATATTTCAGCAAGAAGATTGAAAGCCATTAGAGCAAAATCTCCAGAGAGGGGAAAATGGAATTGATTGATTTCCTGTAAGTTATCTTTTAGTTGTTTGGCAGGTATGTTACAGCATTAGAGGAAAATATATAGTGATAGATACATAGAAACTAAGCAAATAATACAAGAAAGGTAATTATTACTTCTAAAAAGAATAAAAGTGCTACAAAAAAAGGAAACAAAATATTTATGTAGTTCTATTCATGTAAACAAATACTGCTGATTTAGCCAAAAATTGAAATTCCATTCTGTAACGAAGATGGGAAAAGGAGGTATGGAGAGGGTGGGACACTGTAACTACAGCTCCACTTACCAAAATATCCAGTTGACATTGTCTAGAATTCAAGAAACTATATTCAAGTATATTACTTATAATGTAGAGAAGCAGATAAAAGAATTGAATTTGGTTGCCTCTGAGTCATCAGTTTGGGAAGTGAAGAGGGATGATGAGGAGAGTATTGTTTTTCAACAAGACTTTAAGTTTTTTTTTTTTAATTGAGAGGTAATTGATATATAACATTATATTAGTTTCAGTTGTATGGACTTCAGGTTTTTTAAATTTCAAAATATGTAAACATGCTCCTGTGCTATGGTCCAGATGAAAAAATAAAAATAAATAATACATTTAAAAAGGACTAATCTTGAGTTGGTAGCCTTCATCAGAGAGTCTATATTAATTTTAAAAAGTTGCTTTTAGAACCATATTAAATTATTCTAATCTGATAGCTAAAGATTGTAATTTTGCTCTTTAAAAAAAATTCTGAATTTAGGAAGTTAATTTTAGTGCCTCAAACTCAAGAAGCAGGAAATCTGAGGATGAGAGATATTCACTAAGAGGAGAAATAAAGACGGGAAAGTGAGAGAAAAGAAAATAAGCTAGAAAAAAGAACTTGAAAAGGAAGTAACATTGAAAGCCAAGGAACCGTGGAAAGGTTTATATAATCATTAGGAAGTGGGAAAGAAGACAGACTCACAGAGACCTGTGCTGGTCATCCACAAGCACAAACAGAAAGCAATGAGAAGGAAGAGATTTAATGAAGGCAAATAAAACATTTAAAAATTTATTGATAACTTGATTTGAAACTATTTCCTAGAAAGGTTTATTTTTTCCCTTTCAAGCCCAAGAAAGGAGACTTATGAAATTATAGGGATATTAAGAGTTCATTAAATACATGAATTAAGTTATATATTTAATTATAATTTAAAAAAATAATAGAACCAACATGTTTTGAGAAGGAAAAAAAAACATTTCTAAAGAAGCTGAAAGCTCTTCCCCGATGTATTTGTAACAGGGGATTCCCAGGCTAGAGAGCAGTTTTCTCTGGAAAAGGGGAGGATGTAGGGCAAATGAAGATCTGGGAAAAAGATCTTGGAAGTGTAGGGGTTTTTTTTTCTCCCCTAATTGGAAACAGGTTTAACTCTGAATTAATACTCCTTTATGTCTTCTATACTTTAATAACTATTTGTGCTACATAAATTTCCAAATGTTCTGAGTTTCTGGGTAAAGTGATATTTAAAGCCTCATTTCCATGCATCCAATGTATTGTGAAATCTGAAAGCCTGTCCAACACTGTGGAAACTATAGGCCACAGGTAGATCATTCTAAAGCCAAAGTGGCCATTTTGATGCCACCATTATTTATGGGAACAGAAGTTTGAAGCCCTATACACTGTGTGAAAAAAGGGAAGAAAAATGCATTATCTTTTCTATAAGGTAAATGTAGACATGGCCTGCATATTCTACAATAATTTATACAGTAATTTATTTTTTAATCATTTCTAATTATATTTACAAGAATTCTAGGAATAAAAGTAGCCCTGGTCTGGAGTATACATTTTCTCCTTAAGTTCTTGGCCTGTCTTCTGAAGAGCAGGAGCAAGGCAAGTGTTTCTTAGGGCACCTATTAGCTTTCTACACCCAACTTTTGTTTCATTATTGTTCTTTGCCTGCTGGCCAGCTAGCTCATAAGTTGCCTCTAACCAACACTCTTCTGGAGACTAATTACTGCAAAAGGTACCACACAAATCAACTGAGTTAGTTGAATATGACTGAAAATAAACATGAATACAAAAAGTATATAAAAATGTTTTCCCTTTAGATAAGAACTATATTATCATTTCAATAGATGCAGAAAAAGCATTTGACAAAGTACAACATCCATTCATGATAAAAACACTCAAAAAAAGTAGGTTTAAGAGGGAACATATCTCAACATAATAAAGATCATATATGAAAAACCCATACCTAATATCATTCTCAATGGGGAAAAAACTGAGAGCTTCTCCCTTACAGTCAGGAACAAGACAAGGAGGTCCATTTTTACCACTTTATCCAACATAGTACTGGAAGTCCAAGCCACAGAAATGAGACAACAAAAAGAAATAAAATACATCCAAACCAGTAAGGAAGAAATAAAATTTGCACTATTAGCAGATGACATGATACTCTATATAGAAAAACCAAGATTCCACAAAAAAAAAAAAAAACAAAAAAAACAAAACCCTGCTAGAACTGATGAATGAATTCAGTAAAATTGCAAGGTACAAAATCAATGTACATAAATCTGTTGTATTTCTATATACCAATAATGATACAGCAGAAGTAGAAATTTAAAAAAAATCTGATTTACAATTGCACCAAAAATGATAAGATTAACTAGGAACACACCTAAACAAAGAGGTGAAAGACCTATACTCTGAAAACTATAAAACACCAATGAAGGAAATTCAAGATGACACAAGGAAAACATTGCATGCTCAGGGATTGGAAGAACAAATATTATTAAAATATCTATACTACCAGTGCAACCCCTATCAAAATACCGACAGCTTTTTTCACAGGATTAGAACAGCCTTAAAACTTTGTATAAAACCACAAAAGACCCTAAGTAGCCAAAGAATTCTTGAAAAGGGAAAGCGAAGTTGGAGACATCACAATTCTAGACATCAAGTTATTAATACAAAGCTGCAGTAATCAAAACAGTATGGCACTGGCACAAAATTAGACACGTAGATCAATGGAAAAGAATACAGAACCCAGAAGTAAACCAACAACTATATGGTCAATTAATGCCCAGTGGGTAAAAGACAGTCTCTTTAACAAATGGCATGGGAAAAACTGGATAGCAACAACAATAAAAAAAGAAAGAAAGAAAGAAAGAAAGAAAGAAACAAACAAACAAACAAACAAACAAACAAACTGGACCATTTTTCTTACACCATATAAAAATAAATTCCAAATCGATTAAAGACTGAAATGTGAGACCTGAAACCATTAAAATCCTAGAAAAGGACACAGCCACAGCAACTTTTTTCTAGATATGTCTCCTGAGACAAGGGAAACAAAAGCAATAATAAACTATTGGTACCACACCAAAATAAAAATTTGCACAGTGAAGGAAACTATCAACAAAACTATAGGGCAACCTATAGAATGGGAGAAGATATTTTCAAATGACATTATCTGATAAAGTGGTAGTATCCAAAATATATGAAGAACTTATCAAACTCAACATCCAAGAAACAAACAAAAAAATTTAAAAATGGGCAGAAGACATAATTACACATTTCCTTGAAGAAGACATACAGAAGATGGCCAACAGACACATGAAAAGATGTTCATCATCACTTACTATCAGGAAATGCATACCAAAACTACAATGAATATCACCTCATGCCTGTCAGAATGACTAAAATCAACAACACAAGAAACAACAAGTGTTGGTGAGGATGTGGAGAAAAAGGAACCCTTTTGCACTGTTGTTCAGAATGCAAACTGGTGCAGTCACTCTGGAAAGCAGTATGGAGGTTCCTCAAAAAGTTAAGAATAGAATTATCTGGGTACCTGCATGGCTCAGTGGTTGAGTGTCTGCCTTTGGCTCAGGGCATGATCCCCGGGTCCTAGGATCAAGTCCCACATTAGGCTCCCCATGGGGAATGTGCTTCTCCCTCTGTCTATCTCTCTGCCTCTCTGTGTGTCTCTCATGAATAAATGAATAAAATCTTTTTTTTTTTTTTTAAAGAAAAAGAATAGAATTATCCTATGATCCAGCAATCACACTACTGGGTATTTACCCAAAGAATACAAAACATTACTTCAAAGGGATACATGTATCCTTTTGGTTATAGGACCATTATTTCCAATAGCCAAATTATGGAAGCATCCCAAATGTCTACCAGCTGATGAATGGATAATGTTGTAGTACACACACACACACACACACACACTGAAGTATTAGTCATAAAAAATGAAATCATGCCATTTGCGATGTTAAGGATGGAGCTATGGTGTATCATGCTAAGAGAAATAAGTCACTGGAGAAAGACAAATACCATATGATTTCACTCATGTGGAATTTAAGAAATATAGCAGATGAAAATAAGGGGAAAAAAAGAGAGAGCAAACCATAAAACCGACTCTTAACTATAGAGAATGAACTGAAGATTGCTGGAGGGGAGGTGGGTGGGAGGATGGGTTAATGGTAATGAGTATTAAGGAGGGCACTTGTGTTGAGCACTGGGTGTTACATGTAAGTAATGAGTCACTAAATTCTACTCCTGAAACACAATATATTAATCAACTGGAATTTAAATAAAAAGTTAAAACTACAAAAAAGTGGTATATATATATATATATATATACACATATATATATATATATATATATATATACAGACAGACATACAGTGGTATATTTAAAAAGAATTAAATCTTGCCATTGGCAACAGAATGTATAGAGCTAGAGAATATCATGCTAGGCAAAATAAATCAGTGGAGAAAGACAAATACCATACGATTTTACCCATATATGGAATTTAAGTAGCAAAACAAACAAGGAAAGCGAAAGAAAGAGAGAGGCAAATTAAGAAACATTTCTTTTTTTTAGAGAGAGAGTCTTAAGCAGGCTTTACACCCAGCATGGAGCCCAACACACAGCTCCATCTCGTGACCCTGAACTCATGACCTAAGCTGAAATCAAGAGCCAGATGCTTAACCAACTGAACCACCCAGGTGCCTCAAGAAACAGATTCTTAATTATAGAGAACAAACTGATGGTTACCAGAGGGGAGGTAGATGGGGAGATGTGTGAGGTGATGGAGATAGAGGAGTTCAACTGTTGTGATAAGCACCAGGAGATGTATGGAAGTGTTGAATCACTATATTGTACACCTGAAATTAATAAAATATTGAATGTTAGAAAAATTTCCTTTAGAGAGACACCTACTCCATGGAACACCTTTCCACATTAGAAAATCTCTGATTTTAATTCAAAAAGTTGGATTAGATTTTTAAAATTCAGCTTAACATATAATCTACACTGTTATGACTAAAACCCAAGCCATGTTCTTGCTAGGAATTGGTTCTTACTAAAATAGCCAGTGGTCCTCACATTCCTAGAGGATTTTCAGGCAAGGCAATTCAGTCAATTTTATTTTTCCATTGATAAAATGATAAAAAAAATTAAATTTATTCCTCAAATACTTGTTGAGCACCATCTCCTGGGTGCTAAGGATTCAGTAGTAGGCCAAAACATACAGAAAGCCCTACATTAATGAAAACTACTTTGGGAAGGAACAAAGCAAGGAAGGAAAGTCAATGTGAAGGTAGACTTTTTACAGAAATGTGTCAGTTAGTTATACACAGATATTTGCTGTGCAAAATATTCTTGGATTTGGAAAACAGGTTGAAGATTGGTTAATTTATATGGTTAGAATTCATTAAAGTATAATGAAATAAATTAAATTATTCAGTAATAACTATACTATAGATTTATTATGGAGGAAACATATGTAGTGTTTAGATTTCACTTCCTATACCATGAAGAGCTTACACATAAAGTATTATATCTAATTTCCATATCATAACATGGTTCTGCTTCAATGTGGCAAATCTCTACTTCAGTAGCATTTTTTAACCTATTTTCAGTGCTAATGTCTGAGATTAATCAACTACTATCAGCCTCAGGAAGTGTCATATCTCTTACATGAGAATTTTCCACTTATTCCCACATAGCAGCAGCAATAATAAGAACAAAAAAGGACAACAGACACAGAGTCACGACAATTATTCAGATTTTAAAAAGAGGGTAAAGAAGTGCAAAGGGATGAACAAAGAATTGCCCAATTAACCAGTTGGCTTCTATACAGAATTCCTCCCCATGAAGGGAAGTGAAGGGTTGGGAAGTCACAGAGTCACAGTCAGCATAGGAGAGACCCTGGCTTTGGGAATCAATGTTCCTTATAAATTCTTCATTAAATGAGGAATAAGACAGCTAATAGAATAAGGTTAATCAAGGCACAGAACAGAGGGAATTATATATGGCACAGGATTTAAATAAAAGGCCAGTGGGTTAACCACTGGTTCTCAAACTTGAGTGTGCATCAGCATCTCTATGAAGGCTTGTTAAAACACAGACTGTTTCTGATACAGTAGGTAGGAATGGGACCTGAGAATTTACATTTCTAAGTATTACTGATGCTGAGAGTCCAGGGATCACACTTTGAAAACCACTTGGGTGAGATACACAAAATAGATGCAGAAAAGTAAGGGGCATACAACAGGCAGGATGCTCAAATGGCCCCCGTTATTTTTGTGCCCCTCTCCTTGAGTACAGGTGGAATCTACACATATGACAGAGTATCACTCTGATGATTAAGTTAATAATAAGTTAGCTATGAGTAATCAAAAGAGAAATTGTCTCGGTTGGGTTTTACCTAATCAGGTAAGCCTTTAAAGAAACGTATTCCAAATGGCCTGGAAGTAAACAACAGCAGTATTGTGAACTGCCTATGGGGCCCATGTGTCACCTATATTTAATTGGACAAATATTTACTAACTGACTAGTATTTGTATGTAAGACTCTAGTGGGCTCTGCTGTGATTTTTTTTTTTTTTGAAAATCACAGTTCTGTTTCTTAAAGGGCTCAGTGTCTAATAAGAGGGATAACACTAGAACACATATAATTTTCCTCAAGGCAGATTATAATAAAAGCCCTAAGAGAGACATAAGCAAAGTGTTAGAGCAGTTTAAAGGAAGAACAGGTCACATCTGGCTGGGAATAGAAATATTTACTAGAGAAAGAGGCATGGGAGAGAGTACTAAAAAATAAAAAAGATTACCATAAACAGAGAGACTGGAAAAAGAAGAGCAAAGGGGTTGGATAAAATGGCAGGATATATTCCAAGGAAATAGACCAAATAAACAAAAGCTTAGAGGTATAAAAAATATAGGGTATATTTCCAGAACTGCAGGTGGCCTGCTTGGAGTATAAGTACCAACAAGGTAGGAGAGGAAGATGAGGCCAGAAAAGTAAGTAATAAAGGCTTCTAAATGTTAAAAAGGATCAGTAATTGGAAGAAACAAAGTGGGAATCAGTGATGGGGAGCGATCAGTGGTACTAGAATTAACTGGTGACACAGTAAGTTGATGATTTACCAATCTTAAATTCCTTCTTTTCTGCTAACATAGGTTTCAAAACTGTTCCAGAGCATTATATTACCTTAACTTTAAATACAAATGTGTGTTTGAAGATATTAAAAGAAGTGATATGAGGCACAAAATTCCATTATACTTAGACAGATAACCTCTATGGCTAATTGGAAATTTCTCATATATTTCTCTAGGTATTTATATGTACTACAAATAGCTTATCCTAACTTTTATGACTTGTTCTTAATGCTAGCTGGGTATCTATATCCCAATAGATTATCCTTTGCCAATTTGGTCTTCATTTAGAGGGATTTTATCTCCTTGGCTTTTCCTTTCTAAGGACAGAAAATTCTCAATCTGTTTTTCTAAACTGGTCTTTAGAAATGTGGCTATCCCTCTAAGTCAACAAAATTCCTTATCTTTCTGACATTGGTCAGATGTGTCCCTATCCCAAATCCTAGGAGGTATCACATGGAAGAAAAGAGATAACACAGTTTCTATATGTTGATAACACCCCCTTCCTGTAACATACAGAAATTTACATACATTACTTTTAATTTAAAAAGGAGTATTTGAAAAGTCTTGTTTGTATTACAAACGTTAAAAATATTTTTTAAGTGAGAATTACTTCCAGATTCCTTCTAAATTTATATGTAACTTATCTTACTTAAAGTACTTAGTATTTAAATAATAGTGTTTGTTAGTTGACTCCACTCAGCACCACATAGAAAATCTGGATTCCTTAAAACACGGTTCAACTGGAAAGCTTAATGTGAAAAAAAAAATCAACTTCGATTTTAGGGAATGTACCTTGGAGTACACCAATGCTCCCCCTGAGGAAAAAAAAAAAGACAAATAGAAAATGAGATGCATTACTTAAAGCATTTTGAAAATGAGATGCACTATTTAAATGCATTAGTGACCTACTGAAGCAATGAGAAAGAAGGGAGGTCAAGATTCTGAAGATTCTTGAGAAGAGACAACCATGGAAAGAAAAGCTGAGAATCTCTAGCCGCTTCTTCCCTGGGGAAATTTGGCAATGCTGGATCTTAGAATCTGAGAATTGGCTACTATGGAGAAACACCAGCAGAGTTTTAGGTGGCCCTGCAGTACTTGAGATATAAAATTAGAGATTTGTAGGGCTAGTACTCAATTGAAAACGATTGTTGAGACTTCAGCTGAGCTACTCTATAGTATTGCTACCTCAGCATACATTTTGTTTAGTCAAATGGCCTGCAGGGGCTTCAAACTGACACTAGCCCCTTGTGTAAGTACATACCCTAGATAACAGCCCCTAAAGTCACAAGCAAATTGTGATCAATAGTCTCCCATGCCTCCTGGGGCCTTCTTCTTTGTATATTCCATACAGCTTACAAAAACCTCAGTCTTCACTCCTACCTAGCAGCAGAAAAGGTAAAATTGCAGAAAGAGAACATGATATGGAGCCTATATAATTTTTAATACACAATACTCATTTTTGATACACAATAGATATTGTATATTTAAAAGGATGTCAAGAAAAGGATCATACAAACAAAACTCAAGAGATTATACAGACCTCTATGTGATTTGGTGATTGGACTTAGCAGACAACAACTTTGAAATTACTATGATTAACATGTTCAATGAAATAGAGGAGAAGGAAAAAATACATTCAAATACTGAAAAAGGCAAAAATTGAAATTAAGAATTCAACACATGGATTTAACATAGATTATATACAAAGGATTAAAATGGTAAGTAAACTCAAGGCAGGTAATTGTGAAATATCAGTACTAAAGAACAGAGTAAAATATGAGTGGGAGACACAAAAAAGAATATGAAATACATGTGAAGCATAGTGCAAAGGTCTAACAAAAATGTAACTGGAGTCTTTTGAGGAGAGGGAAGAGAAATAGAAACTAAAGAAATATTTGAAGAAATAAAGATTACTATTCCAAAAGATGAAAGACATAAAAATATAGATCAATAAGCTCTGTAAACTTCAAGAAGGATAAAATAAAAAGAAGGATAAATACTTGTAGCACATCAGAATAAAACTTCTAAAAAGAAAAGACACAAAGAAAATTTTCAAAGCAGCCAGAGAAAATTTTTACTTGAAAAGGATCCACAGGGGCCTGGGTGGCTCAGTTGGTTAAGCCTCTGCCTTTGGCTTAGATCATGATTCTGGGGTCCTGGAATCAAGCACCACATCAGGCTCTCTGCTCAACAGAGGCTGCTTCTCCCTCTCCCCATTGCTGTGCTCTCTCTCTTGCTATCTCTCTCTCAAATAAGTAAAATCCTTTAAAAAATGGATCTACAGACTGGTTGGTAACTTGTCAACAATAATTGAAACCATAAAACAATGGTATGACATAACTAAGACTACTGAAGGATCATAACTGCCAATCTAGAATTGTACTCCTCAAAATCTTTCAAAATGACAAGTGATATACTTTTCAGAAAAACAGAAACTGACACTGAGGTAATCTGTTGCCAGCAGACCAACAGAAGAAAAATGATCACAGATGAAAACACCAAATATAATAAAGTCATGAAGAGTAGGAGAAAAAGTAACAATTTAATACTGACTGTACAGAATGATGATGATGATGTCATCTTACAGAGTTTGAACTACAGAAGAACTAAAATGCAATTAAGAATAATAAAGAAAGCAGAAGGGGGTAAATTGAATTAAGAACTTATTAGATCTTAGCATTATCTGGGAAGTGTTAGAAGTAATCATTTACATTATTAGCTTGCTATAAATCAAGAACATAAATTATACTAAGGTAGTCACTAAAGAAAAGTTAAAGAATGACTAACAAGTAACATATGAAAACAAAATAATAAAAAAAAATTAAGACAATAGTAAGCAAGAAAGGAGAGGGAAAAAACCATTAAACAGGTGAGTCAAATAGAAAACAAAGGAAGACAGATTTAAACCCAACAGTATAATTACAATAAATGTAAGTGGCCTAAATATTCTAAGTAAAAGACTAAGACTGTCAGACCAGATTAAAAAAATTCAACTATATTCCAAATATAAAAGATACATCTTAAATATATAAAGACAAAGATTGAAAGTAAAATATGAGAAAAGTTGCCTTAGCTATATTAACATCAGATGAATAGATTTTAAAACAAGTAGCATTACCAGAGATAAAGAGGGACTTTTCATAAAAATAAAGGGATCAATCCCCAGGAAAAATAAAAGTTCTAAATCCGTTTGCACTCAAAGACAGAGATTCAAAATATATAAGGCAAATATATATAAATATAAATATATATATATATATATATATATACATATATACATATATACACACACACAGAAATCAACAGTACTAAAAGAAAAATGGTCTAAATTATAATCATAGCAGGGAGATTTTAATATTTAATCTAAGTAGCTGACAGAGCAAGCAAGCCAAATCTTAGAAAGACTATAGAACATCTGAACAACACAGTCAGCAAAGTTTGTCTAATTTAAGCATGAAGAAAAAAAGAATTCACATTCTTTTCCAATGTATATGAAATACTTAACATGCTCTACTATATTCTGGGTTACAAAAATGTCTTAACAAATTTTAAAAGACAAAATCACTTAGAGTATGGTTTTGACCACAATGGAATTCAGCTAGAAACTGATACTAATACCAACTCCCTGCAAAATAACAACAGCAACTACAATACACTATAATCCATTACACAGTTGTGAAAAGGAGCATTTTAAGAGGTGCAAGTTCTTTAAAAAATGTGTCAAATTTTTTAATTCAACATACTAAATATGTTTGTAAATAAACTTATGCCATAAAAATACATACAGTAAAATAATTCATGGGAAAAAAGAAAATTAAAAAGAAATAGAAAATATTTTGACCTAATTATAAAGAAGAAATAACATATCAAAACTCATGGGATGCAGCTAAAGCCTTACATAATGAAAAATTATGTCCTTAAAAGCACTAATGAGAAAAGAAAAAAAGACTAAAAAGCAATTTTTTAAGCTTCCATCTCAAAAGCTAGGAAAAGAAATATATAAACCACAAGAAAAAATAACAAACACAATGGCAGAAATCAACTAAAACTGATGAAAATCTATCAAGACCAATCATTGAAAAAAAAAAGCATACACAAATTACAACATTAGGGAAAAAAAGTGAGTATCACTAGAGATTTTATGGACATAAAGAATATATTAAAGGACTAACTGGAACAAGTTTATACCATAAAATGTGGCAGTTTGAATGAAATGAACAAATCCTTGAAAAACAGCACTTTGAACAAAGCTGACAAAAGAATACAAATACTGAATAATCATACATGTGAGCACATGTGTGCATGAAAACACACTAAATAATTAAATATATTATTGAACATCTTATGCTGAAGAAAGCTCCAAGCCCAAATGGCTTCATTGGTGAAGTCTTCCACAAATTATAAGGAAGACTTACACTAATAAATTCTTATAAAGGGGATCCCTGGGTGGCGCCGCGGTTTAGCGCCTGCCTTTGGCCCAGGGCGCGATCCTGGAGACCCAGGATCGAATCCCACGTCGGGCTCCCGGTGCATGGAGCCTGCTTCTCCCTCTGCCTATGTCTCTGCCTCTGTGTGTGTGTGTGTGTGTGTGACTATCATAAATAAATAAAAAAAATTAAAAAAAAAATAAATTCTTATAAAGAACAGAAAAGGTCAGAATGAATCACAACTCTTTAATGAAACCAGAGTATTTATTTTTGGTATGCATTACATTTCAGGTAGCTGCTCACTTAGATACTTTTTTTTTTTTTTTTACAATCACACAATAATATTTAATTGCAAACCAAGACATGGTATGATATAATGACTATGTATGTTCCCAAACAGGTTCTACGGTTGTTGAGAGAATGGAAATGAGACCAGAATAATCTTGATAGCAAAATCTAACAAGAACATTACAAGAAAATTACAAATCAATCTCTCTCTTAAAGATAGATGCAAAATTCCTAAGCCACATAGTAGCAGGTCAAATCCAGCTATGTATTAAAAAATATTAGATTATGACTAAGTGAAGTTTATTATAGGAACAAAAGGGTAATATAACATTTGAAAATCAGTTCATATAATTTACCTCACTAACAGAAAAAAAAGGGGAAAAATATGTGGACATTGCAAGAGTCACAGAGAAAGCATGTGATAATGCCAATCAATACAAGGAAGTTCACTGTGTACCCAGAACAGGAGAGAAGTTTCTCTAATAACAAAGAAGTAAATGGGAAAAAATGACAGTCTGGAACCCAGCTTCCAGATAGGGGAATGCTCCAGGCCCAGAACACTGATTGGGCAATCCAGGAGGACAACAGGTACAGTAATGGCTACTTCCCACCACCACGTGGCAACAACAAAAAAAACCTCATTTAACAAATTCAACACTCATCTGTGATATAAACTTTTAGCAACAATGAATAAAAGAGAATTTCATTAATCTGGTGAATGAGTATTTACAAAAACAAAACAGAACAGGTGTAATACTAAATGGTGAATTATTGAAAGCTCTCTTCCTGAGACTGAGAATGAGACAAGCATTTCCAATACTATTATTTCTATTCAAAACTGCATCAGAGATCCTAGTTAGCAGAATAAGGCAAGAAAAACTAAAATATATTTGCAGTAGCATATATGACTAATAACCAGAATAAAACAAGAACTATGAATTAAAAATAACAAGGCAACTGGTGGAAACTTGCTGAAACAATAATATTTAGAGGAACAAACATAAATGAAAAGAAGCATTCAGGCTTCAGACTGGGCTTGATCCAGTGGCTCAAGGATGTTACCAAGGACCCGGTTTCCTTCAGTTTCACCACTCTACCATCAGCAGTGTCAACTTCATCCAAGAAGGCTGGCTCTTATGGTCAAAAGATGGTTGTCAACAACTCCAGTAGCTACACGCTTTCTCGTCAGAGGCAGAGAGAGGAGATTGAGATTGTTCAAACATTTTAAGCAAGAGACCTGAGGTTTACTTTGACTGGGCTGATTTGGGACACATGCTCCCCTCTTATCGAGACCTAAAGAGGCACTGCATTGGTGAATTTAACTTAATCATATACTCCGTTACTTGGATTTGAAGGTAGAGTCAAGGTTTCAGATCTGTGTGCATCCTCAAAGAGAAATAGTGGTTGGGAAGGAGGTACTTCAGAGGTGCCCAACATCCTCTGTCCACACTGCCCTTGCCCCAGTAGCTTTTTTCTGGTGTCAAAGAAAATATCCAACAGGTCGTTTTTATTCCTTTTATAAACAACTTAATAATAGTAGTTCATGTAACATCCAACTGTTACAGTGTTTCTTTTGAAAATTTAAAAGATCTCCCAGAGCTTCCATGAGTTCTCCATGGTGCCACAGGACACAGCAGTGTGGTCCAGGAGCTACAATGATGGTTGGTGGGAAGGCAACCATACATTGAGACTGGCTTTCTAAGTTAACATTCATGATAAAAAATCAAGTACCCATCACTTTGGAACAAAGAATAGAAACTTATACAGAGGAGAAACTACGAAAGCGTACTTGTTGACATTATTTATCAACATCATATTGTGAATATCCATTACCTCTAATGAGACCAGAGAATATTGAGGAGGGATGGAGCTTAGAGAAGGGGCAAGAAAGAGATAAAAACTCATCCGTCCCTGCTCCCCACTGAGCCAAGAGCTCTGAAAGATGATGTGCATTCCTGTGCTTGCCTTAGAAACTTGAAGTCCTGGTGGAATATGTTTGGCTGTCTTCTATACTGGCTCTTCTGTAATCTGAGCTCTGGACCAAAACAGTTAAACCACTTTGTAAACTTGTGATCAAATTTAAAAAAACCTGGGTTAATGGCAAATAAGGAGTTTTAGATAGCAAAAATATAGAGATAAAAATAGGAGAATATTTAATAGCCTTTATTTTAGAGCTCTGGGTTTTATTTTTTTTTATTATTTTTTTTAATTTTTATTTATTTATGATAGTCACACAGAGAGAGAGGCAGAGACACAGGCAGAGGGAGAAGCAGGCTCCATGCACCGGGAGCCCGACATGGGATTCGATCCCGGGTCTCCAGGATCGCGCCCTGGGCCAAAGGCAGGCGCTAAACCGCTGCGCCACCCAGGGATCCCCGAGCTCTGGGTTTTAAAACTAAAATTAAAAACTTACCTATAGTTAACTAGCATAATTCTTATTTCAGTGGATCTTTTTGTCAATCTTTCAGTCAATCTTTTTGCCAATACAACATCCTAGGCCTCTAAAAACCTGCCCCAAGTGTTTCTGTGAGTTCCTGAGGACTGTCTCACATGAGCGCATTAGCAAATCTGGTCAATTTTCACCAAGTTAGAATAAATGAAGATAATTCATCAGTTTGTAGAATTTTAATCCCTTTTTTTCTCTATGTGTCCACTCCACTGATTATCACTACATCTCCTGTACACTCCTATATCCACTGAGTCTACCCAGACCTGCCAGACCTATCAAGTACCACCACATTTTATGTGCATGACTGGATACTGTTGCCATCTCCTGCGGATACCACCTTATCTGCGGTATGTAGCTGCATGGTTTTCCATGAGAAAAAGCAGACATTTAATCATAAGATTACAGAACAGTTCCCCTCCTCAATACCTTACCACCGTATCAACAGGGCTCCAGTATAATAAGAGTGGATTACAAATGAGAGAGCTGCTAGACACACACACTATTTAAGAAGGAGTTCTTAGGGAAACCTAAAGACAACGGGAAGAAACACACACACAAAACCCACGAACAAACCCACAAATGAAAGCAAAAAACCCTAGAGGGAACGAAAGCCTCTGGCACAGCTACAGCGAACATTAAACATAGCCCAGCTCCTGATTAGATTAATGTTAACACCTCATACTACAAACCTGATACCTCAGTTCTTATCACCAGGCATATCATATCTAGGTTTCAGCAAAAAATTACAAGTTATCCAAAAAGTTAAGACACTCATCTCGCAAATGATACAAACAGAAATATCTGCCCTTATCTAGTCCCTCTGCCCAATAGCAGGGGAATCTCGTGACCAAATGATACTGTGTGCTCTAAAGTGGGTGAAGACAAAAAAATATTCAGAGCCTCAACCTTCACAAATTCAGAACTGAATGAAACTCCACTTCTAGTGAAATAGTCACATTACCTGGGTTAGAAATCAGTGTACACTTCCTATTCCTAATCTGTACAATGGTGTTTTTTGTAACATCCACCTTTAGTGTTGTTACAACAGGTAAATTGACTAATACAAATTGGTACTTACAAGAGCACCAAACACATAATAAGCTCTCAAAAACTGGCTATGACTAGTCACAAAAACTTAAAGTCATTCAGATATCTAAATTTCTGCCATGTCTCCAGTTACTATCAACAATCTTGTATTATAGTGAAGAAAGATTGTAATTTGATGTGTGGTAATCGGCAAATAACAGAGCTAGAGTAACTAATTTTTTGACTGTAAAGAAGAAATTTCATTCACGCCTTTCTAAATTCAACTATTTTTAGAGAGCATTAATACAAATAGTGTCACTGCTTCATTTCTAAGAGGTTTTGATGCCTTCATTTCCCGGTGTTAAGCTAAGGATCACTATCAGCAGTAGGTACAGACTTAAACGATCAACAATTCTCTGGTAGAAGAGAAACCCAATTCTTAGAACAGCATGTCTCAAGGATGATCACCTTTCAGAGTAAATGTGGCCTCATCCTGAGAAGACAATTTCTAATTTTAAGGAATCTAAGTGAAATATTTTGCTTGACTATTAGAATTCTAAATTTGTGATTTAATTATATTGTATTACAATTTTTGTTTGTGAATAGAGGGTGTAATTTTAAGTTTTGCTTGGCCATCCTTACGTTTCAAATTCAAGTGGTTCTTGTGACTATGGTCTTGGAGCAAGGGAAAATTATCTCCAGTATGTCTTCCTTCCTACTAAAACCCTACACCATTAATGGCTTAGTATATTCTACCTGCCTTAAAAGACTCATTGGTTCCCATTTTGGTGCTTTACTTGAAATTTGTTTTCTTGCTATGATGCTGTATTCAATTCTCAATGACTATTCACAAAAATAAAGTATGGTTTGGGTTATTTTCAATGTCAAGAAGTATTTATACTTCTGACTCAGCAATTCTTATACATATATTCTCTCAAATAGACACCCACATATTTGTTGTAACATTTTTGTAATGACAAAAATGGGAGCAACCTACCTATTAGCGGGAGAAAGGCTAAATAATGAAATTTCTCTGTTAGAATACTATGCAACCATTAAAAATAATTATATGGATGTTATCTAGGTTTAAAAGAATGATATAGATATTTATGTACTGATATGTAAATATGCTGAAACCATATTGATAAAAAAAAGTTGTAGAAGAGTATGACCTCAAAGTCTGTAAAAAAACAAACAAACAAACAAACAAAAACCACATTTCCATACACATAGTGAATTTACGGAAGGATGCAAAAAACAATCTGCTAATGGGGATTAGCATGGGGGAGATTTTGATGGGGGAGAGGAGCCTCCCATCATAGAATGGGAAGTCATAGAATTTGCTTCCCACTCTAAGAGCTTTTTAGTTTGAATAATAACTTTATAAAAATAAACAAATAGAACGATTTCAGACATGTTTAGGTATAAAAATAAATCACAAAATTGTAATTTATTACATTTTATCTCTTAAAAAACTATATATTTTTACATATATTGATAAATGCAGGCATAGACTAATGTCTAGAACCATAGAAAAATATTTTAATTAGGAATTAAAATATTATTTGAAAAGGTATTTACTTGATAAAGTGCCTCTTAAGATTTTGTTCTCATTTTTGCTATCTGAAAATATCCAGTTAAGTATCCCATCATTTTTAGTGCCAAGATTATGATTTCCTGAGGTGCTAATATATGCATTAGCTCATATAATGCCTTTCTCAACAGCTCTAAGACACCGTACAGATATAAATGATTGACAAAACTGGTAAAAATGGCACCTAGTATGTGGATATTTTTTAAAATCTTTTTTTTATTAAGTATAGGGATGCCTGTGTGACTCAGTTGTTTAAGCATCTGACTTTTGGTTTTGGCTCAGGTCATGATCTCATGGGTCATGAGACTGACTTCCAAGTTGGGCTCCACACTCAGGCAGGTGTCTGCTTGAAAAATTCTCTCTCTCTTCCTTTCCCTTCAATTCATTCTTTCCCTCTCTCTCTCTCCAATAAAATTTCTAAAAAATTATTAAGTATAAAAGTCATATTAAAGTGAAAATCATACACTTAATGAATTATCATAAGGTAAACACCTTTTTTGCCATCACACAGGTCAAGAAATAGAACATTACTAGAACTTTCAAAATGCTCTTCTTAGTCCCTCTCCACTCATAAACCCTCCCTTCTCTTAAAAGATAATCAATGTTCTCATTTTTGTTACCATATTTTTACCTATTTTTAAACTTCACATAAACGGAATAGCACTGGTTATTTCCATTGCTTGAATGGGCATTTTACAATGATATCTGTATGTGTGTGTGTGTGTGTGTGTGTGTGTGTGTATACACACATATATACACACACATCTATATGAACATTCTTGTACATGTCTTCTGGTATTTATGCATACATGCATGCATTTCCATCAAGGAGTGCAACTATTGGTATGAACCCGTTCAATTTTAGTAGGTGATACAAAATAGTTTTCTAAATTACCAGTACCAATTTACATCCCTACCAGCAATATGAATACCCATTGCTCTATATCCTCCCCATAAAATTTTCAGGCTTTTCATTTTAGCCATTCTTATGTATTTGAAATGCTATCTCCTTGTGGTTTTAATTTCCATTCGTCTGAAGAGTAATGATGTCACCTTTCATATCTTTATTGGCCATCTGGAAATCCTCTTTTGTGAAGTGTCTGTTCAAGTCTCCTGCCCACTTTTTTTTTTTCTTATTCACCTATAAGTGTTCTTCACGTATTTTGGATATGAGTTCTTTGTTGATTACACAAGTTGCAAATACTGTCTTTGTGGCTTTCATTTTTATTCTCTTAACGATTTCTTTGAGTGGTAGTTCTTAATTTTAATGTAGTCTACTTAGTGTGATGTATTAGTAATCTTCTTTTTTTAGATAGTGTTCTGTTTAGGAAACCTTGCCTATCCTAATGCCCTGAAGATAGTCCTCTATTTTATTTTCTGCAAGATTTAATATTTATTTCATATTTATATCAATCTACTTGTAATGGATTCTTGTATATGGTATGAAGTCTCCTGTTTCCTCTTTTATCATATGGATAGCCAATTGACTCATCCTACTTATTGAAAGATGCCACCTGTCATAAACCAAGAGTCCATAGATGTATATGAGTAAATTTTGAGATCTCTTTTCTGGTCTTTGTCTCAATCCTTTTGCCAATTCACACACTTAATTCTTTTGTTTTATATTTTAAAAATAATGATATTTGAAAAATGAACATCTCCATATTTCTTTTTCTTAAGATTCTTTGCTATTCTTGATATATTGCATTTCCATATAAATTTTAGAATCAGCTTGTCAGTTTTCATAAAAACCTGGAATTTTTATTTGGTTTGGTTGAATATATTCATCACATTAAAATCACTGAATTTAGGGAAAATGAACATCTTTACAATAGAAAGTTTTCCAATGCATGCATATTTATTAAGGTCTTCTATGCTTTCAATAATGTTTTATGGTTGTCTGGATATGAAAGCTTTCTATTAAGCTTTTATTAAGCTTATTCCTAGGCATGTGATGCTTCCTAAGACTATTCTATATGGTGCTTTAATTTTTTTTCTTTGTCTAAGTCCTATTTATTGCTGGTATAGAGAAATGCAACTGATTTTTGTATATTGTGTGCTCAGCCTTCTTGCTAATACTCTAACTCTAAACATTTATCTGAAGATTCTTTTGAATTCTCCTTGACCCAATCATATCATCTGTGAACAAAGAGCTTTATGTTTTACTTTCAGATACTATATCTTGTTTTTTTTTGTCTATTGCATTTTAATATTTTAATATTAAACATCATTTTAATATTGATTGGATAGGCTGGTATTGGGCATCATTATCTCACTCAGATCTTAGAAGGTTTTCAGCATTTCAGTGATAAACACAATGTTTAAGTTTTTGTATAGGTACTCATTGTCAGATTAAGTAAATTTCCTTCTATTCTTAGTTTGAGGGTTTTTTTTAACGAACACTGAGTTTTATCAAATGGTTTTTCTGCATCTATTCAGATACAGTTTTTTCCTCTTTAATCTATTAATATGATAATTCATTAACTTATAATATTGAGTAAGACTTGCATTCCCAGAATCATTTAACAGTCGTATGTCTTATTACCTATTGGACAAAGGCATCTGCTAATCATTGTTGCAAAATCACTTGGGCCTTCTCCTGTTTCTCTCTCTTAGATTGTTTCTCTCATTCACCACTGTATCCCTCCCTAACATGAGACTTGATACCCATGTGGTCAAGGTAGATGACTTAATAGATATTAGCACTTAATAAATACTGAGTGAACATTTGTAGACATTACTTAGATGCTTTTGGTTTAATTAGATGGTCTATATCATACATCTCAGAATTCTGTTACATCTTCTTTTAAATTATTTAGATTTAGGGGCAGTGTTGGGAATCTGAGAGATCTTGTTTCCAATCCCTGCTCTAGGGCAGAAACATGCCTAGCATATTCAAGGAACACTGAGGAGGCAGAAGTGGTTGAACAGGGTTAAGGATGGGGACTGTCGGGATGCCTGGGTGGCTCAGCGGTTGAGCATCTGCCTTTGGCTCAGGGCGTGGTCCCAGAGACCCAGGATGGAGTCCCACACCGGGCTCCCCTTGAGGGGCCTGCTTCTCTCTGCCTATGTCTCTGCCTCTGTCTGTGTGTCTGTCATGAATAAATAAATAAAATCTTAAAAAAAAAAGGATGGGGACTGTAGGAGTAAGGTTGGAGAGTTGAGTGTGGGGAGATCATGGGGACCTTGAAAAGCATTGTAAGGACTCTAGCTTTAATTTACTGAGAGGAGAAGCCATGGGTTTGAGCAAACACCATGACTAGTATTTTAACAGGATAACTGTGGCTGGTCTATTGAAACAATCTGAAGGGTAACAAAGCAGAAATAATAATACCCAGTGAGGGAGAGAGTAGCAAGAAAACTGATGAAAAGTGGCCAAATTCTGGATGTGCTTTTAAAGTAGAAGATATGAATTTTCTGAGAAAATTGAACAAGGGGAAGTCATAATTAACTCCAAGGTTTTCACCTGAGCTTTTAGAAGGATGGAGTTACTATTGTGTGAAATAAGAAGCTGAGATTGCAGATGAAGCAGGTTTGGGGAGGCTGACACCAGAAGCACAGTCTGGGGCAGTTTACGTTTGCAACGTCTACTGGCCATCCAAATAGAGGCACCAAATAAGCCTGGAATTCGCGGATTAGGTCCAGTCTGGAGATACTTAATTGGGAGCCATCGCCATATAACAAGAATTAAAGCCAAGAAAAGGGATAAGATCATTTAAGTAAGGCATCCATGGACTGACCCTTGGTATTTTAATATTTAGAATTTGGGAAGAGGAGAACAAGTAAGAAAAGACTGAAAAGGAATAGCTTAAGAAGAATTAGAGAAGCTAGGCAAGTGTCCTAAAGCTAATTGCAGGAAGTATTTCAAAGAGGACAGAAGATCAACTGGGGATTTGCTTATCACAAGGTATGTGAGGACTAAGAATGAACCACTGGGTCTAACAATATTATAGCACATTGTAGTACTGAAGAGAATACGGATAGAGAAGAAAGGAGGTAATTTCAGCCCCTGAGTGGATGAGAAGCTGTGGGATTCAGTGTATAAGTCGAAGGATTCACTCTGCCTTATTAACCAGTTAAAGAGAAAACCAGAAAAAAAAAATCCAAAAATGCAAAAGTGGTAAGCTGTCTGAGCAATAAGAAATGGTATCTTAAGAAACCTGTTAAGATCGGAATGAGATTCTAAATCTCCTTACCTGGGGTATTACTTCAATCTTTAGGGACTTTTGATAAACAATACAGTGATTTTCACCTGGGAACGGGGAGGGTACTTCTGCTGGATAATGTTAAATTTCACCTCATTATTCAACATGCAATTAAACTTGCTTACCAATCCCTTAATAGAGTGGACATGCATGCACGCATATACGTGCACACACATATGCACACTCCAAAAATATTTTTGGAAAAGGGAAAAAAACCCTTTAGATTTCAAGAATAGTAATTTTGTATTGTCAGTTTCATTAAAGAAAATGTGACAGGTTATTCCTTTGCAAGCTTAATGACAAACCTGAAAGAGAGGCCTGAGGCAATACCTATGGCAGTTAATGTTCTAGACACTAATATACAGTAAAAGACTATATGTTTAGCATTTCTACTCTGTAATGAGTATTGAAACTGGAAAATTTCACAAACTTGAATTCCAAAATTTTGGAATTTATGGCTTGATCCATAAATTATGTACAAAGTAGCAAAAAGCTGACTTTGAAATATTTTTACGATACCCACTTTGAGATTTTTTCAATCTTAAAGAATTGTGAATTATTAAGACTGTACAAGAGATATTTTTCACTCAAAAATTGTACAGTTCATATCCTGAGTGAGCGTAACATTGAAAATAAGCCAACTAAAATTTTTGTGCATCCTTTGTCATGTCCTTTATTGGAGATTACAACAATTCTGTTTCTGCCCTGGGAGATGAGGTGAGCTGAGCTGTTGGCTGAGGCAGAGGAAGGAACACTGGAGCAAGAAAGATGCTTTGTCATTTAATGATGAGCATTTACCTAGACAATACAATGTCTATATTTGGTAAACTCTATTAAATACTTTTCCAGTTTTCGCAACAAAACCAGGTCACTTAACATAGCTGAGATGTTCGTGTTTAAAGAACCATGGTATTCATTTCAGCCCCATGCACTGTGCTCTCCACCCCACCCCTACTACTTAGTGACCTTGGTCAAATAACCTCTCTGAGCCTGTTTGCAAAGAATCTTCCTGACATCATGTTATTACGAGTATTAAGTGAGATTTTAAGCAGTAAAGAGCACGAAGGCCTTTGAACTATTATTATTGTAGTTTAATATATTAGTCTCCTATTTCTAATGACCTTTCAAAGGTTAAGAAAAGGAGGCAGAAGTTCCTATAGCCATGTGGTCTTGAACTTACATGTCACTGATAATGTTGCTGCATAAAACTAAAAGAACTAAGCAAAAGGTACACGAAGCCAAAGGTCCTTCACCTACCCCTAACTTAGTAAATCCCTATGCAAACAGATGAAATGTACATATTCATTTGTGGTAATTATTTCTATCTTTTTAAACCTATGAAACAGAAAATTATATTATCATTAATAATGATGGAAAGAATGTAATGTAAATGTTTTATAAATAATAGTGCACATATGTTCAATTATTTTGTTTTAAAACAGTAGTGAAATAGTACTTAACAAAATGAAAAACAAAAGTAAGGTAAATATAGAGAACAGGTGTTAGGGATTTAATTAATGGTACACATCACAGATTTTGTTTATTAGAGCACTCATAAAAAAAACTATATATTTCTTTTATGAGAATTCCACAACTTACTTTCTGCTATGACACCTGCTGTGAACCAAAGACGAATTACTCAGTAGTTAAAATCAAATAGTCATTTACTGGACATATCCTAAGGCTTAGCTCCATGGACATCCTCAATATACTCACGTGCACCTTTCTTAGAACTCGTTACATAGCTCTGGAATTTTATATTTTGTAATTTAAAAGGGCAACCATGATCTTTCTGCATCTCCAATCATTATCCTGCTCTATTTTCCCAGAGCACTTAATCCTCTTCTAGCATACAATTTACTTATATTTGTTATTTGTCTCATTTTACTAGACTGTAAGTTCTGGTAGGCAGGGATTTTTGTCTATCTGGTTCCCTGATGTTCCCCCCAAAACTTAGAATAATGCCTGGCACAGAGAAGCAGATCAATAAATACTTGCTAAATAAATGAATAAATGAATTCTTAAGTGTCCCTCTTTAAAAAAGATTAGGCACTCTCCCTTGTTTTCAGGCTAGGCTTACAAGGCTAAATGACATGCTTTGACATCTTTGGCTTAATATTTTATCTTAGTTTCATCACACTCAGACACAAGAGTTCTGTAGAGTTTTCTAAAAACAATCCAGCAATATTTTCTGTAATGATTGACCTTCCCCACCAATGAAAGAATAATTCTTTAAAAAAAATTTTTTTTAAAGATTTTATTGATTTGAGAGAGAGAGAGCGTGTTCATGAGCAGGAGGAAGAGCAGTGGCAGAGGGAGAGGAAGAAGCAGACTCTCCATTGAGCAGGGAGCCCGATGCGATGCAGGGCCTGATCCAAGGACCCTGAGATCATGATCTGACTTGAAGGCAGATGCTTAACCAACTGGGCCCACCCAGGAGCCCCAGAACGATAATTTTTATTCCTTAAATCAATAGCTGGCTTCACTCAGAAATTCTTTAAAAATCCGTCCTTCTATTTCACTATGATTTTTTTTGATATCTTTGTTAATAACTTGAATGATTCTTTTTTAAAAGATTTTATTTATTCATTTGAGAGAGAGAGAGAGAGCGCACAGAGGCAAGGGGAGCTGCAAGCCGAGGGAGAGGGAGAAGCAGGCTCTGCAATGAGCAGGGAGCCCAATGAGGGGCTCAATTCCAGGACCCTGGGATCCTAAACTGAACCATAGGCAGACACTTAACCAACTGAACCCACCCAGGTGCCCATGACTTGATTCTTAAAAGGTATTCTTTCTTTGTGGAAAATTATTATCTGTACCTATATTCTTTCCCTTTTTTTTCTTGGATATCAGATTTTCTCCCAACTTTCATGTCTTTTTATCATTTTCCTCAGATATTCAGTTAATATATTTATTTCATTTCACTTTTTAAAATTCTCAATCACTGTATCATGTGTGCTTCTGTGTAACACTATCTTTATTCTTATAGAATCAGTCTTGGTTCTGAAACACATGTTTAAACTTTTAAACTTATTTTTTACTTTATTTTTAAAACTTTTTTGGTAGGCTTCTGAGATTTCTATTCTGCAGTCATTTTTGACTACAGGTAGTCTTGATTTTGAAAAAAAAAATAGATTACCATGATAGAAGTGATACATCTTTTTGAGCTCTTGCCTTCTATGACAACTAGTGACAACTAAAATATCTTGTGATATCTTAAAAAAAATCTCTCCTCCCCTTACCTCTATTTCTACCATTTATGAATTTTTCCATTGGCTAATCTAAAATTAGAATATTTAAGGCATGATATCCTACAAATTAGTGTTGTATCTGGTTGGCATTTTTTTTTCTGGTCCAGGAGGAACTACTCTAATTACAGCCTCTTGCCTCCATATATTAATGCAAGAACTTTAAAATTGTGTTTCAAGAAAACCTTTCTGTTTGTAGGTAATGCTAACAATGCAGTATTAGATTTTTTTCTAACTCTTCGTTTTCTCCACTAGAGGTATTCTCCTCTAGATATATATTTTCTTTTGTTTCCATAACTCTAAAGATGTATTGTCATGTGTCCTCACATCCATAAACAATGTAGATCCCTTCCTATTCCAGAGGTACTAAATTCTAATCCAGAATTCCAGTTGTTTTAGAGGATGGATATCAACTTCTCACTGCTGTCTTCCTTTTTTGTTTTCGTCTAGTCATGTTAAAGGTGTTTGCTCCAAAAATCAATCTTTCCTTCTTTGGCTCTCAGATCTCAGGTATACTAATATCAATACCAATGCAATGGTACTAAAATGTTACAGCTAATCCCTGGCTGCTCATTTAAAAAGGGCTACCATTTTTTCAATTCTTTTGTTTCCTATTGTGTTAAGGTTGTCAAGTACACTGAAGCAAACTGATCTTTTTCCATGTTAGCATCCAATCAGGATCTTTTTTTTTTTTTTTAAGAGATTTAGAGAGAAAGCAAGAGAGAGCATGTGTATGTGAGAGGTGGGGGAGGGGTGGAGGGAGCGGGAAAGAGAAAATCCCAAGCAGACTCCTCTCTGAGTGTGAAGCCTGACATGGGGCTCGATCCTAAGACCCTGAGATCATAACCTAACCTGAAATCAAGAGTTGGTCACTTAACTGACTGAGCCACCCAGACGTCCCAGGATCCTCTTCTTATACCAGTCAAAGATGGTAGTTTTTTATCATAAAAGATATTTAAAATATTTTTTCCAGATATGCTCAGCACTATAACAGGAATTATTAGCCATGGTCTCTATCACAAAAGAGCTTATTATAGAGTATGAAAGACAAGACATGAAACAACTGATTATGAAATAGAGATGATAAAACTTGTGGTCGGTGGTCAGAGATGAGAGGAATCAATGAAGATTAAAGGGCAGATAGACAGGGATAGGGAGTGGGAAGGAAGGACAAAGATCTTCTGAAATGGGGGCAGGAGGGAATGTTTTACATTCATGAAACGTAGAAAATGGGAGTATAGAAATAATTATAAGCCATGCAAAATTTTGTACAAGAAAATTTATAGAAATATTGAACATATAACAAAATATTCACTAAAATACGTCTGCTTAGAATTCTTTTTCTGAATATTAATTTTATGTTTTAGAATAAAGTTGTATGCTTCAGAATCATGTCTTCATTCCACCCTGGGTATGATTTTATGTTTATTGAGTACAACAGAATTTACATATAGAATCTGTAGTTCTGATGTGAATTTGAGTCCCAGTCTAGATTATATGAACTGTGTGACTATAGGCTGTCTCAATCTGTCTTTATACATATGAGATGGAAATATCTATTAATGCCATTATGAAGCTCAAATAAAACCATGTGTAGTATATAAAGGCTCTACAAATAGTACATTCTCTATTAAAATTGGTGTATTAACATACATAGGATATTTGCTTTCTTTTACTTTTTTATTCCAGAATCTGCACAGGGGATATGTGATTCACCATTTTATTGTGAGAAGAGCTTTCATGCTTTATCTGGAACATGGCAGCAATCACTCTCCAGTTAGATCTAAATGACTGAATTGCAAGGTGAACCATATTGGTGACTAACTCATTTTCCCTCACCTCCAGCACCCTCTTTTCCCAAGATCAAGCAATTTTCCTGTGTAATGAACTGTATCTGCTATCAAGTGGCCTGAAAATTAAGAGGTCCAAAGCATCTCCCAAGTCCTCATTTCCTATTTGGTATCATGATGTCTTTTGCTGCTACATCACAGATCTATGTTTTCCAAGGCTACAAAAGAGAAATGCAAAAATGAATGGAACTACAGAACAATTTCATATATTGTTCTGTATTGAAAAACTTCAATCAATTTTGAATT
Source organism: Canis lupus dingo (assembly GCF_003254725.2). NCBI lineage: Eukaryota > Metazoa > Chordata > Mammalia > Carnivora > Canidae > Canis > Canis lupus. Next base: position 13,675,183 of record NC_064244.1, on the reverse strand, counting down.
ATTTAGTTGATGGTTTTCTAGCTAATGGGCTGTCAAAATTCTTTGCATGAAATGCTTTTGTCTGGTTGAGTTTTTGGATCATCCTGATGCTGACTGGCACTGAGAGGAGAGCAGATACAACAAGGACATGATTTAAAACCAACCTCAACCACCAAAAGTGGATTTTAGTAGTTTGATGTATGTCCATAACATATCCAAAGTCTGAAGAACCTGAGTTCAGGGAAGGACAAAAACATAAGTAAACTAGGTAATAAGCAAAAAAAAAAAAAAAATCAGGTTGTACATTTTCTCCTATAAGCACAGAAAATAGGGTAGCCCCGGTGGCGCAGCAGTTTGGTGCTGCCTTCAGACCAGGGCCTGATCCTGGAGACCCGGGATCAAGTCCCATGTTGGGCTCCCTGTATGGAGCCTGCTTCTCCCTCTGCCTGTGTCTCTGCCTCCCTCTCTCTCACGAATAAATAAATTTTAAAAATCTTTTTAAAAAAATAGGCACAGAAAATAACATGAGAGACACCTAACTCTGGGAAATGAACAAGGGGTAGTGGAAGGGGAGATGGGTGGGGGGTTGGGGTGACTGGGTGATGGGTACTGAGGGGGACACTTGGCGGGATGAGCACTGGGTGTAATGCTATATGTTAGCAAATTGAACTCCAATAAAAAAATTTAAAAATATATAATAGAGAAGAACTACAATTTACTCAATCATCTCAAAAACTGTATTTTTCTCATACAGTCATGTTTTAAATTATTTTCTTTAGCAGATAGTATCTGAATAATTTCTCCTACTAACCATTTCTGCTATTGATGCTGAACATATGATGTTTTATCTTCATATATTACTTTTTGGCATTTACTAAAAATGTTACCAGTTAGCGAATAAAAATATCTACCAGAAAATCTTTCATACTATTATGACATTATTTGAAAAATAGAAACACATATTTATCGGTAATACAAATGAGTAGATTCAGGAAATAAGTTGAGCTACTAAAGATCAAAGATACTTATTTAACGGCAATAATAAATTCAATGTATACAAAATGACTAGCTTCCGTAACTATTTACAACATTAAAATAATGTAAATTGTTAGTTGTGAGTAATAGCAAATCACTTTGAATAATGTTGGTTCTAAATGCACATGCTTTACATACTATTTTAGCTAGGAATAAATTCAGCTATAACTAAAATATGGTTACAAAGATAAAACAACATAATTATCTACATATACAGCAACAATATAAAACAATATCAAATGTGGGAATAAAATAATTTGGCTCTTTGTGGACATCTTTATGATCTGTAAAAACACTTTGTGAAGTAACCTAGAAAGAAAAACGAGATTAAATTCAATTGCATTTGACAGTTGGCCCAAATCCAAGTCGATAATTTCAGACAAAACTGGTCATAAAACCAAAGCCAGTCCTTTTCTAAACCCTTAAGAAATAAAAAGCAAATATTTTTTCAAAACTATATCAAGGTAGATTTAACATAATAGTCAAATATTTGATATGCCATGTCAGTTCAGACCTGTTTTTGACATTTTAACTCCATTGCAGAGAAAACAAAAAGAAGTAAAAAAATATCAACTCAATTCATGTAACTGAAATGAGTTGATATCATAGGGGCTGTAATAAAATACAAAAGAGCCAGGGCACCTGGGTGGCTCAGTGGTTGAATGTCTGTTTACCTTTGGCTCAGGTTGTGATCTCAAGGTCCTGGGATCGAGTCCCGCATCAAGCTCCCTGCAGGGACCCTGCTTCTCCCTCTGCCTGTGTCTCTGCCTCTCTCTCTCATATGAATAAATAAAATATTTTAAAAATACAAAAAAAGTCAGTTATTCAAAATTCATTAGTATTTGACTCTGGGAAGAGTTATGTTGATATAGCAGATTTGTACAGTAAAAATTAAAAATTCTATCTTACGATTTTTAAAATCATTTCCCCATATATGACCTCATGTGACACCAAAACCCTGTGAATATGAAGAGAATTTGTAGAGAAATTAGGTTTGACTTTGCAGAGAAGTCAGGCTCAGAGAAGTTAGGTGATTTACTCAAGGTTACACCCACAGTAGAGAGTTGAATGTGGACTCTCAAATCTCATTCATTCATTCATCTTTTGTTAATACTGAAAGTGTTCTTCCATTTCCTAAGTGCCTTTTGTCAATTGAAGGCAAACTTGATAGAGGAGAACAAGAAAAGCCACCTGAGATTAAGAAATTAATTTTTAAAATTAAGAAATTACCATAGAAAATCAGAAAAATGGAAAACTGGCAAGAATTGTATCGTTTGGATGTGAATTAAAAGTAAAAATATTGGCTAACAGAAATTTGTAATTTTTTCAGATCATGTTATTCCTCTGCCTGTTAGAAGGGCTAAGAATTGACTATGTCTCTACAGCTTTAAATCGAATCACTTTTATATAGAGAGAAAGAAACATATCTTCTTTAAGACACCATTATCTTAGGTTTTCTGTTGTAGCCAGCCAAAGTTAATCCTGTTTGATATAAGTATGTATAAGAGTTCTAACGTTACTTCAAAAAATATCACAAAGTTAGTGGCTTAAAATTTTATTATCTTACAGTTCTTATAGTCCAAAGTCCAAAATGAGTCTCACCAGGCTAAACTCAAGGTTTGGATAGGATTAGGTTCCTCCAGAAGACTCTAGGGGAGAATCTTTTTTTGCCTTTTCCAGCTCCTAGAGGCCACCCACATTCCTTGGCTCATGGCCCCTTCCTCCCATCTTCAAAGCCAGCACATTGGGCAGAGTCCTTTTCAAGCTGTCAGCTCACTAGTTCTTTATATTTCTGCCATCCTCTTATGTTTTTGAGGGCATTTGTGATTCAATTAGGTCCACCCAGATAAGTCAAGATATTTCCCCATTTCAAGATCAGCTGATAAGCAAGCTTAATTCCATCTGCTTACTCCCTTCTGCAGCTTCATGTGGAATAAGGGTATTCCTTTATTTGGTGCTCTGATTCTATTGGATCCTCTGCCACATAAACACTGTACTTCCATCTGGAGGGGTCTGCATGTGCTATAACTTCTGCCTTTAACATTCTTCCCCGTTTCCTGACAAATTCTATCACTTCTCCAAGAAAGACTTCCTGGACTCCAGGCTAGTTTAGATGCTTTTCCTATGTATGCTACAACCCCCGGACATTTGTTTGACAGCCTCTTTGTCAATCTGTTTCTTTCTGCACTTCTTGGGGTCAAAAAGTGTATGAAGCATGTACAGCTCCACACGTCTGTCACATAGAATATGCACAAGAATAGTAATTGAATAAATGAACTAATAAATGGAATCATAATTTTGTTCCATAATCTCAGTCTGTCTAGTTTAAAACTACCATCCCTTAGTGAATAATCTTACACCCAAAACAATTTTCAGGAGTATTACCTAGCCCTTTGTATCCATTATTAAAAATTATCATTGTTCATGTTTTTGAATAAATGGGTTCATAAGACAAAATTCAAAAAATATGAAGATATTCAGTACAAAGTAAGTCTCTTTGCTGTGCTTCAGTCTCCCAGAACTCCTCTCTAGAGGCAAACACTGCTACCATGTGTCCTCCCACAGAAAATCTCTGCACTTACCTACATTTGGGTGTGTATAATTGTGTGTGTGTGTAGTAAATGATAGCAAACTACACACTGTTCTTTACACCTTGCCTTTTCACCTGAATTTACATCTTTATCTTTGAGAGCTTTTCAGATTAGCTGCTTCATCTTTTCTAATGATTGCATAGTATTACTAGGAATTCCTTTGAATTACTCTCCAACTTATTTTGCAGTTGAGTACACTTGGCCAAGAATTCCAAAATGGTTAACTTTTGCTAGCATATAACAGGAATCCTTGCAGTTAATTGATTACTGCATAAGAGCTAGCAAGAATATGAAACTTAGAAAAATTCTAAGAAAATTCTAATTCTTAGAAAAATTCTAAATTTTAAAGAAGTGTCTATTTTATTAGATACTTCTTTAAAAATCCAGTGATAAAAAATAAAAAATAAATAAAAATCCAGTGATAAGTTTAATTAGAAGCTAAATGAAATACAAACTGTTCTTTCACTAGTAAGGGTATTTTATATATACTTACAAGGTTTTTTTGTTTTGTTTTGTATTTTGTAATACTAAGCATAAAAGAGCTTGAATAAGTTCCAATATCCAGAGCTGAAATAATTATTGGTTTACTCCAATATGAAATTTATCACATATTTAGGTGTTTTCCTATGTACATATTCTACACCATTACACAATTCATGTTTTCACAGTGTAAGTAAGCTACTAATTTTCTTTTCAAAAATTTATTTAAGTTATAGCTAATTAACATACAGTATACTAGTTTCAGGTGTAGAATTTAGCGATTCATCACTTCAATATAACACTCAATGCTCACAAGTGTCCTCCATAATGCCCATTGCCCATTTAACCACCTCCCCACGTTTCCCACTCCAGCAACTCTGTTCTCTATAGTTGAGTCTGTTTTAGGATTTGCCTTTTTTCCCCCATGTTCATCTGTTTTGTTTCTTAAATTCTACATGAGTGGAATCATATGGTATTTTTTCTTCTCTGACTTATTTCACTTAGCATAATACACCCTAGTTCCAACTTTGTTGCTGCAAATGACAAGGCTGAGTAATTCTTTTCTATGGCTGAGTAATATTCCATGATATGTGTGTGTGTGTGCGCGCGCACGCGCGTGTGTGTATGTATACATTAATTAAAGGCCACTTGGGATCTTTCCATAATTTTGGTATTGTCGACATTGCTTTTAAAAACAACTGGGGTGCATGTATCCCTTAGAATCAGTATTTTTGTATCCTTTGGGTAAATACCTCGTAGTGCAATTGGTGGATTGTAGGGTAGTTCTATTATTAACTTTTTTGAGGAATCTCTATGCTGTGGGAATACAAACTGGTTCAGCCACTCTGGAAGATAAGCTACCAATTTCCAAAAATTTTTAATCATGGTGAGAAAAACTCCTGTATTTTCAGTGGCATCATTCATTGGTACAATCCTTTTCAAGAGCAGGCTCATAATAGGCTTAAAAAGTTAGAACTATATTTATTCCTGTTGACTAAATAATTTCAGTTTTGAGAATATTTCCCCAAGGAAATGATCAAAAACCAAAAAAAACTGTATTACAACAGGGCTCATTATTCACAAAACAAAAAATGGAAGTGATTCAAATGTTCAATAATATGTAACTGGTTTAGTATATTATAGTATACCAATTCTAGGAATATTACAGTCAAGTAAAAAAAAATCAAGTATAAGGTTATGTGCCTGTATGGGAAAAGGTATGTGATATGTTAAAGTGAAAAGGCATAATACTAAATTATACGTAGTTCTCATATGCATATGGCAAAAACTAGGCATAGTTTTTATAACTATATAAAGTAAACATGAAAAAAGACTGAATAATACTGGTGTTGGGGTAGGAATAAGAATGATTGTTTTTCCTCTAAGTACTGTGTAATTTTATAGTGGACATGTTTAAGTGTCTCCTCATACCTCTTCTGAGTCAATACCACTTTCATGCACAGTGATAAGTCCTGAAAGAAAGTGAAACAGATGTGCAGAGACGCAGAGGTAAGAGATGGGAGAGTTACTGTCGGTATATCTAAAGGTGTTCTAACTCCTTAAGAGATCTGTTCTCCTACTCTTGGATTCTATGAAAAAAAAAAATCACAAACTTACATCCTTATTATAAATTTCTATATTTTTTTCTTGGGCCATTTTGAAATGGTGTCTGTTGTACACAAACCAAGAAATAAAACTAAGCCCTTATATTTCTTTCATAATCTTTAACATATTTTTAAAAAGTGCTGTATGCCATCTAATTACATTGCAAAGAGTGTTATTTCTCCTAGGGTAGTAAATTTACTTATTGTGCAGACAATTCCTTAGATAATATAGCTAATGGAAGCCAACAGTATTTCTAAATGATACAACAAATATTCCAACTAATGCTAAACAAACATGTTAATCGCATCTCTTCTTTTTGTCCTTTAATTAGAATCATTACATCTATGCCTGAAGTGACAATTTCTGGGGATAAATATTACCGTTTAGCTTTGTTGAACAGAAAGGAATGGTATAGGTTATGCTCTTAAAATCTGGCTCTGATCTTTGTCTAAGAATTTGCTTTTGCTGTATTACCTATCATTTACTGTTTACCACGTGCCAGGCACCAAGTAAAGCACTTCACATACAATCTCATTTGCTCATCACAAAAGCTCCTGTGCCAGAATTCCTCACAAACGGCAGGAACTTTTACTCTTTTCCATAGTTCTTGAATGTGCTTCCCATTATACAGGCATTGCTTTTGGTATCAGAAATTTCAGGCTAGGAGAAAAGACAGATGACACAGTAAAAGTGGTCAATGCTGCAACAGTGGGGTATACAAGATACTCTGAAGAATGTGAGGAAATTACTAGCTATGCAAGGCAGGTTGTCTAATTCCCAATTGTGACACAATGGAAGAAGAGCTGAGACACTGAAATCCAGGGAAAGAAAATGAGTCTGCTTTCTTGGAAATATAGAAGGCTATTTGGAGGACAGCAGAATTTGAACAGAGGGGATGTTAATTTTAGTGCATTAGGCTGTTGCAAACACAAGAGGAAAAAAAATTGTATTAAAAATACATTGGAGACTTTTAAAATATTCATTCACTTATCATATAATTTTGAGGGCCTGGCAGATAGTAAGACAGTTTTAGGAGGTGGAAAGACCACTACAAGAATGTCCAACTTGAAATGACTTATTACTATTATAAACATTAGAAATGTTAACTACAGTTTATATTGCTTAAGATTTAACAACATAATTATACTATTTGTTAATATAATCTGAAAATGTTATTCCTCATCTGCGCTTCATTTGGATAACTGCATCTTGTATTTGCATGGCTTTTACTTGCTGAGTTATTCCTTTATAAATGATTATCCAAGAGGGAAAAAAAAAAAAACTTTTAAAACTCCCTTGATGATTGGTGTTCTGCTCACTTTTCCTCTGCTCCTCTTGCTATCCCCTGACCCCCAGAATACTTGTATAATGTGGACACTCTTGACTTTTTAAAAACCCTTTCATGGATTATAATTCCTTTCACTAGACGATCCCCAATCCTTAGAATCTTCATGTGATCTGGCTCTTGCTTACCCACTTCTGCAGCTTCATGTGGAATAAGTAGTATTCCTTTATTTGGTGCTCTGATTCAATTGGATCCTCTGCCACCAAAACACTGTACGTCCATCTGGAGGGGTCTGCATATGCTATAACTTCTGCCTTTAACATTCTTCCCTCAGTTTCCTGACAAATTCTATTACCTCTCCAAGAAAGACTTCCTGGACTCCAAGTTAGTTTAGATGTTTTTCCTATGTATACTACAACCCCCGGATATTTAACAGCCTCTTTGTCAATCTGTTTCTTTCTGCACCTCTTGAGGTCAAAAAGTATATGAAGCATGTATAGCTCCACACATCTGTCACATAGAATATGCACAAGAATAGTAATTGAGTAAATGAACTAATGAGTAATTATTAAAACTTCTATATGTGGCACACTGCTAAATGTTACATAAAAAGTAATGACAATTGCCATGTTTTAAAGCTGCTTATAAATTAAAGATGAACAAATAAATCAATAAAAAGACCTACCAATCATGAAACTTAAAGCTTGCCTACTTTGTAGCAGAATAGTGGCCTCCAAATATGTCTACACCCTAATCCCCAGAACCTGTGAATATGTTATGTGGGAATTAAGCTTGGGGCTCAGCTGATCTTGATATGGGGAGATATCCTGAATTATCTGGGTGGACCTAATTGAATCACAAATGCCCTCAAAAACAGAAGAGGATGGCAGAAATATGAAGAACTAGTGAGCTGACAGCTTGAAAAGGACTCTGCCCAATGCTGACTTTAAAGATGGAGGAAGGGGCCATGAGCCAAGGAATGTGGGTGGCTCCTAGGAGCTGGAAAAGGCAAAGAAAGCTTCTCCCCTAGAGTCTTCTGGAGAAACCTAATCCTATCCAAACCTTGAGTTTAGCCTGGTGGGACTCATTTTAGACTTTGGACTTCAAGAATTGTAAGATAATACATTTGTGTTATTTTAAGCCACTGAGTTTGTGATAATTTTTTGAAGTACTGTTAGGAAGCTCATATACATGCCTACATAAAACAGGATTAACTTTGGCTGGCTACAACAGTAAACCCAAGATAATGCGGTCTTAAAGAAGGTATGTTTCTTTCTGTATATTAAAAAAAAAAAAAAAAAAAAAGAGATCTGGAGGTAGGCAGTTCAGGGCTAGTTTTGGTATTCCATTGTGTCAAGGACTCAGGCCCCTTTAATTTTGTTGCTCTACCTCTCTACCTTTCTTAATCTTCAGGAGCTCTAGCTAGCAGGTCTGATTGCAACCAGTTAAGAAAAAAAAGGTTAACCACCTCCTTTTGAAGGACAGACTTCCTCAATATCACATATGTCACCTCCACTTAAAGGTCACTGGTCAGAACTGAGTAGCATGGTAGCACCTAGATACATGCAAAGACCATTCAAGTGGCCTTGGGAGGATTCCATTATTAAGTAGAAGAAATATGCTGGGACAACCAGCTATCTCTACTTTAATACTGTGGTATTGTGATCTTCTTTTCCCCTTCATGTCTTAAGTATATAAAAGTAGCATCTCCTAGATTTCAGATCATTAGCACAGGGGCCTTCATTCTACAAATAGTCTCCAAATAATTACTATGTAATAGACTCTGGCATATTTCTAAGTATTTGCCAGATTTTGCATGTACACACAGTATAATATGAGTATATACTTGGTCAATGAATGACATATTTATTTGGTATTCAAACTTTAGTGTTGTGACCAACAGAAATAGAATTCTTGGTTGATAAAGAGGGCTAAATACATTCCCCCCCCGCCCCCCCCACCGCCATGTGTAGTACTGAGGGACCTAGCAGGAAACAAATGGCACACTCAAAGGGTAAACTTAAGACAGCTTGATGAAAAGACTTATTTACAGAGATGTGGGCTGGCTTTAGGGGAACCAATAAGGGATAAAGTCCCCAAGGACTTGTAACACAAGGACACCACTGCCATCCGTAGGCCTGAAGGGACAGAGGGAAGCAACTTCTGGAACTTGCCAAGACCAGTCGCCATGAGACAGACTTGTATGACTAGAGCCATGGCCTTAGGTAGAGGAATGAAGCTACTGCCAAAAGCCACAGAAAGGCAGGAGGGAGTGGGGTCGGGGGGAAGGGAAGGGGAAATAAATATCCTGACCTCTCTCTTTCCTTCCTGTGATCATTTGCCAAGGCCTCCAAATTGGCTGAAACCAAACAGAAACCAGAGGGCAAAGGAGCCTGGGTGTTGTGGTCCATAAAAATCAGCCTCTAAGAACAGAGAAATACAGAGAATGGACCTTGAGGGACAGAGAAATACCAGAATATGAGAAATCAAAGCATTTTAGAGAGTTGGGATGACTCAAAAACTTTGAACAAAGAGAGAAATGGGGATCCCTGGGTGGCGCAGCGGTTTGGCGCCTGCCTTCGGCCCAGGGCGCGATCCTGGAGACCCGGGATCAAATCCCACGTCGGGCTCCCGGTGCATGGAGCCTGCTTCTCCCTCTGCCTGTGTCTCTGCCTCTCTCTCTCTCTCTCTGTGTGTGTGTGTGTGTGTGAGACTATCATAAATAAATAAAAATTTTTAAAAAATAAAATAAAAAAATAAAACAAAGAGAAATGGAACTGATCCAAATAGATGTGTTAGACCTAGGCTATCCAAAGGTGAAGAGAATGATTAAAACATAACACAGTTGAGAAGGGCAGAATCTGTGATCTATTTATGTAATTAGGATAAAGAGAGTGATCTAGAAACAAAGGCATAAGAAGGAATGAGGAGGGTCTGATCAGTAATCTTAAGTTGTGGATATATTTGAATAGTGTTTCTTATTGCCAACTTTTCACGTGACTTTAACACAACTGTACGACATCTAAAACCTGTTACTGACTGCAAGTATTTTAAATAAATATACTCCAAGGAATGAAAAGTGGTAGTGATTGTAGCAGGATCTGTGGAGTATAGGTCAAAAAAATAGCTATACTCTGTTGCAGAACTAGTCAGCTGCTAAAAACAAAACAAAAAAACCCAACCAAGATGTCAGAGAAAAAACATATATGGAAACAAAGGGGGAAAAGACCAGATCTCTGGTAAGATACCTAAAATTCATTCAAATCCAGAATATGCATGTTGCTCTCTAATTTACCTACCTATAGTTGTCAAGCATACCAAAAAAAGTTATTTGTGTTCTGATATTAATACTAGAAACTGGGATCCCTGGGTGGCACAGCGGTTTGGTGCCTGCCTTTGGCCCAGGGCGTGATCCTGGAGACCCGGGATCAAATCCCACATCAGGCTCCCGGTGCATGGAGCCTGCTTCTCCCTCTGCCTGTGTCTCTGCCTCTCTCTCTCTCTCTCTGTGACTATCATAAATAAATAAAAATTTGAAAAAAAAAATACTAGAAACTATTATCTATCTTTCATGAAGGCAACATTTGAAAACAGTCATATTAATTACTGTGATTTTATGGAAAGATTAGATTTAGTTTTCGGATGTTCATTGACACACTTCAAACATCTTTTCCTACATTTATTTATACTTATATCACTCTGTATTAGACATGTTCCTGAAAAAATGCCGCCAAGATAAGAAGTGCTGTGTGTTAACATTTCATTGACTTATATTAGGAGCCTATTCCCTAGAGGGAAAAATCATTTTATGGTGCAATATATCATAAAACCACATGGAGGTTCAGAGAAAAAATCTGTCCCTATTATGACCTCCTGGGAGACTTTATTAGAAAAGTTGGTGTGGGTCCCTAAGGCCGCTGTTGGTTCTGGATCACTCTGCAGTCATGTTTCCTTCCTGACTCAGCAACTGTAGAACTTGGTCAAACTTGCAGCAGTTAAACCGCCATTGCCCTCTTTTGTCTCACTGCAAACCCCATGTCCAGAGTCACTATTAAGCAAAGGATTGAGGGGCAACATTAAGGGACTTCTAAATTCTGTACTTTGATGGATAACCTGCATCAAATTTATTCTTTTCATTTCAAAGCTCTACGATTAAAATTACATGGTAATGTAATTAAGTTAATTGGTGTAATTAATGTTATCTTTCAAAGAAAACCAACTTATTTTGATGAAGATTATAGAATCATATTATAAGTTATACTTCCTAGTGTGTTCAGGAAGTGAAGTATGTGAAAATCACATGCTTGATGCAGAACACCATGAAATATCTACACCTTAAACTCAAAATAATTTTGTCAAATTTTATCCTAACTTATACATGGATCTTACATGGAAAGTAAATAGCAGGTGCAAAGGGTTTATGTAAAATTTATAGAAAAAAATTCGGCACTGAGTATTCTACCCATTTTCATTTTCTTTATATATTTAAAGAAGATTGTAATCCATTTTTAGCAGAATACCTCTTTCAGCAAATGCAATCCCAGTGCACACTAGAAGCAGAATATTAACATTTACACTTAAATTAGGAGTAAATATGTTGAATATATACTGCATAATGACATCCTAATAACTAAAATCAACAGTAAGTTACATGTTAAATTCTTATTAGTATCCCTACCATGGTTGATTTAAATGCCCTAAATTTTTAATTGAGGTAATGGACTAAGTAAAGATAAATTTTAATAAAGTTCTTACTTTTCTAAACTTAAAGATTTTTTCCGCCTCTTTCAGAGAGAAGCAGCAACCATTACACATGCTCAGGCTTAAAGCAGCAATTTTATCCTGAGATTTACTTTTGTCTGCTTTCTCTTCAGTCTAGATTTCAATAATTTTGGGAATATGACAGTCAACAAAATGTACTAATCAAATATTCAATTTGTAATGTATACTATTATCCCAGGACTTTACAAACCTGAAATTTTATATTAGAAGATTTAGGAGAACAATATTTCCTGTGCATATTTAAAACATAGAAGTGAGTTAATCACTTGGGGAAAACCATTATGGAGACACTAAAATCAACATCAATTAATTTCAAAATAAGGCAAGATATAAATGACCCTAATCAGCCTTCATATCCATGATTTCAACTGTTCCTAACAACTAATGTGATGAAGGCAGATAAACAATCACTTTCTATTGGAAAGATCAAGAATATTAATTTGAGAAATATTTCCCTGAGCAAGTACTATGTAACTAGGCACTCCACTAGGTGATGGGGGTACAGAAAAAATCCAGGCCAAGCTAACTAAACCAGTAACCATTCAAATAAGGAAGACAATGACTACCTACTTGTCCCTTTGTTTCTTTGATTTTAAGGTGAAGACGAACGTTGAACGAAGCTTAGTTAGGGAGGTATGGGACAAACGGTTCAGAAAGAGAAAAGGACATGATTAATAGTTCCTAAGTTCAGGAATAGGTAGTGTGTGCTAAGTACAAAGTTGTTTTGTTTTGCTTTCCCGGACTGGAAATTAGGGTACCTGTAAAAGAGTTGTGTGGTGGTGGTGGTGGTGGGGGAACTGCTGGATTCAGAAGGCAACTGAAGAACACCGTACAGCTTTTAGAAGGCAGGAAAAAATTACCACCCGAACCAAGCGAAACAGGGACATGGTTCTGGTTCTGACATACACAATTTGTTAACAGGGAATAATTAAGGAAATTGAGGACTGAATGTACTCGTCAAGAGTAATGAGTCTAGTTTCAGCACTGAGGATGAGTAGATGTATAGCCATAATGTATAGCAAAGAATATTTACAGTCACATTTCATGCCCTAATAAATAATGCATTCACTTCTCAAAATGCCAAAGAAAATGTGGAAGGGAGAATTTCATCTATATTCAGGATTAAACTTTCTAATTTTAAATTACCAGGCTTCAAATGTAAATTTATTTCAGTTGAAAGGTTTGGAGAGATTATTAATGGATCTTCTAAAATTCTGGAGTTTTAAAGGATGATTTTAACACCATAATCTTTGCCATAGGTATGGCAAAAATCATAGACGTAAACGTGTTGAGTGAGCACCTACTACGTGACAGCACCGTGCTGGTAATGCCGTACGTCACTTTTCAGTATCCTCCATCTCTTTCTCAGTAACTTTCACATGCCTCATTTACAACTTGAAATACAGCTCATTTTGTTCCATGAAGCTGCTACCAAAGACATTTCCCCATCTGAACGGGGAAAAACGTGGGGGATGGGGGGAGGAAGGGAAGCTAAATCCTACCGGACACCGAGAACTTGACTTTTTCGGGATTTGGAGTGTTAACGTCTATGGTATTTCGGAAATCTTCTAACTTGTACAAAGTCAGGGGCTGGAGATAAGATCAACAATCCATCCGTTTCAGAGGCCACATCTGTCAGCCCCGGTTTCTCGCCGTCAGATCCTGGCCCCGTCCGCTCCGAGGGGGGCAGGGCACGGGGCGGGGGCGGCCGAGGTGACAGCAGGTGAGAGCCCCAAGCGCAGGAGGAAGTGAGACCGCGGCCGGGTGCGTATTATTCATTCCGCTTTACCGCCGCTGTCGCCGGCAAGCGGAATTGCTCGCCTGTCTTTCGGTGCAGCTCGAGCTCTATCTGCCCGAAGTCCCTTCCCACCCTGGTTCGCTCGGGGGGGGGGGAACCGAGCGTCCGCGTAAGGAGGGGAGTCCGCGTACGGGTCAGGGTCCGGTAGCCTCCCTCGTGACGCCGCGAGCCCTCGCCGGGCCCCCCGCACCTGCCCTCCCGCTGCCCCCGGGGACCACCCGGGGGCCTGGGGCACAACCCGCTCCCGCGCCCCACCGTGCGCTGAGCGAGCACTCGCTGCGTGGGCGCGGAGCCCAGCCTTGACCGAGCGGGGGGACCGCGTCCTGAAGGGATCAGCCAGACCCGTCCGCACCTCAGGCGGCCGCGGCGGGTGTGGCCAGTCCGGAGGGGCAGCGCCACTGAGCCTCCTACTTTACCTTTCTCACTCGGACCGCCCGCCACCCTTCTGACCGCGTCCCCACAGCCTCCCAACGCTCCCTCCCCGGTCCCCCAACACCTGAAGGAAACTTTTCCCTCTCCCCTCCATTCAAACTCAGCTGCTTCTACGGTCGCCGCAAACCGTCCTCTCCTAGCAACAAGGTTCCGGCCGTAGAGCGAGCGGCTCTAGGTGTTAGGAAGGTGATGTCGTAAAGCCGCGAGTGTCGTAAACCAGGTGCGGTGGGGAGGGGGGAGGGGTGGAGGCGGAGGGGTGGGGGGAAGGGGGAGGGAGGGGGAGGAGGTGACTCGAGCATTTAGACACAAGCGAGAGGATCATGGCGGATGGCCCCAGGTGTAAGCGCAGAAAGCAGGCGAACCCGCGGCGCAATAACGGTGAGTGGCGGAGGGGACCGGGGAGCGGCGGAGTCAGGGGGAGCCGGGCAGCCGGGGCGCCCCCGAGGGCGAGGGGGGCGAGCCGGGCTGGGGGCGGCCGGGGCAGGGACGGGCAAAGTGGAGTGGGAAAGTAGAAAGTAGTGCTCTGTGCCCCCCTCCGCCGCCGCCGCTGCCGGAGCCGCGCCGCGGCCGCTCGCTCTCCCTGAACCGTTATGTCTCTTACCTGGTCTCTCTCCGCCTAGCGGCTCCTGCCGCCCCTGCCGCCGCCTGGACCGTTAGCCGCCGCATCCCCGGCGCAGGGCGGGCGGCCGGGACGCGGCCGCCACTTTTCTGGTCCCGGGTGGAGCGGCTGTTGCTTCTTTTCGCACTTTTCCCCACTCTTCGCCCCTCGGCGCCTCCCCTCTCCCCCTCCTCTCAGCCCCCTCCGCGTTATTCTCCCTCGGCGCGGAGGCCCTCGGGAGCCGCGGAACAAACTTGTGGCCGGTGCTGCCCTTGCAGAGTGGCTTCCGCGCGCCCGGCCCCGGCCGGCGGCGTCGCTCGGGCCCCCGGCTCGGGCCGGGCCGGGCTGCGGGCGCGCGGAGGGCGGGCGGCGGGCGGCGGGCGGCGGGCGGCGGCGGCGGCGGCGGCGGGCTGCGTGTCGTCCGTGCGCGCGTGTGCGCGGGCGCCGGCGGGGCGCGCGGCGGGCGGGCGGACGGGCGGGCGGACGGGCAGACGGGCGGACGGGGTTCGGCCGGCGGCGGTAAAGTTGTGACCGGCCGGCGAGGCGCGCAGGCGGACGGGTCCCTAAAGCGCCCCTCCTCCCCGCGCCTCCGGCCCCCGTGTCCCCGGCCCGGGCCCGGCCCCCGGAGCCGAGCCCCGCGGGGGAGCTGGCGGGCGGCGGGGCGGCCGGGGCGCGAGCGGGCACCTACTTGCCGCCGTGGGAGCCGCGTGGATGGCGGCGGGCGTGCTTGTGGACTTGTTACCTGGTCTTGGGGGCCGGGAAGCACCACAGACAGATCCCCGACCCCGGGGGACACTCCTGCCCCGCGCCGGGACGGGGCTCCGTGCGAACGCCTCGCTGTTCTCTTTCGGTTTTTGGGGAAGTTGTTACCTGGGCCGGACGCGCGGAGCGCTGAAGCCGGATAATGGAGCTGGGATGGCGCTCGGTCTCGGGTGGAAGGAGGGTGGGGGAGGGGCGGACGGACCGACGGACGCGCGGGTCCGCTGCCCTCGCTGCGGCTGCGGGGATTATCGATGGGCGCCGCGGTGCCGGGGCCGCACGCACCCCTCGGCCTGACTTCGGACTTAAAAAGAAATGAGAGACAGCGATACGGACGGCAAGAGAGAGCGAGACCCGAACATGTGGTGGTTGTTGCACAGTCGCCTTGTCCAGTTTGGGGAGACGTTGTAAGTTGATTCTATTTCTGCTTATCTCGGGGCGATTCTGTGCTTTCCCTCCGTCTCGTGCGGCAGCGACATGTCTGCTGGCTGGTATTGTCTGGACGGTTCCTGTGGCGAGCGGGGCGAGACCGGGGGGCGCGGGGGCGCGGGGCGCGGGGGCGCGGGCGAGGTCCTCGCCGCCCGGTACCTGTTTGTATAATATGGGCGGCACCGGCCCGCCGCTGGCCGCGCCGAGGCTATATAAGGAATTACACGCGCATGTCGGACCCGGGGGCTCCTAAGGCTGCCCACGGGATTTTTTAAACGAGTTTTTAACTGTAGGGAAATTAATGCGCCTATGATGGGATCGCTGTTTCTTCCAGAAAATGAGGAAATACGTGTTTCAGTACAAACTCTCTCGCACTCCCCCCGCCCCACCCCACCCCCGCTCCTGGGCTGCTTTCCTCCCTCCGCTCTGGGATGCGAAACGCGAGGTTTTGTAACCTTTCCTGGCAATTTTAGATTTTTGTGTGGGATTTCCTGTCTAGAAGCAGATACGAAGATTTTAAGCTGTTTCAAGATGTTTCCTTCCAATCGTAAAAATATTTTTGATGTATTTGAGCCGACATTAAAATCACTGCGTTGGTGAATGATTTTAGTTCTTCAAATAAACGTTTGCATTTTAAAGACGTCTGTTAATGATGACTGATAACTAATATTTGGTATCGTCATTGTGGAGAGATGACTTGTTACAGCAAGGAGCGGAGCATAGGCTATTGCAATTTTAATTTCCTGTTTTAGCGTCAAATAGTGTGCTATATTGAGCTGTTGCCACTGTTGCTGATGTGGCTTTATGAAAGGTAAGTTGGTTCGGAAAGGGCTGCTGGTTTTGGTTTTGTTTTTTTTTTTTTTTTTTTTTTTACCTTATTTAAAATGTTCATCGCCGGAGAAAGGGGCTTTTCTTGTTGCTGACGACATGTGTGTGACATGTGAGTCTGAACCACCCAGCGTCTGTGCAGCTGCTGTAAACATGTTTACCTGAACAGGAAAGAATGGATTTTTCTCCTAAAGATCCCGTGATATGAATATTACACTCATAAGGCATATCAACAGATGACTTAAGGGGGAAAAAAGCTATCCTGAAAGGTACTTGAAATCAACAGGAAAAGAGGTTCTCGATCGCTGCAGCAAATGGCAACTTGTGCAGGTAGAAAAAAGATGGTGTTTAGTTTTCTCCTGCATGTATGTCAGCCCCCTCCTGTCTGCTGCTTTCATTCTCAAGGGAGGGATTTATTTACCATGCTTGCTGTCAGTGTTTTTCCTTTGTGTTTAATATTAGAAAAACAGATTTGGGCTATTTAGCACAAAATGTCTTGTCTGCAGTCTGCATTACTCACAGAAAACAAAAGGTGTTTAAGATAGCACCATACTACTACAGGTATCTTCCATTTTCATCACTTTTGGCTCTGTCCTTGTATTTCTTTTTGTTCTCAAATGCATTTCATCCATTGCCGGTGATTACAGCCATGCTATTTGATTAAACCTTATAATTTGCAAATTAAAAATGAAGTTATATGCCATTGTGTCGTGAAACCTCAGAATAGGTGCTGGTTAAATATTTCTTAGCAACGCAGTCAGATTTAAGTTGCAGTTGTTTTTTGGAGAGAATTGCATGAAAGATGTTAACTCTTAAATCTTTTTAATGAGGGAATAAATGATGTGTACAGTGGGCAACAGTCCCAGGGATACTTTATGTTGTTATTTATATGTAAATAATTTTTTGTTCATTTAAAAATAAGATATGCAGATTTTACTGCTAAGCCTCCAGTAAAACATTTTAATTTCCCTTCTGGAATATATCTTCGAAGTAGGATATTAATAGGAGAATCAAGTAATGTAACTTAACAGGGGTAAACCAGTTGAGCAAGGTTTGACCAAGCATCAAACCTTAGGTGGTAACTTTATGGTGATGATGTTAGTTATCTATAAAGGAGTGGCATTAGAATTGCGTAAAATTGATTTTTACCATTTGTAATGTAATGCTTTGTTGTATTTTAAAAATATGTCTTCTAATTTTCCACTTCACTCTGTGTGTGGTTTTCATATGTATGTATATATACATTTGGGATGGGGGGCAGGGAGAGAAATGTGCTCTAGCTGCTAATGACCACATGCTGATTAATTTACTTTAGATAGAATAGCAGGTACGTATTTTTCTGTCATTTGCACCATTTCCACTTGCTGTCATTGGAAGCCGCCAGTAGAGGATGCTAACAAAAGTGATTATTGGTGTAGCAGCACCATAAGTCTATCTCCTGTTGATTGGGACCTCTACATTAATAGGGACCTTTGGTGTAATTTTGGGTCTTAGTGTTACTGAAAACTAGCCCTGGGAAAATTAGGCATAAGCGTTTTCTAGTCTGCTAAGATAGAAAGAAGTAGGAATGTTTTAACTTGAACAGTTTTATAAATTTGAGCTTTTTAAATACCGAGGTTAATATTTCTATCAATTTAGTCGTATTTTAGTCCAGTTGTATTATTGTTTTTTTTTAAGTTTGGTTTTATGTTATATTTGGAAAATAACATGTATTTATTTAGCGTATTTACTATACTTTTAAACCTTTTTATTTTTGTAAGATTCCCTAAAAACATAGATCTTAGATGTTAAAAGATGTAACATCTATGGTTAAGAAAGGTTGCAATTAATTGATTGTTAATACTAATTATTTTTCCATAACTTAAACTATACATGGATTGGGCAGACAACTTCTAAATAAGGTGTTAACCAGCAGTCACTCAGATGGTAGTGATTTTTAGATTTTATCTTTTCCTTTCCCTTCTAGTTAAGAATCAGAAGTAGGTAGAGTGGGATCCCTGGGTGGCGCAGCGGTTTAGCGCCTGCCTTTGGCCCAGGGCGCGATCCTAGAGACCTGGGATCGAATCCCACATCGGGCTCCTGGTGCATGGAGCCTGCTTCTCACCTCCGCCTGTGTCTCTGCCTCTCTCTCTCTGTCTCTGTGTGACTATCATAAATAAATAAAAATTAAAAAAAAGAAGTAGGTAGAGTATAAGTTTTACATTTATCAGTTGTAAATTAAGAAATATAATTTTGCTTTAGTGTTTTAAATGCAGCAAAAAATGTCTGTAGTTTGATAATTATTGTATGTTTGTATTCAGGAATTCTTTTCAAACAACTGTAAATTGGCATAACTTTCAATATATATAACTGCATGAGACTTAATGTATTTAGTAATATCTTTTTGGTGTGTGTTCATACAATTACACTAATTTAAGTGTAAACTTTTGGAAGGCTTTTGTTAGGTCAAATGTTACACGTATTTATTTCCCTAATTATTTTTAATGGTGTTTCTATAAATATACCAACAGCAATCTCATAATGCAATAGTAGTACTGTTTATCTTGAATTAAAGTAGGAATTACCTGAATTATCAGGTAAGCCTGTGTGAATTTCTCATTTTAGGGTGTCATGGTTTTTCGAGAGAGAAAGAGAAAGAGAGTGTGTGTATAAATATAGTTTTACATTTCCTGACAGATGTTTCTTGAATTTGGTGTTCACCTAATTCCTAGAGCTCGGTAGTAAATAGGTGATTCACTTACTACTTTTATGAACTGAAGAAGTTTACCACAAAGCCATAACATACATGATTGTGGCATGGAGCAAAACATAAAGCGTCTTATAAATTGAAAGCATCAGTCATTTGTTAAGATGAGCCTTAGGTAAAAGAATATGGAATATTTTGTTCTTACTTTTTTCTTTCTCTAATTAATAGTATTTTTGAAAGTCTATGCCCTCTGTTTGCAGTTGTAGTTGCACTGAATCATGTGAGAAGTGAGAAAGTTCAATAACATTGGGAATGATACCTTAAAAATAACAATTATTTCTCATAATTGTGATTTTTTTTTCTTTTTTTGCTTTCCCCTGTATAAATTACTTGTAAGCATGTGATTAGAGCCATATGTAAACACAGATGCAACATCATGTGGAATTATATTGTTAACCGCTCTCAACTACCTGTATTGAATTGTAGTAGAGGAGAAGATGTTGGAAGAAGATGTGCATTAAATATGTAAAACTGCAATGAAAGGTTAGAGGACTTGATGAAATTGTAGAATAACATTTGGTATTGGAAAAGGTTTCTTAATGTTTGTGGCATGATCACTAATTTATGGCGAAATATCTGTTCCTAATAGAGCTAGAAACTAGAATAAAAGTGATAGTTGTTAAAAGAAAATTTTATAAATCATAAACTAGAAAAGTACCTTGGTTAGGAAATAAAATATTTTCAAAAAACACTTTTTAGAAGGCTATATTTTATACATATTACTTGTAAAATATTAAACTAGATGTGAGTTGAAAGAAGATTAATGGGTCTACACCTAACAGAACAAGTTTTTAGTAACCCTGGTTAAAATGTAATCTATCCCATAGGTATTACTTTAGGAAATAATCTTTCCTTTGGATGGTATAGTATTTTCAGAACTGTTTTCCTAAAGGCAGCATGCTTAGGATATCAATTTTAACTAATGAAAGTTTTCAGTGTGTGTGTGAGCAGGTCTAGATTTTTAACATTCATGCAGGTGGGCTATGCTGCTGGTTAATATGGAACTGGTTGCTTGAAAATATGGCAATATTCTATAACACTTAAATGTAAAAGTGTTCTCTAATAAGTAAAATCTCCCTTACAATTGTTTTCAGAGAAAAAAATTAATATTTAGAATTCGCTTTGTTAATTTTGTTAAAACCTCTTTTGAAGTATATCATTTAGGTGTCGGTAAATTGGAAAAGATGCCAAAAGGTGGAGCAAAAACAACCAAGTTTAAGTCTACACATGTATTCTAGCTGTGAAATGTTACTAGATTGCTCATTCTCCCAGAAGTTATTTTTATCTCATTTATTTCTTCAAACATCTTTCTGTTATTTAATACGTGCCTACTATATTTATAGAGATTGCATGTATCTGTCCATATAGACAATTCCCCTCATAATTAACTTTACATATTTATTGAGATTTGATACATGGAGTTTGAGTATAACTATGGCTGTTGGTAGGAGCCATACCTTACGGTATGGCAGCCTGGGAACAACTTCGTCATCTCTTCTGCAGTAACAACTACATCTGTGCTGGAATTATTAGTAACAGATGTTTTGTGACCTCTTAATTCCCATTCCCCACCCCTCTTTCCCATCCGTATTTAAAATTAAATGTGAATGGGAGATAAATACCAGAATGATGTCAATTCCTCATGTTTGTTGTTGTATTCTAAGAAATTTCAAGTCTTCTCTTTTCCCCTTTAAAATATAATTTCAGATTTTATGTATTTGAAATTTGGAATAACTATCTTAATTTTGGTTTTTAGTTATTTTTAATATTCTGATTTT
This sequence comes from Canis lupus dingo, assembly GCF_003254725.2. Lineage (NCBI taxonomy): Eukaryota > Metazoa > Chordata > Mammalia > Carnivora > Canidae > Canis > Canis lupus. The sequence goes on along the minus strand of NC_064244.1, from coordinate 13,654,058 downwards.
AATTTTCTTTTTATAACATGTGATACTATTATTTTTTAGATATCTCAGTTACTATTCATGGTCACCAACTTATGGTATATTCTGATTTTCCTTATTCTTAAGGTCTTTTCCCACATTTAATCCTCATTTCTAATTGAATGCTTGGTTATTTGTTAAATGCTCAGAGTGTGACTAGTTTGTTAATTAAAGATTCATTTTTCTTTTGGAATTTTACATGTTTAATATAGAAGGGGTCTTTAGAGATCTCATTTTTTTTTTTTTTTTAATCTGAAAACTGATACAGATAAGCTGAAGTTTAGGGCCTTCAAGTAGAAATTCCATGAGAGACTTTAACTTAGGTTTTAGAAGAGGTAATAGTGACATGTGGTAAATCTTTCAGGGAGTAGATTGTCTGAACTTGGGCTGAAATACTCTGCCATAGATACTTGAAAAGGCTGTGAAAATCACTGTATTTCTTCAGTGTTTTCTTCTTTCTAACTTAAAAAGCTAAGTTGCTATTCACTTCTATTGCTACATCTCTTTTCTAAATCTCTTTTTATTTGTTTTGTTTGTTTCTGTTACTGTTTTGGTGGGGGTAGCGGTAAACAGTTGGGGAGAGAGAAAATAATTCTATATGAATAAATATTAATTAGGAAAATGAATGAAATAATGTTGGAGCTGGAGAGATTTGGAGAATCATTCAAATTTATTTTTTCAGGTAAGCAAACATTCAGGGAGGTAAATGACTTTGCCAGGTTCCTTTTACTAGTTACCTTGGACTAAACTAACAGCTTTTCGGGTTCATAGCTCAGTATCCCTTTTATTAGAACATTTGGACATGTTTATCTATGATGGCAACAAGGAAGAACTATATGCCGTGAATTTTCAAATTTATCATGGTTAAAACCAAGATGTATTGTAAGGAATGTTCAATCATCCCAGAAAAGCGAATTTCTTAACCATTTGCATAAACTTATCAAATTCAATAGTTGGCCTAACTATATCATTTAAAACATTTTAGGTTAGTTTTTCTTAGAGGCATACCCTCATTATTTGGATTATAATTTTTACTCTTCATTCCCCATCTCAACTCCTTCCCAACCCTCACTTGTACCCAATCTAGTGTGTTTTATATATATTCTTAGTTATGTCTCTATCCTTGGAAAGTAATGTTGTTATTTGTATGTTTTACATCTATATATTTTGATATATATTTTACTTTCTTCTGTTCATATTGCTCTATGTACATTTAATTCATTGATTCTAACTAAGCAATATTTCATGGTTTGCATGTAGCACAGATTATCATTTCCCCTAATGATAGATGCTCAGGTTGATTCCAACTCTTGAGTAAAAATTATTCTGTAATAAACATCTTCATACGTGTTGCTAACAGCTGTGGAAAAACTTCTCTGGGTATACATATCCAGGTCTGGTATTCTGTGCTATAGGTTAGTCACATATTTAATATCACTAAATTATGCCAGATTATTTCTGAAATGGCTACACCAGTGTTTACTGTCACCAAAAATGTATACAAATTTTTACTTTTTCCCAGTTTTGCTAGCATTTGGTATTGTAGAACATCTTACATTTTAGTAATTTAACTGTTAAATGAAATCTTATGGTTGCTATAATGTATGTTTCTCTGTTTAGCAGGGAGGTTGATCATTTCTTCATATCCTTGCTAGTCGTTTGAGTTTCCCTTTCCATATCTGGCCTATTCATACACTTTGCCCTTCATTTTGGCTGGGTTTCCATTTTTTGGTTGATTTCCCAGAATCCTCTGAGATAATAATCCCTTGGTGGTTTTAGATATGGCAGATATCGTTCCAGTCTGTCAGTCATGTGTTGACTTTGACTATGGTACACAAATTCTTAATTTTAATGTGCCTAAAATTTTTTACTTTGTAGGCAGTCAAAAGTCCTTCCTGATCGAGACGCCTGGGTGGCTCAGCAGTTGAGCGTCTGCCTTTGGCTCAGGGTGTGATCCCGGAGTCCCGGGATCGAGTCCTGCGTCGGGCTTCCTGCATGGAGCCTGCTTTTCCCTCTGCCTGTGTCTCTGCCTCTCTCTGTGTGTCTCTCATGAATAAATAAATAAAATCCTTTTTTAAAAAAAGTCCTTCCTGATCTACAAGTTACAAAGATATTTTCCTATGTTTTCTTCTAATAGTTCTGTAATTTTACCTTTCATGTTTAAGTCTTTAATGCATCTGAAGTTCACCTTTTGGATATAGGATTTCCTTTTTTCTTTATCATTTCTTTCTTAAGAGAAGCAGAGTGGTTAAGAGTTTGGGTTATTCTGTAGTTTGCTAGCTGAGTCTCCTGATCAAGTTAGTCTCCCTATGCCTGAGTTTCCCCGTGTGTAAAATGGATATGATAATCTCAGAGGTGGGAAGGCTAAATGAGAAGTATCAAGCACTGTGCTTTGTATGTATTTGTTTAAAATTTTACTTACATTTGATTATGGTTTTTTTTAAGATTTTATTTATTTATTCATGAGACACACACACACACACACACACACACACACACACACAGGCAGAGACACAGGCAGAGGGAGAAGCAGGCTCCATGCAGGGAGAACTCGATCCTGGGACTCCAGGATCACGCCCTGGGCCACGCTGAGCCACCCAGGGATTCCCAGGTTTATTTGGTTTAAATATATCTTCCATCAACTGACAATTTCTTATTCTTTTGTCTAGTATTAACTCTGATATAACTTCAGTCTAAAAGGATGTAGTTATAAAATTTATTCATTGTTTCTATAGCTTTGACCTTAAACATTGCTTAGCTGTTCTGGCCTTAAGGATAAGGCTTTTTGTTAAATGAGTAACAGAAAATGGTATGTTAATGCTATTTGTGATACATCTTTCAGCTTGAGGAAGGCTGCCTTGGACTCTTTAAGGGGTATTATATTGAGGGAGACCTTACCATATTACTTTTATTTGTAATATTTACATGGACTTTAAGGATAATGTCCCCATGCTATTCTGTTTCATAAAACAAAGAACCCAGGCCCAAGAAAGCTAAACTTTATGTTCCATATTTGAATGCCCTAAGGAGTGTGGAGTCCACAGATTTTCACACAGATTCATTCATTTAGCTGAGAGTATTTTTAAGAAGATGATTGTATGTCTTCTTAATACATAGTTATGTGCTTGTGGTATAGATCAGAGCGGTCCTAAGACAAAAGCTAAACTTGTACCATTTTGTGTGTGTGTGTGAATAAACTTTATTGAGGTATAATTTACATACATCATTATGCATGTACATTTTGACGACTCTCCACATACTTACACGTGTGTGTAACCACCACCACAGTTAAGCTATAGAATATTTCCATCATCCCCAAAAAGTTCTCTTACACCTCCTCTCAGTCAGTCCTCCACAGTCTAGCCCAAGCAGTCAGTGATCTGTTTTTGATGAGTGGGGATTAGATTTACTCTTTCTAGAGTTTCCTATAAATGGAATCATAGAGTATATACTCTTTGGTCTGCCTTCTTTTGCTCATGTGATATTTTCAAGATTCATACATGTTACTGCATGAGTCCGTAGTTCTTTCTTTTTGTATTGCCAAGTAGTATTCTGTTGAATGAATGTATCATAATTTGTTTATCCATTCACCTACAATGGGAAAGTATTTGGGTTGTTTCTGATTTTTAGTATAGAGAGAGTAAAGCTGCTGTGAACATTTACATACAAATTTTCATATGGATATATGCTTATATTTCTTTTGGGTAAATACCCAAGATTTGAATTGCTGGGTCACATAGTAAGTATATGTTTGACTTTGTAAGAAACCGCCAATTTATGAAAGTTCTAGTTGTTCCAATCCTTACAGACTTTTGTCCATGTTTTTAACTTTAGCTATTCTAATAGGTATGTCATGGTATTCTTTGGTTTTTAATTTGGACTTCACTATAATGATATTTGAGTATTTTTTTGATGTACTTACTATGTATTTACGTGTGTATTTTCTTTTGTGAAGTGTCTGTTTCATTCATTTGCCCATTTTTAATTGGGTTGCTTATCTTTCTATTATTTCTATTATTAAGGTTTAAGAGTTCTTTATATATTCTGGATCCAAGTTCTTTTTTTGGATATAGGTGTTTAAAATGTTTTCTGCCTTTCTGTGGCTTATCTTTTGATTTTCTTAAAGGTATTTTCAAAGTGCAAAAGTTTTAAATTTTGATGAAGTCCAATTCATAATTTTATTCTCTTAGGCCTTTGTGATTTTTGTGTTGTAAGAAATCTTTGCTCATTCCAAGATTTTTTTCCGTCGTGTTTTTAAAAGTTTATAACTTTAACATTTACACCTATGATCCATTGCAGGTTAATTTTTGTCTTAACCAGTTTTGATCTTTCATCTACAAGCCTGCCTGAGGTAGCTCTGAATAGTTTGCAGGAGGTTAAACCTTGACCTTACTAATCAAAGTTTTGTGTGAGAATTCTATTTGAATATTTAAAAAATATTTTTCAGGACCCAGCTGAGAACCAGACCTCAAGATTGTAGAGAAACGCAAATCCTGCTTTCCTGGTTTTATGCGTTTTTGAACTGAGAGCAATGCCATTTTCAGAAATTTTCATGTCCTTGACACATTTTTGATTCACAGAGACATAAGTAATGTCTTAGCATTGAGTAAGCTAGCATTTCAGAGAAAGATTCTCCAAGAGGGTGCCCGTAGAGAATGTTATCTTCATGGTCTCTTATTCCCTACACAGTTTTAATGAGTTTAGCATTATACCAACTCTTCTTTGCATGCCATAGCTTTTATCTTTACTTAGGAATTTGTTCAAACCTACATTTATCTTGAATTCATTAAGGGACATAATTTTATACATTTGAAAATAACATCTCATTAACCACTTTTATGTTTCTAGCATAAGGATTCCACCCTACTGTTGCACTGAAGCTGCAATACATAGTAAAGGTCTCCAGTGAACTTCAAATCCTGTCAGCCTTTCTCAACCTTACTCTTACTTGAGTTCTCTATGTTTATTATTGTTGACTTTCCTGGAAAGTTTTACTTCCTTAACTTCTACATTTTTACTCTTTTCTTAAATTCTCATTTTTTTCCATTCATCTTTCCTAGAGCCTCTTTCTCTTTGGCATTGCCCAGGGCTGCTTCTCTTCTCACTCAACACATCCTACCTAGAAGTCTGACCCAGTTCTTTTAGTTTTAGCTACCACCTATATGCTCATGTTTTCAAAATCTTTATCTCTTGCCCAGAACTAGATTGAGTTCCAAATATATATACAGTTGTCTGTACAACTTCTTCATCTATGTATCCCACAGGACTGTCAAGTTTCACAAGTCCAAAGTTAAACTAATTTATTTCCCACCAAGTTTTAACAATTTCCTTATCATTTATGATCTTGTTAGTACCACTGCCAATGTATTACACTCAAGTTAAAAACTAGGGGTTTACCTTCCCTCCCATATTGTGATGATCACCAAATCTGTCAGTTCTATATTCTGAATGTCTTTCAAATCAGTCTTTTCCTCTTCATTTCTCTCTCTGTTGGTTTAGGATCCTCATTTCTTATGCAAACTCTTACACTGGCTTATTGTTTGTCCCTACTCTTCTTTGCCATGCAGGCTCCATGCAAAAATTATCTTTGTAAAAAAAACAACTCATTTAGTCCTTCTCCTAATCAAATGCCTTCCCTGAATCTTTAGTAACTTGCTGGATAAAACCAAGATTCTTTCCATGACATACAAGGCTCAGATTTATGATCCTATCCCTGCTATTTCTTCTGTCTGCTGACCACTCCCCCTGCCTCCTTTTAACTATAGATTCCTATTTTTCCTTCCATGCATTTGAATATACTTCTGTTTCTTCTACCTGAACTCTATTTCCTTTTTCCCCTATCTTATATTTTCTGGTATATTTTGAAAGGTGGACAGGATACTTCTTCAAAAATGCTTTGTCTAATCCCTTTGCAATCCTTTCTTCTTAAATTGGTGATTTTTCTTGGCACAAATTATTATGCCAATTACCTTGACATAATTGCTTGATCTTATTAATTTTTAGCTACTGACTTTACCCCTCATTTTGTTATGGTCAAAGAGAAAAAGGTTTATTTTAGTTCCTTTGAACTTTGATGAGTTGATTACAGATGCACTTATTTACTTATTCATATTTATGGGTAAAGTGTATATATCACTGAAATAGCTCCCACATAATTCTTACTTTTAAGACTATTTTTCTATCTGACTTTTCTATTTATTTTTATCACCTATTGCTATTCCTTGAAAATCTGTCATAACTAACTTGTGTTTTATTTTTGTTTTTAAAGCACTCACATTTCTATACTCCATTTAGCTCTGGATCTGCCTTGAACATTCTAGACATTAGTGACCCAATTCCTTCTGATCTGGTATCTGTAGGTGCATTTATGGAAAGAGCATTGAACTAGGAGAAGTCTTAGATAGAAGTCTGAGTCTAATACTAAATTTGCTATTAATTGGCCTAAGTCTGTTCATCTGTAGAATGAATATGATGGATTACTGGGTGTTAAGCACTGAGACTCTGAAGATGCAAAATATAATTTCTTGACTTAAAGAGCTTACAGCATACTGGGGGGGGGGGAACCACAGAGAAACAAACCTTTACAGTATATATTGGTAACTGTTGTGATATTCTATCCCATATGCATAGAGGGGATGGCCAAATCTTAAATGATGTGTGTGGGTTATTTTCACAAAAATGTGGAAAATATTACTCCAGGTAGGGGAGTAGAATGTGTAAAAGCACATGAGACACATGTGCATGCATGCACATAGAGGGGCTAGCCAAATCTTAAAGGATGTGTGTGGGTTATCTTAGTAAAAATGTGGAAAATATTACTCTAGGTAGGGAAATAGATTGTGTACAAGTATGTGAGACACACACATACACATAATGTGGGACCTGCAAGTTACAGGTTTGGCTGAACTCTGTAGGGTGAGTGGAGGAAAAGCTAAACACGAGGCTAGAGAATAAGATAGGAAGAAAATGAGAAGAAAAAACAAGCTTTATATTGCCATGACTGGATTCTGTCTTGAAAGTGTTGAGGAATTTCCAAAGATCTTAAAGTAGGAGTGACTTGAATGTAAATATATAGCTCATCATTTTATCTTCTTTCTAAAGAAAGAAAACTTATGTTTTCTTTGAACTTAAAGAACTTTAAGTTCTTTAAAACTTATGTATTAAATTTTAAGTGATTAAAAATTCGAGAGTACATGCTTTACTAAAAGTGGGAAAACTGATTTGTCCTTTCCTGAATTTTTGCTTATATACACTATAATGTTAATAGATTTATGTGGTAATTGCTCTAAAATGGTGCTGCCACTACACCACTTCTGTCATCATCAGTAACAATAAAAAGCATCCTTTACTAGAAGCAAAAGTGGCCTTGGTTAGAGTTGGTTGCTAAAATCTGTGCATCAAGTTGGCTATGCATTTCTGAACTCTACACTATTGTGAGGAATTACGTTTTCATTTTTCCTCTTTCCCAGTCATTAAATCACAGCTTATATAGATGTGTTAGTTTTATTGTCATTAATGATGGTTCTTCAAACATGTAAAAATCCCTTGAGTTTATTATTACTAGATAAATTTTTGGGTTATTTCTGGCACTTATTAATGATTCTGTGTAGAACGTCCCATCTTGTAGAAGCTATTACATGTGCTTTGATATCAGTTTTTTATTCCAGATATTTAATAAAATACAGTTAGATAATCCTTGCCATTCTTTTAGCTGGCACGATCCCAGTACCTGACCGCCTATGATACATTAGGCTGATAAATAAGCTGGATATTTTATTGTTTGCATTTAAATAACTGGCCATCCACAAAACTTCACATTCCAAATAAAATAAAACACTTACCTGAGTGTTTCTAATCTAAACTAGCTGTAGGCCTAATAGGAGTTTTTCTTATTGAACAAAAAAAAAAAATTTGAACTTTTCTGCACGTTACACTATATGCTACAAGATGTACAGATTAAAGACAGCGCTGTTTTTTTTTTTTAGTCCAGTTGCTGAGAAAATAGACTTTATCATGTTTCAGTCTCTAAATTAATAATATTTATATAAAAATGCCTTATTTTAAAAAATGCCTTATTTATACACCATTTTTCTTAATATTTCACATGTGACATAATTTATATGGTAAGGGGCTTTTGTGTTCTGTAGTTATATTCTGAGTGTTTTTTAATCTAAACTTTAAAACTTAACTTCATTTCACTAGTAATTTATATCTTACTGTACCTTATTTATATGCTTGTTTTATGTATTATGTCTTAGAACAGTAAAACTTAATAGCCCATAAAATGCTGTATAATTTCAATTTCTACCACATCAAGCTTTTTTTTTTTTTTTTTTTTTTTTTTTTGGTGGGGAATATCATCCTCTTTTTTTTTGTTTTCCATTAGCAGTAGATTAGGACTTTTACTGTACCAACTCCAAAAATAGTTCAGGGCAGTAAGACAAACTTTGAGTGTCTATTATATTAAGACTAATATATTAAGCATATGCGGTGGGAAGCAAAGCATTAGCTATTTTAAGGTTTCATGGCCACACTAATGTCCATCTTGTTCATGTTCACCTGGGTCATATAGAGCTTGGGGATTTCCATCTGCCCTTACTGTATTTGATTGAGTCAACAGTCAGGTAAGAGTAGTGGTCATACTTCTGCCATTATGTTCTTTGAGTTCCTTATCACCATAGTCTCACGGATGAGGAAAGTGGTTACAGATGGAAGGTCTGAGATGTAAAGATAAAGAACACAGGAAATGGTAAATATAGGCAATTATAGACAAAAACTATAAAACCTGGGAGGAGGATAAAATTATTGATCAGCTATAGACTGGTTAAGTTATGTATTCATGTTGAAATCTCTGAGATGAGGAATAAAAACCTAGATATAGTATGGGTATCTTTCAAATTAGTAGAGGAGAAAAAATAATCTAGAAGAGAAAGAAATGAAGGAAGGAGAAGAAATACAGAAAAAAGGTAAGAGGAAAGCACAAAGTAAGATTAGTAGTAGATGCAAATGTATTAGTAATTACTGCACATATAAACTGACAAAATGCTCCAGTTAACAAAAGCTGATTGTCAGATTGGCTAAAATAACAAAATCTAGATCTGTACTATTTTTAAGAAACATAACTTTAAAAAGGATATAGAAAACTTGAAAATAGAAAGGATGTAAAAAGATATGCTTGGTAATACTAAAGTAAGATTGTGTTGTATGGCTATGCTAATATTATCTGAAGTCGGCTTTGTGGAAAAACTATCCTAGAGAGTGAGAGTCACTAAATAATTATAAAAGCAATGATAATTTGAAATTGCTATGTACCTGATAATATACTCTGAAAATACATTATGCAAAAAATAGGACCACAGAGGAATAGGCAAGTTCATCGGCATTGTGAATTATTTAAAATAATCCCTTTAATACTGGAATAAACAGAGAAAAATTAAAAATATAGAAGATCTGGGCACCTGGATGGCTCATTCAGCTAAGCATCTGCCCTCGGCTCAGATCATGATCCTGGGATCCTGGGATGGAGCCCCACATTGGGCTCCCTGCTCAGTGGGGAGCCTGATTCTCCATCTTGCTCTATTTCCCCTGCTTGTGCTGTCTTCTGCCAAATAAATAAAATATATAGAAGATCTTAATAACAGGATTTACAAGCTTGCATTAATGGACATTTAGGAAACACTGCATTTCAGAATACTTTTCTAAAATATTATTTTTAAAAAATTATTTAAAAGCACGTAAGAGCTGTTTACAAAAACTGGTAACATCCTGGTCAAATACAACCAGTTTTCATAATTTCAGTGGATTGGAATTATACTACATTCTCTGTTTACAATGTCATTAGCTGTAAGCACCATAATTTTCCTGTATGTTTGGAAGTTGAAATGTATTATTTACAGTTAACCCATAGGTAAAAGAAGCACTTGTAAGGAATATTAGAAAATATAATTTAACAGTAATAAAATACTATATATCACAACTTATATGATAAACTGTGATAAACTGATACTTTAAGAAAATTTATAGATTTTAATGCTTACATAAATGTTGAAAACCAATAACTGCATTCTTTTGAAGTGACTAAAAGAATATTCTCCCAATTGAACTAAAAAATAAATATAAATTAAAGAAATAGAAAATAGAAGTAAATCAGAGACAAAACAGTGCAGCTAAAGATGGATTTGGAAAGACAAAATTGAAAACTGTCGGCAAGATTAATCAAGGGAAAAGAGAAGTCACAAAGCAATAAATAGAGTGAAAAAGGGGATGTTACTACAGATGTTTCAGGAATAGTTATCTTTATGCTAGTATATTGAAAGCTTATATCAAGTGGACAAATTCCTGGAAAAAAGTAGCTCATATTAGCTGAAGAAGAAATAGAAAATTGGGTAGTCTTAAAATATAAAGGAAAAATATTCTTGTAGAGAAGTGTACCACGTCCACACAGGTTATATAGCAAGTTCTTTAAAACATCCAAGGGATAATAGCAAGATACTCATTAAAGAAACTTGATCTTTAATGACATTGGTATTGCCAGTCAGAGGAAACAGGATGGCTCTTTCAGTAGTTGAGGTAGTTAGCTAATTAAGTGGAAAAAATCGATTTGGGCCACTACCTCATTTTATTTAGAGAAATTAGACTGGGTTATAGATCTAAATATATAGATAAGGTAATTATATAGTTAAGATAAAACTAAGAATTCCTATAGACAATAGAATGGTTTTATGATTTCAAATAAAAATGTATAAAACACAATGCAAAAGATTGGTAAATATCACCTCATGAAAATAATTTCACCGGTAGTACCATAAAGAGAGTGGGGATTAGTATTTAGCGCAAACGAAGATCTGCCACACAGTTAAATATAAAGGTAAAAACTTAATAGAAAACTAAGTAAAGCAGTTGAATGTGCCGTTCATAAAAGAATAAATTCATTTGGCCAGTAAGCACATTATAAGATATTCAACCTCATATGTAATCAAAGAAATGCAAATTAAAACCACAGTGAAAAGGCATTTCATGCCTCCTAGATGCTCAAAAATTCGGGGCCGAATGGTATTGCTGTTTATGTGAATATGGAGCACCTGGAACATATACGCAGCGCAGGTGGTAATGTTAAGTGGTATGTGCACCAGAAAAAAATGGCATCATTAAATAAAGTTGAAGATGTATGTACACTATGATCCAATATCTCTGTTCTTAAGTATGTCTGAGTGAAACCTCTATACAGGTGATAAGGTGATGTATATAGTTGTTAATATAGCCCTGTTCATAATGCCAAAACAACAAAAACCAACTCAAATATCTATCAATACTAGGATGAATCATGGTATATTCATTCAGTGGAGTGTTACACAATTCTGAAATGAATGAATTATAGCTATGCTCAGCAGCTTGGGCCATCTCAGGAGTATAATGTTGGGGAAAAACAAACCATAGAAGAATATACAACATATTTCCATTTATACAAAATTTAAGAACATGCAAAATGATGTTATGTTAAGAATACGAATATAGTACAGCTCTAAAAGAAATGATAAATATAAAATTTAGGGATTTGGGAAGGAACACAGTGTAGATACAAGAGGTGAAAGTAATTATCTTATTTTTTAAACTGAATGGTGAGTACTCAAATAATTATTGTATTCTTTTTACCTTAAGCTTATTTCATAGAATTATTTATTTCATACTTAATAGTGATAATTAATTTTAAGAATGATGTTTACTGATAATTGAAAATAGTAACTGGAGTGAGCCCTGGGTGGCTCAGCAGTTGGGCTTCTTTCTACCTTTGGCTCAGGTGTGATCTCAGGATCCGGGATTGAGTCCCACATTGGGGTCCCTGCATGGAGCCTGCTTCTCACTCTCTCTGTGTCTCTGCCTCTCTCTTTGTGTCTCTCATGAATAAATAAATAAATCTTTTTTTTTTAATTTTTATTTATTTATGATAGTCACAGAGAGAGAGAGAGGCAGAGAGAGAAGCAGGCTTCATGCACCGGGAGCCCGACGTGGGATTCGATCCTGGGTCTCCAGGATCGCGCCCTGGGCCAAAGGCAGGCGCTTAACCGCTGCACCACCCAGGGATCCCTAAATAAATAAATCTTAAAAAAAAATAGTAACTGGAAAAAGAAAAGTGAATCATTTTGGGGAGAATGCTGTGTATTTCCTGTACACTTATATTTAATCTGAATTTTCAAATGTCAATTTTTTTTGCTAGTTTTAGTCTTTTAATAGTATTTTTGTATTTTAATAGAGCCTAATAATTTCTGCACTGATTGTGAGATACTCCAAATGTATTTATTCATTTATTTCAAAGGGTACAATTGTCATTCTTTTCATTTTCTTAGCACTAAATTTACATGTTTTCCACCTTCATATATTTCCTGGGCTTTTTAAAGATTTTATTTTATTTTATTTTATTTTATTTTATTTTATTTTATTTATTTATTTATTTATTGAGTGAGTGAGTGAGTGAGTGAGTGAGAGTATGCACGAGCCAGGGTTGGGGCAGTGAAGTTCGGGCAGGTGGTGGGTAGTAAAAGGAGAGGGACAAGCAGACTTTCTGCTGCACAGGGAGCCCTTTGCTGGACTTGATCCCAGGACCCTGAGATCCTGACCTGAGCCAAAATCAGTTGCTTTATCAACTGAGCTACCCGGGCCTCCCTTACATCTTTCTTGTTTATTGGCTGCATTTTAAGAGGTTTGAGAAAGGTATTGCCTATCTTATATTTTTCTTTTATTTCCTTTTTCTTTTCTTTTTTTTTTTTTTTTTTTTAAGAGAGAGAGGGTATGTGCCCTGTGAGTGGGGCTGGAAGGGCAGAGTGAGGGGAGAAAGAGAATCTAACCCTATGAGGAAGATATTGTTATCCTTACTGTGTTGGTAAGGAAACTAAGACACAGGTATTGTCTTAGATCTCATACCTAGTAGGTAGAGCCTTTATTTAAACATAGGCACTCTGGCTCCATATTGTGCACTTAACCTCTAAGCTTTAAAAAAAAAAACATCTCTAGGGGAATGTGCCATGTTTTTCAGTATTCTTTACTAAATAGCATACTAATTTTAAGGGCTGTTAGCATGCTGTCACACAATGATGCAATGATTATGTAATTCCCTTTCTTTTATCCAAGAATGTAAAAAATATTAACAATTGATATGTTTTTAGACACTGCTTTAAAATGAAACTTACGCCCATAGATTCACGGGATGAGAAAAATATATAGATAAAAGTACCTGTTAGTCTAATTACAGATATGACCATATGCATAAATGGTAATAGTGACTTTCTTATTCTGAAGTTCATAGAGTCATAATTTAAAATCAGAAATTTTAAGAGTAGCATGCATGAATTTAGGAAAGCAATATTCAGGGTTGTTGACCTGGTACTTTTGGAAAATTCTTACAATAAAATAGTTACTGTGAATGGAGAAAATTATGCAATTGTGATTTGTGAAGAAGCTAGTAGTAATATTTGAAAGTAATGTACCAAGGAGTAAGGAGAATCAGACAGATCCTTTAGAGCATTGAATGGTTCTTTACCATTGAGGGTCAAACTCTTTTGAGAATGTGTTAGCTTACAGAAGTTTCTGTATAAATTCAAGAGTTTTATAACTGCATTAAAGTCCTTCCATGGGTCAACCCCTAACCTTATTCCCATGTGGAGCCTTTAGGGGTTCTTGAGAGAACTCTTCCTACAGCTATATGCTCATGTTATATGTTGTCTCTAAAAGTTCAACTTTTTTGTCTGTGACATTTTGTCAGCCACTTCAGATAATTTCTAGGGACATGTGGTTTTATCAGTCAAAACACATGACTGTTATGATTTGTTCTTTAGAGTTGAAACTCTGTATGTGGCCTAAATATACTTTTTCAGAGATTCTTCAAAGAGACAGTATTTCCTACTTAATTTACTTCAGTGGCCTGTTTTTATTTTGTTAGATCAAGCACATATGTAGTATATTTTAAGCAATAAATTATATTTAAAGAAGAAGAAGAAAATTTATTTTACAATTGAATAAAGACATTTTTAATGCATTTATTTTTTAAGAACACATATGAATGTACAGCAATTTATAGCTCTGACCATTAGGTAATTTGAGATGCTCCCAAAGAATTCTGGGTAATTATGAGAGTATCCCATCCACATCTGAATTTGTCTTGCCTGCTTCTCTACTAGCAAGACTAGATCATATAATATATGGTATTTTAAATTATTTTAGATTAATCCATCTCAACACAGCAGGGGAGAGTGTATTACCATGATTTTTCTTGAAATATCCTTCAAGATTTTGGGCAATAACCTTCATAAAATGTATCCCAGAAAGTGAGGAGTTTTTCTTGATTTCAAGTTTTATATTAATGCAAAATTGCTGTGTTACTCTGTAATTTATTTATGTGTGTTAATTTAAGGACTATGGGAATTTGTATTAATTTTTTTCCTTTAAAAATTGGGTCAAATGAGTCTTCTAGGATGATTACCTTACTTAATCTGTGGCTTCAAGTTTCCATGTTGTTGCTCCCTTCCTCTACCAAGTACCTCCTGTGTTTGGCACAAGATATCTTTCTTTAAGATGTCAAAACACTTAGGAATTTTTTAGTACAGACTTGAAACCATTTGGAGGATAAACTATAACAATTTAAAAGTCTAGTTTTTGTTAATGGAGCTGCAGCTGATCTTGAAGACCCACTGATAACATAGCACTTAACATTCATAAAAGATAAATAAATCACCTAAGTTTTCATTTTCAGTTTTATATAGTGTTGCAATTTGGTACTTGATGACTTATTCTTGGTATGAGATAAGATAATATAATGTAACAAACATTTAATAATTGCCTATTGTATTGTAGTCACTGTGTTAATTGCTAGAGATACAAAATGGGTAAAACAGGTTCTGTACTTCCAGAACTCACAAATGATGGGTAGAATAACAAAAACAGGTATTTGTGGTACAGTGCAGTCACTATAATAGAAATGGAAAGAATGGCCAAAGAAAGCATTGCTGAAAGAGTTAATATCCGACCTGAATATTAAAAGATCAGAGAAAGAGAGAGAAAATTGAGGTGAGGGAAACAGAGAGGAATGAGAGCAGAGGACCCAACTGGCTGGTACGAAACAGCATGGTATGTTCTGGAAGCATAAGCATATGTGTGTTTTAGTAGTATAAACAAGGGACAGGGAATGATGGAGTGGAATGGAACCAAATCATGGAGAGTTTTAACTGCCATGTTTAGGAGCTTGAACTTATCTCTCATTCTAGGTTTTGGGAAGCCATTGAAGACTTTAAAGTGGGCATGTGGTTTGATTATAGTTAGGGTTAATAGAATACTCTGGTAGCTGTTGTGAATGATAAATTTTAAGGGGAAAAGATTGGAGGCAGGGAAGGCATTTGTGAAGTAGTTGGCTGACGGGAGCTTAAACTAGGGCTGTGTTAATAGACGTGGAGAAGAGGGAAAGATTTCAGACACTTTACATTTGTTCTTGGTAAATTGTAAATTCATTAGGACTTGATACTTGGAAATGGCCAGTGGGTGAGAAGTAGACAAATTAAATCCAGAGTCCCTAGCTTGGGTGACTGCATGGATGGTGATGACACCAAACAAAGAGAATACATGAATAAGAGTCAAGTTAGAAGTTACAAGTTTTGGATATTTTAAGTTTGAGACAGTAGTGAGATAACCAGTGTGGGAGGTCTAACAAGGCAATTGACCTTTTGAATCTGATGCTGTGGGATGTGACTCGGGGCCCTGGGCTGGAAACCATGGGACAATATATGGGAGCGTATATGGGCTGAGTAGAAAATAAAAGGCAGAATACAAGATCTTGGGGAGCATCAGTGTTTTAGAGTCCAGCAGAGAGAAAGAAGCCCCATAAAGGAGAGAAGAAGCTAACCAAAAACAAATGAAATAATCAGTGAGCCAACCTATGGATCCAGCTGAGACTACAAACTACTTATTTTTAATGGAACAACTTAATATATTTGTGGTTTACTTAGATGTCCTCTGTAGCCTGAGTAAGTGATAGAGATTAGAATGTAACATTAGTCTAAGATTGAGATTTTACCATACTGGTAACAGTAAAAAGTTATGAGTCTAGGGAAATTGAAGTGTTGAAGTTAGAGCAGTTTAGATGATGAGCTGTGACAAATGTTGCATATTATATGCTGTGCATTATTCTTTAGAATTATTAACCCATCTAATCCTCACAACCAGCTTCACACAACCTCATTCCTAGTATCTAAGTTTCGTGAAGGCAGGTTATTTTGTTGTCTGTCTATAGTCTCCGTGCCCGACATACAGAATGGGCTCAAACACCTGTTGAATAAATGAGTCAAGATGCAGTACATTATTATTCCCATTTTATAGATACGGAAACTGGGTAAGGAGAGGTTAAGTAATTTATGCAATGTAGTGGCAGAGCTAGTGGGGAGGAACGGTATGAGCCTAGCAGAGGGAGCTGGTGAACAACTGAGGGATTCTAGGACATGAGTTCTCTATGGGATACAGTAGAAATAAAGGCGTGGGAGATTATAGAAGAAGAGGAAGTCTGGTCAGAGAGTAAAGTATTAGAGTTTATAATTTGTTGAAGTGGAGTTCCGGGTGATGACCAAGGGTCAGGTCTTAAGAACAGCGGAGTAGATGTTTATTGTGGAAACTATGAGTATATATGTAGCTGTTGAAAAATTCGAAGAATATGATAGAAGTTTGGGTAGAGAAGATTATGATACAGTCTTCAATAAATGAAGAGTAATTCTGTGGAATGTGTAGTTGAGAAACAATATTGGAAATGGATGAATGTTATTTAGATAATCTTGTTGGAAAGCTTCAAAAGTACTCAGAATGTAAATATGAATGTTTAAAATTTTGCCTGGTATTGCAGCCATGCTTAAAATTGAATTCTAAATGTTACATATCTCCCCTGCAAAAAAACTTTCCACACTTTTCTTAATATAGTAGAGCAATATTCTGTTTGAGTCCTAAGCAGCATGGCTCACCTCTTTTTGTTTGTTAGCTGTTGAGTACACATCTCAAGGATGGTGAAAATAAAATGCAATTGTTCTTCTAACTCTTCAGTGACTGCCCAGTGCATTGTCATTCATTCCCAGTTCCCTTGCTGACCCTTTTGCCCTCCCCCCTCCCCGAAGTCTCTTTTGAATGCTTTTGTTTCAAGAAGCTCTTGAGAGCTTTCTTTGTACTTTACATTTTGGCAGAGAAAAACAGTAAAATTTATTTTAGCACTAAATTATAGTTAACATTTTAAGTTGAATATTTTCAGAAAAAAAAATATTTTCAGAATGTTTCAGTAACCTAAGCAATCCAGGTTCTTTTTAAAAAGTATTATTCAATCTCCTATTTTGTTTGCTTTAAAAGGCTCTAATTTCTTTTCATATATTTTGATAACATTGTAATTTCTGTCAATATTTTCCTTCAGAAAAATATAAAGATCCAATAATTTCTTATAAGAGCATATTTAACCTAAAATTCAATCTTTGTATCAGTTTAAAGCATAGACTTTGAGTTACAGAATTTTTCATTTTGTATTATAAAGTTATGCCTGCTTGTCCTTTTGTTTGTGTATATATGTGTCTTTCCCACAAATAAGTATCACCCCCTGAATAGCTCTTAGGAAATTCAGAGTTAATCAAATATGTTATGAAATACTTTTTTATAATGAAAAGGTTGGAAGAGATGATTTCCAGGGTGCCTTCAAAAGCAGATATGCTGTGATTTTGTGGTTCGCTATGTTCTGCCCACTTCAGATCTTAGTAGCCACTGAAGTACTGCTAAATGACCTTTGACACAGAACCCATGAATGCCCCAAGTATAATTTCACTTTCACCCCTTTCTTTGTAAACCTAAATGCTTGTCAAATTAGATGTGTCAAATTAGATCTTTTTACTGAACATGCCTTGAGGAGGAGAACAAAGCTTGGGTCAACTTAGCATAATCCCCATGTTCATCTTTTTCTGTTCTAGAGACTTCTTGGGGGATGGGCTAACACTCCTTTCTGAGGAGAAAGCATGAGTAGGTAGACTGCTGTCTTCTTCATGCTTTTCCCTGCAGCCTCATTGGGCCTTGCTGATTTCGATATTTTAATGAAAGCAGACCAGGTGGGTTACTGATTAGTTTTTATGGTTCTCATTTGACCCAAGTTCTCTGTTATAGACACGTTAAATGACAAATCAAGGCATTATATTGGAAAGTATCTCACTTTTCCATTATCAATGAACTAGATTAGATTGTCTCACAGTAGCTAATATCATATGAGGTTTTTCATGTGTTCATGTGTATAATATATATTGAAATATTTGTTTTTCTATGTAAATTTTGTAAATGCCAATTTGTCAACTCTAAAGTATAAAATACTTAAATATAAATATACTTAATAAATAGTATTAAATTAGTTTTTTAATTTTATAGTAATGAAAATAGAAAATTCTTGGATCTTATTCTTTTAAACTTTCTCATTTCAGTTCTGATAATCTCTTTGAAAATTAGGAAAATACTTAGGCTCACATGACTTGTAGTAGCAGACACTACTACATCTTACTGGCTATAATTGATTAGAAGCTGCAGTCATTAATTAATTGTTCAAACATAAGAAGGTTGTAGGAGACCATATGACAAAAGAACTGGTTACCTTTATAGTTTGCTGCACCTCAGGTACTTTGTTTCAGAAGAAAAGCTCAATTCAGTGCCCTGAGTGAGAAGACCCTTACCTCTTTTTAGATGAAGTTGGTAGGACATTTCTTGCTAACTTGATCATTTCAACTTGTTCAGGAGTATTTTGAACACACTGAGCTGGAGTCAGGAAATGATTGAGAACTTAGCTAATTAATTTTTTTGGTTGTTTGATGAATGAGTATTTAATGATTAAAGCTTATGGCCTTTCAACATATTTATTAAAGAAATGTTAAAACTTAGGTTAATGAAATGTAATGAAATCACATGGAGGTAAGGTCCAATAATTTTGATATTGTAGAACATAGAAAATCAAAATAAATATTTGTCTAGATTTGACTAGAAGTAGATGTTTTCTACCAGAACTTGTTTTAATTTTAATAATTTGAGGGAGGGGGAAGTGAATTGTGGAGGTAGCTAAACCCAGACTAACCACTAACATGCTAAGTATACAAATCCATGGGTATTTCACTAAACCATTTAGGCATTTTTGTTGACTGGTCTTTTTGTTTACAGGGCTCTAAAGTTATTCCATTTATCTATAAATTCATTTAGCTAAAGATTAAAGCATACGTTGTGATAAATGAAAACAATTTTGGTGGTTTGTATTATGTAATGCAATAAGTTCCATTAAAGCTATTTAAAATAGAAACATTAATTTCACCATTCAGAATTTTTTCAGTGATAGGAAAGTAAACTGGTAACCCAAAATTAATTTTTTCTCTAAGTTTGTCACATTCTTTAGCTAATATGGTGGATATGGACCTGGTGTGCTGTAAGTTGTCAAGCCATGCAAAACAACTTTCCAGAAGCCTTGATGTTTCCCAAAAATGTATAAAGGCAAAATAAAACAAAATCCTAATACCTTTTATGAGAGAGAAATGCCTGTTACAGGTTATGGTGCTCATCTTGAGTAAGCAGAAGACAGTAGGAACTAGTAGTCTAAGTAGAGAGTGACCAAAAGGAGGCTGTTAGCAGAGACCTCATTCATTCCTAGGGATCATCATGTAACCAGTGAAATCAGCTTCTCTAGATCTGAAGGAGGGTTTTGAAAATGCTGGGAAAGCACAGAAAACTTTTCTGTGCAGACTATCAGAGAAAGGTGGAACGTGTTCTTTTACTGTAAGTACCTTATCACTTTGAAAGCAATTTGAAAAAGACTGAGAGAAATGAAATAAAAATTCCTAAATTGGAAAGAGACTTATATCCATTTGGTCTGGTCATTTTACAGAAGGGAATTGAGCAGCTCAAACAGTTATGTGATTTGGTGTAGATTACAGAGCTAGTTTGAGGTGGAAGCTCCAATTTCCTTACTGGGTTTAGCTGGTTAAAAGTGTGAACAGTCATTGGTAAAAGGTAGGGAGGTTATAGGGGACCCTATGACAGAAGAACTACTACTTTACAGTTTGTTCACTGCAACTCATCTACTTTGTTTCCGATGAAAAACCGTTCAGTAACTTGTGTGAGAGACTCTGACCTTCCTACAAATGGGAATTACGGGGAAATTTTTTGCCAGCTTGGGTGTTTCAACTACTTGACGATTATTTTTAGGAACGAGACCATTTTTCAGAATCCTAGTTAGGGAGACTTAATAGCAAGGGAGTATAAGGTTTTTTGCTATATGGAAACCTTATACCCAAAATAAAGATAGAATGATGTGAGTTTAATACTTAAAATTTGAATGAAACAATGCCTTTTTGAGATGTTTTACTAGTTGTCCTTAACAATTTATCTTAAATGAGATTGAGGGTAATACTATTTCTTTTGGCAAAAAAATAAATATGTAAATGGAACTTTCTGAGGTAGATGAGCATTTGAATGTTTTTATCTAGTGTGTCTTGGTAACTTAAGAACAAGCCACTTGTTGAAGAAAATGAAATAGTAACTAAAAGAAAAACATCCTGTTAGAAAAAAATTATACATTTTCGCTGTCTTGTAATCTGGTTATAAAAAGAAGCTTTTATAAACTTAATGAATCTTGTGAACTTTCACATATGTTCCACTTGTGTCCTATTTCTGCCACATGTCATGCATGTTCAGTAATGTCAATTAACAGGTAGGTCTTCTTTCACTATAAGTTACAGAATAAATAAATGTGTTCTCAGACCTTTGAGTCTTAAATATGAATATTCTTTGCAGTTTTTTTCTGTACTGCCTGGTTGTTGATAGAAGCACAAAATATTTTTCTGTCTTCAAACTGTGCCTCTGCTAGTTCAGCTCTAAACTTGGGGTTAGATTAGACAAGAACTAGAGATTTTTTTAGAGAGATTTTTGAAAGGCCTCTATTGAGATCATTAGAAGATTTGATAAATGTAGTACTTTAATAGCTAATAGTGCCTTAATAACTTTAAAAACATTTCTCAAATCACTTGGAAGATATTTATTACAATCCTACTAAGTAAAATGCAGTTCAGCTTTAGATAAGGAGGGTCTTGAAGTTTTATATAAGGTTTAGGAAATTCATTTTATTTCCAGCTAAAGTGATTGATTATCAGTGCAGGGTTTTGTTTCCTATAAAGCACTAGAGAAAGAAAAGAAATTGTGCACTGCTAATTAAAAAAAAATAAGGTGAATGTATTTCTTAGAGAAAGATAATTTTCTTTCCCTTACAATCTCTTCTTATTTAAAATAAGATTCCTCTTACTTCCATCTATCTTAATGTGATAGAATGTCACTCAATGAAGAGCTAAGGATTTTTAAAAAGATTTTATTTATATATTTGAGAGCAGGAGAGAGAGTATGAAGTGGGGGATGGGCAGAGGGATAGGGACAATCAGACCCCCCTGCTGAGCAGGGATTTAGATTCAGGGCTTCATCCCAGGACTGGAGATCATGACCTGAGCTGAAGGCAGCCATCAAACTGACTGAGCACCCCCCAACCCTCGCACACCCCATAAGGATTTGATTGAGACTATTTGTTTTGTATTCATTCATAAGTTTTGTAAGTTGTCCTCCTCCCCACACACATAGCACCACTTAACATGGGTAAGTGCCTTTTATAATAGTACTATAAAATTTTAATAAACATTTCAGATTGTTCCATTATAATTCTTTTAGTGGATATACCATCTCCTCTTACTACTAGACATATATTTTCTTAAATGTTCTTAATATAAATATCTAACATGGATATTCATATATAAAGCTTATGTGACAATTTATCTTAAGATAGAGTCCCAGGAGTGGAATTATTGGGCAAACCAAACCCTTTTAAGCCTCACTGTACATATTGCTAAAGTGCTTTCCAAAAGGCTTTATCAGTTGATATCCTTGGATGTGAATTCCAGGATCCTTTGGGGAGGCTGGTGAAGACATGTAGCAGAGAGTGCCAGATGGTGTCTGGAAACGTGGTCTCTAATCTCTGCTGTGCCACATACAAATTGTAGGTATCTGGCTTAACCTCACTGGTGTGGAACTCTGTTTCCTCGTAAACCAAGATAAATTCTAAGTACTCTCCTAGCTCTGATTCTAATTCTATTGAAAAAAAAAAATGAGTTGAAACGAGGATCAGTGGTGACATCTGAGCAGATGATTTGAGAGGATGAAACAGATGTACCTGAAACAGGAAGGGAGGGAGGCCAAATGGACAAGACATTTGGTTTTCTATTCAGGTGTTTTATCTAAAGAAGAATACAGTCCAGTCAAATTATAAGACTTCTGTGGAGACTTAAGGATTTTCAAACAATTTTAAATAGAGAATAAGGAGATTTGTATGTAACTTTTCAAAAGTTGTGCTCTGTATGGCTTATAGGTTACAAGATGCCTTAATCCAAGCCAGAAAAAGGGAGAGAGAATGTTAAAGATTTAGACATTTATAAAAAAAAAAAGAGTAAATTGTTTTGTGACAAGAAAGGAGGCAGAAATTCTGCATCATCTCCAATATGTAGGTAAAGGTGAAGGTGTAGTGTAGATTAAGCCTCATTATTTTTCATTTCAGGAAACAACTTTATCTTTGCCTTTAGTAAAAAAACTTAATCTCTATTAATAATTTAGGCAACCAAACATCATTAATGGTTGTGAGGGAAATCTGACTCTAGCCTGACTTTGCTTCTCAAGAACCAGATTGCCTTCCAGAAATTTCTGTAAAACATCTCAATGACATTATCACCAGTGGAGAAAAATTTCCTTGAACCAGTTTCAGATATTTAATTATTAAGCAGACAAAAATAATAGTAATA
The DNA here is from genome assembly GCF_003254725.2 of Canis lupus dingo. Classification (NCBI taxonomy): domain Eukaryota; kingdom Metazoa; phylum Chordata; class Mammalia; order Carnivora; family Canidae; genus Canis; species Canis lupus. The sequence continues at coordinate 13,631,190 of NC_064244.1, read as the reverse complement.
ATAAAAAGTTGATAAATGAGAATGTCTGTAATTAGCTTCCTAAATGAAGAATAACAAAAAATACTTTTTTCTTGATATCTTGAAAGTTCTTAGCTGATTTTTTGCCTGTTTTGTAAGTTGGCACTTCTCATCTGATTTATAAAATTTATAAATAAGAAATATAAATTATCCTGTAAAAACAAAATTTATATAGTTAAAATGTTTTTAGGTAGAAGAAATCAAGTTTGTTAAATAGTGTTAGTTTTTAAACCTTATTAGTCATTGAGTTCCACTCTTTAGAGTTCCCTGATAGATTGTTAGAGTTAGAAATAGTGAGTTCATTGCTTGACTGAATAAATAATTCATATGGCACAAAAGCTGCTTTTTCTTTCTCCCCAGTTCCTTTCTCCCCCATTATATTCATTTTCTCTCTTTTAGAAAGGGTCCTTTGGAGGCAAAGAGTAACTTTGTGTGAATGTACAAGGGCTTGAAATCCGCATCCTTGCAACTAGTGTTAACTATCTGAGGTCAACCTAAGAAAATGAAGAATCTGTTTTAAATGTATATTCTCCAGTAGCAGCTGAAAGATATATAGTAGTTATAAATCACTAGACCTTATCCTTATAGTAAAGTTTCTTTGGGAGTTTCTTTTAGCAAAAGACATTTTTCTTACCAGATATAGTATCTTTCATAGTGTCGGCCTCAAAATCAAATTGAGTTTTAAATTTGAATAAATAATTGAATTTCTTCTAGTATTTCAGAAGCCTTTTTACTGGATTAAATGACACGGAGTTAGTCTGGTAAAACATGAAATTTTGTTTTTAATTCTTTATATGATATTGTAGAATTTTTTATTTCCTAAGGATGATAAGATTACATTAAATATTTAATGTGAAATTCCATTTTTTTCTACCTATTATATTATAGCACCAGAGTAGGAATTATGCCAGATTGTTTTATTTCTGCTGTTTAAATCATTAAGAGACTCAGGATTATATTGAATCAGAGCTGTTGTCTATCCTAATAATTTGACAGTGACACCACTGGAGATGATGGTTATTTTTTATAAATCAACTACTTATTTTTTGTAATAAATCAGCATCTGATATCCCAATTTTTTTTTAAATTTCTGTGTATTCAGCATATTTCATAGTATAACAATACTTTTATGTAATAGAAATATAATGTAAGACTGTAGACTGTAATCCAGACTTCTGTCGGCTGGAAATATCTATGAATATTTGATATTTTGCAACTCCTCCAGGGTGTTAGTACTTTACCTCTTCTTTGAAGAAGTTTCTGAATGAGATAAAATATTATGCTTAGTATAATTCATTGCTGTATATTTTATTGTATGCTGTTCTCCATATGATGGTAATCTATAATAGGCTAATTAAATCTGATCTGGATTATCTATTTTGATATAACCAAACTCTTCTCTGTTACCTATTTGTCTTCATTTTCTTTAACTTGAAGTGATGCCTTCTTATTTTCTTATTTTAAGACTTAATGATTCAGTTCATATTAACCTTATTCATAAATAGTCATTGTGATTTTATGACACATTGTGATTTTAAGCACTGAACTATATTGGGTTTTTTAATTTAAACTAAATGTAACCCTTAGTAATTCTTCAAACTTAGACTTTACCATAGTTTTCCACAATTATATTTCGTTAGTCACAGAAACCAAATATTTTTGGGTTTTATTGGCCATTTAAGTGCTGACACCAGTTATTTTTGAACTATATTTTTAAGGAGAATAGTATTTCACTTATCAATTGCTGCTTAACAAAAAACAAAACAAACAAAAAAAACCCTAAGGTTTAGTGGCTTAAACACCAATAATTTATTTTTCCTCATCATTTGGAAGGTTGACTGGGGAATCTTCTGCCTTGTATGGTCTTTGTTGGGGTGTGTTAGGAAGGCAGGGTAGTCTCAAATGGTCCTTCATCCAGCAATGGATGCTGGTTGCTGCCCCCCGATCCTTAGTTCTCCTAAGGTCAATTGGGCTCCTTTACAGTAGGATAGCTGGATTCTAAGAAGGAATGTTCTAAAAAGTAAAGGCAGAAACCAGCTCTTTTATGAGATTCTGGAGTTATCCAGAATCACTTCTGCCCATTCTGTTGGTCAAAACACATCACAAAACCAGTCCAGATCAAGGGGAGGGGCAGTAGTTTTTTTTTTTTTTTAATTGTTGGAGGGGGGAGATCACACTATAAAAGAGCAAATGGGATGAGATATATTGTTGTAGCCAACTTTAGAAACTTAAACTTTATAACAGGGGAATAGAATTTTTTTTTTAATTTAGCTATTTGCCATTACCACATTTCACAAACTAGTATAGTCAGGCACATAGGATTGTACACTGACTTTATACTAAAATCACCTAAGGGCTATTATCTACTATTTTCTCAGCTGTACATAGTAATGTTAACATCACAGGATAATTTAGCAGTTTAGATGATTTGTTTGAAAGTACACAGCATAGAGCTGGAAATTCAGTTACTCCTCTCCCGCCCTTGTCTCATGTCTTTCACATTTACATATATATATATTTGTGATGATGGTACTTAAAAGTGTGTTTTTAATGACAAGTCATAATTTACCTAAAGTCTTACTCATCTCATCAAGGCATTTTGATAATTCCATTCTGAATAAAGTTTATAAGGTACATATAATTTGTAGGTCTTCTAAGCATCTATTTCATACAAAATTCTTTATAAACTGCTTTTATATGGGCTGTTTCACAAAGTAATGAACTGCTGGTTGGTAGAAATGTTTAAACAAATTGGCTGTCCTTATTTGCCATAGTTCTACATTTTATTCTGCCTTCCACTTTGCAGGAAAGTCTTGTGACTTTTCCTAAGCAGTCTTTTTAGGTCATCTTCCAGAATTTGTTTATGATCTAATGTTTAAGTCCTTCACATAAAGATTAACAAACTGAATCAAAGAAAGAAGTCTGAAGAGATATATAATTTTCCAGTGGTCACTTATAAGGGAGGGCATAGAGATTCTATACTTTGTTTGTTCAAGAGAGCAAGGAATTGTTCTTGGTACTAATTGTCAAAGGTTTGATTCTGTTTGAGCCAGAAGTTGTTTGTCCCAGTCTCAGTAGTCACCAGTGCCACCAACCTGTCATATTGTCAGTGCATAGTTTTAGTGACCAGGTAAGCAAGTTGTAGAAAACAGTACTTGTATAAAAATAAGTGAAAGTCCATGTCCTGTTTTTCTCTTGAAGATCAGATTGAATAGGATATTGATTTGACTTTAAACAAGATCTACAAAGACCCAAATAAAATATCACATTAAATATAACAGACAATTGAGAAAATGGAGATAGACATAAGGAAGAATTTTTGGACAGTAGTAACGATTGTATATTAGAATAGGGTTCCAAGGAGAATATTTCAAAGAATTGGACGTAAAATAGCGTTAAGGATTGTGTGGGAAGCCCTGAAAGAATGGGAGAAAAGAAGTGGAGTCCGTTTTGTCAGGTCTGTCTCCTAAAAGGGGGCAGTGCTTCATTTCTTCTAAAAAAAAATAGTAACATTGAAATCTTGTTTCATTGTATTTTTAAGCGCTGACTTTATAAGTGATTTTTGGGAGAAACTTGTGAGTTTTATGTAAAGCATGATTTTCTGTATACAAACAATGGGCACCTTTAAAACTACCTGTTTGTGTAGCACTTGATTTAGAGAACATGTGCATGCATATTATTATTTTTGCTTGATTCAAAGAAATCAAGAATTTAAGATACATGCTTTAATAACTTTTTCTTCTCTTTTCAGAAAAATGAATCACTTTTCCTGGGGAAGAAAGTAGCATTCTCTCTAGGGATTATTCTGAATTACTTGTAAGCACAGGCAATGCAGCCACATGCTACTCTTGACCCTAACGCATTTATGATTGATAGCATACTTGGGAGGCACACCTAGTAGCAATTACTTTGGTTTGGTTTCCTTTCCTATTAAACTTGTAGGTTTTTTTTCCCCCACTAATTATATTACCTATTACTAGAAGTTAAGTAACTTCTCCTGAAAGTCACCCAGAAGAATTTAACATTAGGTTAAAACGCAACTATATATGGTTCTATCAATGCAGATAACTGAAGTGACAGATAAAAGGCATATTCTTGGTCATGTCTAAGTTTACACTTGGATAGACAGTGACAAGGTATTATAACATGTAATGACTGGTAAGTGTCTTAGTTATCTACTGTAAGACTCCTCTTGATCTGAAAAAAGTTAAAGTGAAAGAATACACATTTTAGAGTTGAGAAAATAGACTATTTCTTTTTTTTTCCCCTCACAATACCTACATAAGGAAGGCAGAGCAGATGTTGGAAAGTGTTACTAAGGTAAAGAATCTGAATTTTTGAGAGTTAAAGTCACATAATAAATGGTAGATCTGGGACAGATTCTCAATACTTCCAGATACGTGTATTGCCTACTATAGTATTTTGCCTTTTCTTTTTTTTTAATTTTTATTTATTTATGATAGTCAGAGAGAGAGAGAGAGAGAGAGAGAGAGAGGCAGAGACACAGGCAGAGGGAGAAGCAGGCTCCATGCACCAGGAGCCCGACGTGGGATTCGATCCCGGGTCTCCAGGATCGTGCCCTGGGCCAAAGGCAGGCGCCAAACCGCTGCGCCACCCAGGGATCCCTATTTTGCCTTTTCAACAGTAATTTAGTTATCAGTTAACTTCAATTTCAAGAGATTCATTATTCAACAAATATTTATTAAATGCCCTTATTGTATGCCAGGTGTTATGTTAAATTATATTGTAAGACAGTAAATAAAACAAAATCTGTGTGCTCATGAAACCAAAAACTTTGGAAAAGACTAAACAAATAATTACAACTAAATGAACATTAAGAGAATTTATAGGATGATATGAGAGTATATCATAGAACGGAACTGCCTGGAATGGCAGTATTGATGGTCAAGTCAGGCGAGGACCAGAGAAATTACTTTGCGGCTGAGATGGGAAGAATCAGCATTGAGTCAAAGAACGTTGCAGGTAGCAGAAATAGTGACTGCAAAAGCAAAAGAACAGAAAGGATATCAGTGTTAGCTGAGCATTGAGAAGAAGGAGGGGTAAAGATAGAGAAGAATGCAGGAAACAAACGAGATCTTATTCAGGATTTTAGCCTTTATCCTAAAGGCTACTATTGGGAAGCCTTGGGAAAGTCTTAAGTAGAGGAATAATATGATTACATTTTCATTTGAGAAAACATGAATCTGTAGTGCATGTAAAAGCCTTTTATTACAAGCTATTTCTGCACACAACGTTGGGGATCATGGATACAGCAGTTGAGTTGGAGAGAAGGTGATAGGTTGAAATTTTTGAGGTAAGACAAAGCTTAGGGATTTGACAGAAACCTGAAACCAGTATTATTATTGTTTCATCTATAGAGTTTGATTGCAAGATTATCGCCAAAATCCTTTCACTAACTTATGCTTAATGTTAGGAAGTGACTATATTAAATAATTTAGAAAGCATTATTCCTTAAATAATTTGTGAGTTGAGTGAATTCCTGTCATTTAATTCCATTAAATGGAAGAGCTTAGTTTCAAAAGAGAATTTGGCTTGTTTATTTATTTATTTATTTATTTATTTATTTATTTATTTATTTATGTTTATTTATTTGAGAGAGAAAAAGAGAGAACCGTATTGAAGGGAGATTCAGAGGGAAAGGGAGAAACAGACTCCCCACCAAGCAGGGAGCTTGACTTGGGCTCCATCCCAGGACTCTGGGATCATGACCTGAGCCAAAGGCAGAAGTTTAACCCACTGAGCCACCCAGGCACCCCTGGTAAAGCATAGAAGTAATTTTGTATGTATGGTACATATACATATTGTGCATGTGATTTTGTTTACATCACTCTTTAATCAGTATCAGATTTGAAAGTTGACTGAATCTTTAAGATTCTCCTATTCTTGGTCGATTGGTTGAAACTCAGGTGAATTTAAACCATTAAACCATTCTGTTTCAAGTAACATTCTATTAAATACTTTTTTCTTTATTATGATAAAAAGTTATTGCTGGATCATTGGCTTTAGAAATAGGCAGATACGTGTATTGTCTATAGGCTCCTAGTTATAAGATTCAAGAAGAGATAATTTTAGAAATATATTTCCCTGAACACCTTATGAATTGCTTTATTTTCTTAGCTAACAGTTTCCTTTGTATACTTCTGGTTAATATTAGCTGTTGTATCAGGGGCTGAATAATCAAATACCTAGAAGGACTTTTGACTATGAAGAATTAGGGCATTTAGGGAAATATTTGGAGACTGGACTTCTAGAAAGTTTATATTCATCTTAGTAGGGCAGGGGACAACTAGTATTCTGTTGCATTTGGTTGTAGCCACATAGATATTCACACTGATATCGGTGTCAAGTTTTTTAGTTTTTCAAAAATATCCTAAAATACATATCTTTATGTGAATTAGTTGGCGACTAATTCGGATGTTTTAAAAACGCTCTAACACTACTGTACAAAATAGGCCTGTGGAATATATTTGGCCTATAGGTCTCTATTTTATACCTTCTGCTTTATAGAGGTCTACTGTATATAGGTAAAAGATCAGTTTATTCCTGGGCAAAGTAAATGCCAAAATAGGGAAAGAGAAAGGGAAGAGAGGAAAGAAGAGATGAGATACTTTTTTGAAAGAAATACAAAATTAATTATCTAGGTGGTATTTTTTTTTTTTAGTTTAAGTTCAAAAAGAAATTCACAGTCCCCAGCATAATTTTATATGCTTCAGAACATATTTGTAACAACTTCAACTATCTTAATATGGTAGCTGGGAACTCAGAGTGGGATGGGAGTGTGTATAGGGTATTGGGAGCCAATGAAATATAGAGGAAAGTCTAGTGGTTCTTAAACAGTTCATGTGACATCAGAAAGAAATCAGACAACAGCAAACTGAGTATAGATCATGAAAGCATTACTCTATTAAAAGCATAATTTGACTTTGTTATTAATGACCAAAAAGAGGCCCAATTGTTTGCTACAATTGAGGTTTTAAATACTGCCATCCCAATAACACATACTATGCAATCATTGTATGCAATTAAGAAAATAGAGAAAAGTAGTGTATAGCACTTTTCTTTAAAAGCCAGGAATAGGTAAAAATACATTTTATAATTTTCTGAAATTATTTAGAACTTGGCACTTAATAGTTTTCCAAAAGCTAAGTAGTTTCCAAATTCATCTGATTTTGGAAAAGAATGTTAATTGCCTCATGTAAGAAATCATCTTAAGTAAGATGTAGATTGTCAGTGAAGCCAGTAGCTCAGTGATTTTCTTAAAGGACTCAGTTTGCCTTTCCATTCTATATGGTGTATTGCCTTTCTCCCAGGGCTGTGGTTACAGAATGACTGCCAGTTGCAATCAGAATTATGTTTCTTCTTTCAGATCCACAGAGAGAAGGTAACTTTACTTTCAAGGGCAATATAGCTTTTTTAGTTTGCCCTAAGCAGTTACCCTTTACCTTCACCCCTGCTTGCTTCTCGTTGACCTAAATTTGTCTGATTCTGAAATACCTAAAATAATCATTGGTGAAGGGGATAGGGTTTACCATAATAAGGGATTAGACTTATGTGGTCTAGGCTCCTTCCTAGCTCAGGGTCAGTCAGCTTTCCCTGAGGCACACTGACTACTGGGAGAGACTTGGATCCCGAATCCAATCATGAATAATTAGGAAGGAGAAAGCGAGGCAACGATGGATAAGCTCAGCCTGGTGCACTACAGGTATATGGAGAAGTATGTGCTGTCTGAAATTTGTGAAACACTACCATCTCTCTCAGTCAATACCACAAAGAATGAGGTGGGTCTCTGGTGAATGTGTTTTGTCTCAGTTCAACAGTCTCATTAGCAAAACATTTATATGCTACTGAGGTTTTTATCCAAAAATTTTCTTGTCACTTAATAGACAACTCTGTAGAATAAACTGTGGACCATGAATGGAACAAACTTAGTTTAGATAGTTTCTTAAATAAGCTTTACTTTGAAAAAATGTATATTCTCTTTTTGCTCTTCAAAGGATTTTTATACCATGATCTCTGTAATAGGTAGTGTTATCCTTATAATCTGATTATAAAGGTGAAATATAATTTATGAGATTATTTACAAAACAAAAATACTTATTATTAAAGTTTTAAAAATCTTTGTGTAGGGCAGCCCCAGTGGCTCAGCGGTTTATCGCTGCCTTCAGCCCGGGGCGTGGTCCTAGAGACCCCAGATGAGTCCCACATCAGGCTCCCTGCATGAGGCCTGCTTCTCCCTCTGCCTGTGTCTCTGCCTCTCTCTCTGTCTCCGTGTGTCTCATGAATAAATAAAATTTAAAAATCTTTAAAACAAAATAAATAAAAATCTTTGTGTAGAAAATGCTAATGATGTATTTTAAGCACCTATCATTTTCACTTTTTTTTTTTTGCTTTTAAAATTTTAACCAACTGACCATGTATTTCATTTCTTTCAGTTTTCAGATTTCTAAATATTAGCCAAATATTTAGTATCTGGGTCACACTATCATTATAAACAAATCTAGGCCAAAATGGTTTATGCTTCTCAGTTGCCAGCTTTAGTTCCTCTGTTTGACTATGCCTGACTTTCTGTTACTTGGTCCCTTTCAACTAAACTTTTACTTGTTTCTCAGAGTACTATGTTAATTTTTTTTGTACGGAACTGGTCTTTTTTTTTCTCCCTACCCTGAATCAAGGGAACAGAGCAAATAAATAAATGTGCTCTTGACTGCTGGGTTTTAGAATTGTTACTGTACAGAGTCACACAATGTTAAATTATCTACTGCAGTACTAATGATTGTGTAAAACTTGTTTAAGATACTAAAGAAACCATGTTTGGGCACAGGAGCTCTCCCATTTCTTAAAGTTTCAACCTGTATGCAGTCAGTTACTGGGAACATTGAAACTCCTAAAGACCCTGTGAAACTCTGAAATGTAAATTTGTTTCACAGGTCCTACTAGATGGGATAGGATCTTCCAAGTTAAAATGAGACATCTTGGGGCAGCCTGGGTGGCTCAGCTGTTTAGCGCCGCCTTCAGCCCAGGGCCTGATCCTGGAGACCTGGGATCCAGTCCCGCATCAGGCTCCCTGCATGGAGCCTGCTTCTCCCTCTGCCTATGTCTCTACCTCTCTCTCTCACTGTGTCTCTCATGAATAAATAAATAAAATCTTTTAAAAAAATAAAATAAAATGAGAAATCTTAAGCGTTGTAGTATCAGAGATAAGGGGAGAGGGAATGTATATCAGAACAACAAATATTTCACCTGCATTTTTGAAGTAGTAAAGTAAAGGCTACTTTGAAATATTTTTAACTTTGAAAGGAATATAGTTTATGGCAGTTTGTGTTAATGCAGGGCCCATAGTTTTGCTGAAATTAAGAACTTTATACCTTTTGGAATTTTTAATATTGTTTTTACTCTAAATTAATAATGCTTGATTTCTCCCTGCTGTATCTTGCTTTGAAAACAAAATGACAGCATGTATACTTCTTGAAAGTTCCTAAAAAAAAAAAAAAAAGAAAGTTCCTAGATAATAGTTTATTATCATTAGATATTCAGTTAGTAAATTTTCCAGATAATAGGTGCTTACCTTCTTTGATTGTTAAAACATTTCATCTCAACCATTCTTATTGTAAAGAATCTTAGAAAGCTTTATATATTTTAATGATTCTGGATTGTTGATGAATATTTGTTGATATAGTGTCTTTAGGGGCTACTGAGGTATGTCATAGGGCCATTTGTCTTTAACAATAAACCGTTCTCAATAACTGTTCTTTTGATTTTTGTTAAATGGTGTTTCTATTTTTCAAGGCTTGATATTAATTCTTATGGCTACTAGCATTCAGAGAAGGAAGGGTATTTGTGAATAAAGTAAGAGAAAGAAGGTTCTTAATAGGCTTGAAGAGTACTTCAGTGAGGGAAGTTCTTGGACTTCACGATGTTTACTTTTATTTCACTTGGTGCTTCCCCTCTGTTTCATGATCCCACTCTCTTATGCCCAGCCCCACCCCACCCCCTTTTTTTTTCCTTAAAAGCATGGTACTTGGCATGTGTTCCAGATTTTGGAAGCAAATGATGGGGATTATAACGGGATCATTGAATACTGCCAGAATCTTGGGCAAATTCAGAGCTGTAAAATGGGTATATTATACCAATATCTGAGGATTGTGAGCTTAAAAATAATGGGTCTTAAATCTAGTGTAGGAAATACTTTAATAAATGTTAGTTCCCTTTCCTTAAGTTTTAAAATAAGTAACCCATTTACTTCAGAAATGATATTTGCCCATTATAGTATCATTTTATACTCTAATGTTTAATGAGTCAGTATCCCTAAAATATGGTAGCTTTTAATATCTCTGTAATCAGAAATAAATAGTATATGACAAGATATTGTTGATTAATTTGGTTGGTCATATGAATAAAATGAGGTGAGATATTTTTGAAAACTGAAATACAAATACAGAAGCAAGAAAAATCGTTTTTAATAAAATGGGATTCTTTTTTTTTTCAGCCAATAGGATTAATCATATTGAAATACTTTACTGATATTTCCAAAGAGTTAATAAACGAGTGAATGCTGTTTCTTTAATGCAAAGGTAGATGTTAACCTAAAAACCATGTAGACAAATTAAAAACTCTACAGAATTCTCAAGGTCCTTTTGTATTTACCAGTGCCACAACAGTGATGCACCCTATTGCAGCAAGCTTCAGAAACCTGAAACAGTACTGTCTGAGTACTCTTATAAATCACATATTTATTACTATGAGATTTTATAATCATCCACAGCTTTTATTCAGTCCATTTACAGATCAGATTATAAAGATATCATGCACTTATTAAGCGCTCTAAATACACATCTCATGCTATTGAGTTTTGATTGTACCATAGGGGAAAAAACAAAAAGACTTATAGAGAGCTGTCTCATAGTAGTATGAACAACTTGATTGAGAAGACCTGTATGTGTAATATGATGAAATTCTATAAAATTGCCTATTAAAAGCTTTCTAAAAAGACTGGGAAGGGGAAGGTGGGTGGGCTGGAGACACGGTTTGAATGAGAGTCAAAGATGTGATTTAGAATTTTCTTACGTTTAAGAATGATAGGAGATTTAAGGTGAGTCCAGTTTAACGAAGCAAGGAGTCTCACTTCCAAAGGAAATGAATGAGCTTTATTATTGAGATTTATTTGTAAGTACAGACTGTGATTGTTGGGGTAGTGGTAGGGTAGAATTAATTTGCTTAGCATCATTGCCTGTTCAAAAGAGTTTTGGTGAGTGTTGAATGATTTTAGGTGTTACCTAATGAGTACTCACTCTGACTTTTGAGACCAATTGAACTAAAAGCCTGTTGCATTTCACTAGAAACATCTTACGAGTTATGACTGGATAGACCATGAAATTTCATGTGAGTTAGTAGCCAGCTTTTATCCTTACAACTAAACCTAAGCAGTGTTTTGACTGTTTCTTTTTATATTTCCTATTTACAAATATCCTGAACCCCTCTTGCTGCCCATTTACATGTAGTTGGAATTAGTTAGATCACCTGAAGTAATCAAAATAAGACTTTCTTTCTAATGCTATCCGTGAAGCATGCTTAAATTGCTAGGCAGTCCTATGAAAAACAATAAAATAAGGTGCCAGTGAAGGAAAAATAGAAGTGATGTCATGGCAAATTCTAAGAAGTTGTGTTTTTTATTAAAAAGATTTGCTACATTTGTATATATTCCTCAAATCCATGCTTTTAGACTGTAAGAGTTGTGTATAAGACTGAATGTATGCCTTAAAGCTTATAAAGGTTTAATTTAATCATAGAGCTTTATTTCTCTAACTTTATGAATTGGTTCTTTGCATTTGCTTGGACTGATAATTTGAATATTTGAGATTTGGTTTGGAGGTTAAAAAGTTGAAATCTTTCTAATAAAATTATGTCTGTTTCTGAGATATAACTGTTTCTTTCCTTGATGATAGTAAAAAAAAAGCATTTGTTCTTAAGAGGTCTTAAGTTTGTTGACTAGCTGTGTGACTTTGCACAAATAATGTCATATTACTGGAACTATTCATTTATAAAATTAGAGGTAGTGTTAAAATCTAAAACTCCTATAAGTAGATTAGTAGAATATATTTAAGATGTATACAAACATAAATACATTGGCAGTTCCCTTGCTACTCGTCATTGTTGGAATCTGAAACTAGTTTTGTTGTGTTGGGTGCCTTATCGATAATATTACACCAAGAGAATCATACTGTGCTTTTTTGATTCATGATTTTGTTAATCTGATAGTACTTCTCAGGATTATGTATCTTGTAAATTATTGACATGATGATTGGAATTATTAGAATGAGTGACATGAGCAAGTTGAAAATTGTTTCTTATACTGAAGATCCAGTATTTTTTACATACTCAATGTTCTGTAATTTCATTTGACTAAAGAATAGATCTTTGATCTTCTTCCAGAGTAAGGACATAACTACTTCTATAGCCATATTCTGTAATTAGTTTTTGCTTTGTGAGTTTCATCAGGCTAAATAAGAATACAGTGGTTGTGTATTTTCAGCTTTAAAAATGTTCCTGTTAATAAAGTCTTCTCAGATCAGCCACACATACAGCAAACCTTTTCAAACAATTTAAGCTTCCCCAGCGTGCTTGTTTCTTTCTTGGAAATCTATCCATTTATAAGTCTTTATGAGCTGTTTTTCTCCTGCCTCTACTCCCATGTTAAGTTCTGGATTATAAACCTGCTGAGAAAGGAATTTAATCTTTCCTTTCTATCTCATAGTACCCAGGAAAGAATTCTGTTAGTCACTAAATAATGTATAAATGTTATTATTATTGAGGGTTTTGGATTAAAATTATTGGATAAAGTAGAATGAGCCTTTTCTAAGATGTCAAATTGGGGTCAGTGTGATTAATTCAAAAGACATGGCAGTTTTGTTAAGCTCTGCACTTGTTCTGAAGTCAATTTCTCTTGATTTAACCATAAATTAATTAGTTGCCTTATATTCTCTATATATAATCCTTTAGTATCAGGTTGATAGCAGAAAGCTTGTCAGGGGCTAGGTTGGATAGATGTACATGTGCCCATGCACATGTGCTCATGTATGTGTACGAGAGAAAGCATAGATATCTGGGAATTGGGGCTACATGGTATGTTCAGAATTCTGGTCTGAGTATTACATAATTATCTAGTTATGTGCACTTAATAGTAGACTACTGACATGCAGAAAAAACTTTTAATCAGTGGTAAATGTGATACTTCAGGAAATAAGGACCTGTTTTCCATTCCTTTCAGCTTTATTCTATTGTATATTTTCCAAACACTTAAATTGTCAAAAATAAAATATTTTTGAAATGGGTCAACTTGTGTAGCTGGGTGGAAATATTGGAGCTCTGCAGTATATCTTAATAGCATATGGGAACAGTTTAATATGCCTAATATTTGAGAAGCATCAAAACAGACTGTAAAACTCAACAATCATAAAGGTTAGTGGTTAAGAATCATATATAATTGACAGGCTCTACAAAGATAGCTATAATAATTGAGAGAAAAATAGCCTAAATTTGGTGCAGAAAAGTAACTGAGTTGTTTTGCACTGTTACTAGAAGTTTACATCCATAGAGCTTTGTCTTTTCAATAAAAAGAATGAAATTTGCAGGCGGAGCATGTCTTTTCAGTGTAACCTTTAGCTTTTTATGGTATGTACTACTACAAGTAATTGATGATTTAATATATTTTGTGATTGTAGGTAATACTATCAAAATGTTTCTAAGTATTAAAGTTAGTTTTAAGGTGGAGTCAGTGTTTGACACAATTTAATTTTGAGACTGTATAATTTATAGATATGTTAATTTGGATTACAAAATAATTGAGGGAATTTTGTTAGAAGAAATTGAAGTTTACTTAAAACTGTTCTCTGAACATATTAGAATTTTAGAGGGTTTTTTTCTTTCTTTTGTCCTAGCATTTCTTCTTAAACATAATGTAATGACTTGAAAGGAGATAAATATCGCTCACTTTATTTTCCAGTTTAGAGTCATTGCTCATTATCAGTTGGTAGGTGTGGAAACAACTTAATAAAGTTTGGGTAATTTAGTTTCAGTTTAAATTCTCAACTGGCAATTGGCCGAAAACTCCCATCAGAAGACGTGAGCATCAAAATGTCCTTTTGTGATTTGGCTACTGTCTGCTTGACATAGGAAGGCCCTATCAAGAAAAACTAATGGAGTGATTAACTATCAAAAGAAAATCAATGGTAAGAGTTTTCATTTAAATTACAGTGTGTGTGTGTGTGTGTGTGTGTGTGTGTGTAAAGCATATCAATTTATTTGAATTAAAATTTTAGAACTTTAGAAATGTAGACAAATGTTTGGATTTATATGTCTGTGATTTACATTTGTAATAAAATAAATGCAAAGAATAGTTTTATAGACAAGTGATCTTATATGCTTAATGTTGATAAGAAAATACTAGTTAAAAGTATGAAGAATCAGTTACATAATTTATATAGTTTAACAGATTTGACTTTCTTATAGTTCTGTGGTTATCTTTAAAAAATAACATAAATATTGCTTGAGTGAAGCTTAACTTTTTTAAAAAACAAATTTATACCAAACTGAATTTGTTAGTTTCATAGATGTTTCTTACTAAAGTAAGTCGTAAGTTTTGCAGTAAAATAGTCTGTTGATCTCTGTTTTGTTTTTTACTTCCATAGTAAAATGATGGGGCTGGGGGGAGAGAAAGAAAGTGTATCATGTAATGAAATCCACTTAGTTTAACATTAGGTCTTTAAAACTGTATCATTGCTACTATATCTCTGTGGAAAATATTAAATTATCAGGATTAGATGTTTATATAGCAAAAATGAAGTAGAATATCTATTCATAATATAGCATTTATCAAATTTTGGTGATAAAATCAGACATCTCCCCCTGCCTTACACAAGTTTGCATTGAGAAAATAATGTCAGTTATATGCTTCAGGTGACCTTAAACCTAACATTTTTATTCTGTTTGTATTTGCTCTCTTTATACCCCTTTATTTGGACATCTGTGTCCCATCAGATTTGTGATTAGTCACATTAACTTCGGACAGAAGTGGCAGTAGTAACTTATAAAGGTTGAAATCAGAAATTGCTGTTTGTCAGAGCTTATTTTAGTAACATTATGGACATAGTAGCTTTGTGATAACTGGATAATGGGTGATGAAGCTCAGATATTAATAATATATTGTGATTCTTGTCAAATTTATAGTTTTTGAGATTAATTTTTCTTGCTCTATTAGAGATGTCAAAGTGATGATAACTGAATGTGACCATGTTTTTAACAATTTTCTAGAGCTTAGTAATAAACATATCATGAATAGCACATGTGGCAAGCACCTAGTACAGCATCTGTCATTATGTAAGCATTCAAACATTGACAGTGAACTAAGTACTCTAGATGGTAACATCTGTCCTTCAATCTATCTACCTCGTAATTCCAATTTTTATAGATTGTTATGTGTCATCCATTCAGCTAGGTGCTGAGGATAAAATGGCATGGTTAAAAATAGAGATACTTTTCTACCTGCTCTTGAACTTCCATTGTAGATAGTAATTATAGTGTAGAAAAAATTTTGCGAATGTAAAATTGCCACTGGAACTAATACTATGGAAAGGCAGAAGTCGCTCTGAGAGTAAAAATGTGGTGGGTGTGTAAATAAAGCACAGAACCCACACATTTATTTCTTAAAGTGAATTGATAACTTGTTTTTTTTTTTTAACTTTTAAAGTTTAATTCTATTTAAGTGTGGGTATCTTCTAAAGAAGATATGCAGAAAGACTACATTTTAACTGGGGAGAAATACATTTTTATGCTGTTATTTTATTATATTCCTGAAGAATTTAAACAAAGTAGCAAGAATTTAGTCAAAGTAGCATTCTCCTCGAAGAATTTCACTTATAGGAGAAAAGTGTTACAGGATGCTTTAACATTTCAGGATTGAATGCAATGAATGAGGGCCTTGATTTCTTCAGCTGAATTTAAGTTAATTAAAGGATGTCAACCATAAAATAATTACTCTCCTTTCTTAGCAACTGTTCCATTCTATTTTCAAGCTAGTACAGGAATTTATTTATCATTCCTTCAAATCACTGAGTTGTTACATGTAGACATTTATTAATGGCAGTATGATTACCTTAATCAACTTTTATCCCTTTTTGAAGGAAAAGAATGTAAAATTTGTGTATCTTTTGTATATTATAACATATATTTATTAAATTTTTGAAAATAAAACATTCATAGGCCTAATGTTTACACTTTCTCTGTGGGACACACAGAATCTCATCTAAGGGAAAGTCTCTAGTGATGTTTGAAGAATTAGAAAATTCGTTGTTTTGTATGTTCAATCTGTCAACATTTTTTAAAACTCTAATTGAAGACTAGCTTTTCTTTATTCATCTCATAGTTATAAGCAAATTGAATTAGGGCATACAATCTAGTATGCAACTAAAATTTGAAAAGCTTAGTTTTACAACAGAAGTGATCTTTCCCTAACTTACTACTAAAATAATGTAAGCTATTTACAATATTCAAGAAATGTCTTTTTTCAAAGAGCAAAATTGCAATTAAGTCTATTGTTAACTTTTAACTTAAAATTATGTTGAATTTCATCTCTACAGAGACCTCTAAATTTAATTTTTCCTGGATATACTCAAAAGAAGTTCACCAACCTCAGTATTCTGATTTGAAGTTCTTAGCTCAAATATCTAGGCAGGTCTGCCTATCAATGCTGGAAGAAAGATGTCCCTTCCATACTTCTAGGATTGTTTTGGGGAAAATGTTCCTTGCTGGGTGACATGCCTTGCAGTGCCCATGATATTCTATTTTATTGACAGCTCTTTTTGCTTCTGTGCAGTTTGCTTTGATTGGTCTGTGACGTCAGTTGGAGAACTGGGCATTAGCCACACAAAGATATTTTTTAAATGTAGATATGTAAGCCTCACAGATGGAAGAGGATACATTTCTTTTACTGAAATGAATGAAAAATAACCCTGTTTCAAAGCAAGCAAAGGTCTGCCAGAGGTTATCAGTTTTTAATTATGTAACTTTTCAGTATAAAAAACAATGTGGTGTCTGATTGGGCACATAAGTTGTCATATAATGGCTTCTCTTCAGAATTTTGGGACTACTGCTGACTGAAGAAATGGTGATTAATGATGGTGCTGAATTGGAAGTTTAAGAAAGGAAATTTTTAGTAAAAATGTTTACAATTGTTGGAAGAAAAAACATTTTCAGCTCAATAGATAAAGAAGAACCTCTTAAATGTGGAAAATAAAATGGAATGTCTTCCATTTTTTTAAGAATCTATGACAGAAATGATAAAGAAGGAATTCTTCCTGATATAAATCATAAGGATTATTTGGAGGAAATTTGTGGCATAGTCATATAATAAGTATATACAGTATTATATAAAATAGTTGTCACTAGAAATTTTATGCTACTATTTATGGTAGGATCTTTACTAAATAAAGTTAAGAAATAAAAGAACAAATCCAATCCATTCATTCTACAAATTCTTAACTGACAACCTGCTTTATGTCAGGCATGGCACTAGACATTGGAAGCATACTCATGAATAAGACTGATATGACCCTCTAATTTATAGTCTGTCAGGGAAGATAGGGATTGAACAAATAATTACAATAAAGTTTAGTGGCTTGTGACATTTTGAAAACAAAGCAGTCCTTTCTTAAGCATACCTTGAGAATTGATCTCTAGTATGCCAATCATTTAATCAGCTTACTTCACGAAATGAAGTTATTCATTTTGACATAAAAATTGGACTAAAATTTTGGGAGTCAGTCTTAGAAATTAGTAGAGACTTAAATAGTCTTGGTTTTTCTATGGCTTATTTAAAACAAACTACTAAGGAAAAATGAGTACCAAGAAATGTGAATATAAGTAGAACAAACTCATAATGCCTTATGTATGTTATACACTATACAGATCATTTAATAAAATCATGAAAGCAGTATTACATGAAAAATTTCAAAGTCATAGTGGTTAAGGAGTTGCCCTTTAGAGTTAGACTGATTGGATTTGAGTAATAACTGACACTTGAATGCTTTGCAGTTTCAGAAAACTTGCATAACTCTTCTGATCTTCAGTTTCCTCATCTGTAAAATGGGGATAATAATATAAAATTTTATAACATATCTTATAAAATATTATTTGATGTGTATAAAATGTCTAAAACAGCATCTGGCCCATAGAAAATGCTTACGGGGCCACATGTGTTGTTGAAGTTAACAAAAACAATAACAATAATGAAATAATTTCCCCATGTCAAAATGTTCTGCCTAATTCACAAAGTTGGGCCAACTGAAGTAATTTCAGAATGTTGCTTTCAATATATAGGTATTGCACTACAAAGAACTACTATCCTTTTTGCTGCTAACAAAATCTCAGTGAAATTCTCACCCAGGTTTTAGGCCCTCTTTAGCAGCTATACAGCAGTCTACTCAAAGGCCTCCATAGAGTGCCATCTCCAGAGCCAGGGTTATCTCAGCATTTAACCTAAGACTCGGTGCATCCCAGTATCATGGAACTGATCCTCCTTGTCTAAGAAAGGAAGTAGCAAAGATCTTATTTACCCATGGGAGATAAGCCCAAACCAGATTAGAGTAAGTTTGGGAAGGAAGTAACTATGTTGATATTAAGTATTTTTTTTCCTGCAGAAATCTAAACAATGGATTTCTTCTTATAATAGGTTTGCAATATATTTGTAAAATTTGTAAACTTAACCATATGTAGCACTACTTGTTACTTTGCTCATGTTAGAAAATAAATTTTCTGCCATAAAATAGTCGTATATTACATTACTACTTCTGTATGTAATTTGAGAAACTATTTTTTAAATTTATAAAAAAATGTATTTTTATGTAGACTTTTACTGTATCTTTTAGTTTGATAGCCAAGAAAAATGTTTGTAAGACTTAAATAACTTTTGCTAAGTAATTCTAGTTGAAAAACAATTTCAGGGTAAAATTTAATATGACATTTTCAAGTCTGCATATGTAAAATTATAATTTAAATCTGTGGATTCAATTTAATTATCATACTAAGTACAAGCAAGTACTCCAATTAATTGTTTTCAGATAAAATATTTGAATTAAATCTAAAGTATTTCATAACCTAGTTTTCATTTGTAACGTGGAAATACTTCTTTCACTATAAAATGCTGAGAGAAAATTCTTTAAATACTACACATGTAGTTTCCCTTGATCACAATGAGTTTGAATAAGATCAGTCAGTAATTATCTATTAAAGACATACTATCTAGCACTTGCTAGCAATAGAATCATGGTAACCTAAAATAATCATACCACCACTCTGTTTAGGCCCTAGGAAGAATACTTAGACATGAAGCAGAAAATCTAAGACCTAGATCTTGTTCTGCTACTAATAAACAGAGGAATCTTAGATATAGAACCTATTAAAATTGTGAGGCCATCTTAGCATCTCAGGTTTAATCATCATATATGTGTGTATGTATGTCTCTATGTGTACACATATGTATGCATCCATCCTAAATTAATGTGCTGAATTGAAATAAAAGGATAAGACTTCATTAAGTTTTTTTAATTCATTAAGTTTTTCAATATTCAAATATACAGAGTAAAGAATTCTGTACTACAAAATATTTTACATGATTCCTTCGGGAAACAACATTACTGATTTTTACATATACTATTTTAGGACCTCTCAAATATTTTCATTTAAATTATGTACTGTTCCAAAATTTCACAAAGGGAATATAAACTTTCTTCAGTGTGCCTAATTTCAAACTGGATTTCCTTGTTAAGTGATTCTTTTTTTCTAATAAACATTTTCAGTAGATAACCAAATTATTTTTTATACCAATATATATTTTTATATATCAACTCACTTTTTATAAACCAGTTTTAAATAGCTACAGTCATTACCAGCTCTACTGTTGCAACATTATTAAGACATCCCTAGTTCTGTAACATCATGAATTCTCAGATTAGTTTTACTAATTCATCAAAAGAAAGACTAAAGCATTTTAAGAGAAAAGAAAACAAGCATAATTTATGTGTATACGCACACACGCACACACTTGTTGTACAAAGTGATCTCAGTGACTCACTTAAACACCATTCACTGCTGCTAAAGAGGAGAGGATAGTTGGGAGTAGCTAATCAAAGCACCAATGATATTATTAGTGTTGTAGAGTTCTATGCCCTGACTGGTTTTAAGTCAAGTGAATATTGGGTCGAAAATGTTGTATTTATATCTACTAACCATAAGAACTTGCTTGATATGTTTATTGAACTATTAGATGCTACTATAATCATAATTAGAATAATTTTTTATGTAAAAATTAATGAATTAAAATTGATACCTTTTTAAGCTTAATAGAAGATTTAAGAACACCTGTATTAGGAGCTACAACATTTTAAGTATTAAAATGCTACAAGGGTATTGAGTGAAAATATCTTTGGGGCAAGAATTAACACTTAAGTCTATAAGTTATTTGGAGGAAATATTAAAGCAATCATATGAAAGAAGACTAAAATTTATAAGAAAATAAAATTAACAAAGAAAAAATTTTCTTTGGAGAATGCTTAATTGTGGTGTCATGTGGAAAAAATTGTTATACATCATTAAGCAATCATTGATACAGTAAAAGTGAAGTCAAGAACCAGCAAAAATAACCTAATTGCTATGAAAATAAGATGACAAGTAGACAATCCTATCTTAGGCTGTAGAATTCTTTTTATAAGGGAAAGAGTACCTGACCACTGCTGCTCTTTGATAGAGGCTCATGAAGGCATGCATAAAGGGCTCCTGGAAATCTTTCAGGTTTAAATGTGTTTCTGCCACATACTTCACCCTTTAGAAATTCATTTAAATTTTTAAAAGAAGCATATAAATCCAAATATCCCTATGGATGTTAAACTTTTATCTGTCATTCACTGAATACCTAAGTACCTACTTACTAAATATAAAATTTTGTGCTTTTACACTTAGCACAGTGAGGCTGTAACACACTACCTCCTGTTACTTAGCTGAGACCAGTCAGTCTCATTCAGAGAAGGGAATATCCAATTGGTTAAAGAAGGGGTCATTTGAATATTGGAACAATTTTTGAAAATGTAGACCCAACTAATATAATAAGACCCAACCATTAAAATAAGGCAGCAGCATAAGTTTATTGAGATTTGAAGGAGGTAGGAAAGTAGCAAAATAATCTACCTTGCATTGATTCAGTGTGCCCAACAAACTGTAACATCGTTTGTTTCTTTTGGGGGTACAAATTATTTTCTTCTGAAAAATTTTTCCCTAAAGTACTATTGGACTAGAATTAAACATTTTTTTCTGTACAGATGTTTATATACACTGTAACAATATAAGCAAGTCTAATTGTTTTTTTTTTAGTATAGTTCATGTACAGTGTCAGTTTCCTCATCAGTAAAAGAGAGATCATAGTATATTTCTGACACAACTGTTGAGATATTCAGTAAAATAACATGTAAAGAAAAAAAGAATCCACTGTTCTACATAATAGACATTTAACCAAGATTAAGTTCTAACTCATTGATTTTGTTTTCCTGGGTTCCTGACAACCAGGAAGGGTTTGCCTTAGCTACAGTGAGGATTCTGGTCTCTAGGTATGAGCTACGTTTTGGAGAATTCTGGCTGAGAGAGGGAGTAGAGGAGAACTCAAGTAGGTAATTTGAGATGCAAAGGAAAGATAGAAGGTTCAGTGACATGGAGGTTTTGCAGAAAAGCAAATGGGAAAAAATCAATTTTAAAATGAATCTTTTAGAATGCGAACATGTCTATTGCCATTTGCAGGACAGTCCATCATATATTCTGCATCCTTGCTTTGTATAGATTGTGAATGTTTGGTGTTTAATAGGGTAGTAAATAAAAGTTCTGTTTTTACTTTCATGAGAATATATTTGGCTTATTAGGTGATATTCCTGGGGCCTGAATTTTAAAAATTTATTGTAAAAAATTTCAAACATATACAAAAGAAGAGAGACTAGTCTAATAAATGCCCTCTGTCGGTGGCCCAAATTAAACAGCCAAATTATGCCACATTTGCTTCATCCACTTCCTCCTTTTTTTCTTAACTATTCTGAAGCAGACCCCATATTTTAGCTCTTTTTACTCCTACATTCTTCAGTATGCATTTCTTTTTTTTCTTAAAAAAGAGACATTTTTTACATAAACATAACATCTTTCTGACATCAAACAAAATTAATAATAATTATGTATGACCTGACATTATCTCCCTATTCAGTTTCCTCCACTTTTGTTTCAAAAATGCCATGTACCATTTGGGGTTGTTCATGAGGAATGCACACAGGATCCTTCTTCTCTTCCTCTTTACTTCCTATTCATGACTTATTAAAGAAACTGAATAAGTTCTCCCCTGTAACATCCCTATTCTGGATTTTTCTGTCAGCTTTCTCAGTTCACTTACTTCTCTAACCTCTGAGTTGCCTGCAAATTAGAAGTTAGCTCAACATACTTAATTAAAGTTCAGCTTTTATTTTGGCTCATGATGGGGCAGGTGGACAGGAAGACTTCATACATGGGACTTCTCCTTCAGACTGCATCACATTAGAGAGCGTATAAAGTCTCCTTGTCATGCTTTTAGTGATGCTGAAATTGGTCTGGTGATAGTCCAGTCTCCTCTCATTGTTTCATCCCTTGCTGGTTGTTCTCTCAATCAGTTCTGTCATTAGGGTTTGCAAGATAATAAATTTTTAATCTGCTACCCCTTCCACATTCATTAGTGGAAATTCTTCTATAAAGAATTTCTCTTGTGAACTATGGCTTTTGGATTTCCCTGACATAGTTCATCCTAAATAGAAACCTGGTGCTTTTGATAGATCTTAAATCCCTAGTTTAATGCCCAAGAGTAACTTTAGATATGAGGAGCACATGGCACTTACGTACCCATGTAATTGTAGGATTTTTATATAATAAAAGTATTTCATATGTGATTTTCATGAACATTGTCAGTATTAGGATAACTTTGTATAATTACCATATTCAGTTTTAATCAGGCTGGAATTGAGGACCTTTTCCTGGTTCTGCTTGGTCAGATGTACTGCCTTGTGGTAAGTTATGGATGATAAGTTGAGCTTCAAGGAATAGGAAACTTCATTAAGTCAGCAAACTAAACCCGTATCTCCTAGCAGAGTAGTAGCATAGGTAGGGATGATTTTATATTGCTATAATTATAAATTCAAGAATAAAACAATCACCATTTTTATTAGTTTATTCAACAATCAACACTAACTCCATTTTTACTTAACACTGTCAATGGACAAAACCTGAAGAAGAAGAAATAAAACCAAAATATTTCATTTTTAGATGACATGATTGATTAGGGAAACATATGGCAGTCAGCTTTAAAACTGTTTATGTACAATAAAAATTCAGTGAAGTACAGAATACAACGTATCTTTACATTGGTAATAATGGAAAAAGACCCAACTCAGAATTGTAACACATCAAAATATAATACTTAACAATAAATTTGAGAGAGGTGTTAGAACTTTAGAAAGAAACTATTAATATATTTGAAAATATTTTAAGATCAAATAAATGGAAACTTTCTGAATCATGAGAATATTGGAAAATTGGCTATAAGTAATTTATAGATTTCTGGGTTTACTTCTAATTTTCAAAATTCCTAGTGATTTTTTAAGACTCATATACTTATTTAAAGAGAGCACAGCGAGAGGGGCAGGAGAGGGAGAGAATCTCCAACAGACTACCCACTGAGCCCCATCCCTGGGCTCTGTCCCAGGACCTTGAGATCATGACCTGAGCTGAAACCAAGAGTCAGAAGCTTAACTGACTGCCCCACTCAGGTGCCCCTCTAAGTGATTTATAGTGATTCTGCAGTGGGGGAAGTCTCACCCCTGATATGTATCAGAAACCTTTTAAGGCAACAATGTCTAAATTAGTAGAGTGATGCAGGAATAGATAGGCAGCCTGGCTAACTACAAGAGACCTCTGTGCCTCTTGGGAGATTTAAATATAAACTTTACTTGACCCTGACTTCCTGGTCAGTGAGAGTTAAGAGAAATGCTCTTCATCCTGTGACTTACAGATGAGATTTCTGTGCCTGACTAATGCATTTCATATTTCTTACTTCTGCTTGCATGCCACCCTGATTTCTGCTAGTGCCAATACAGGTATGAAATTGGCCCCTTTAGCGAGTTTCAAAAACTTAGCAGTTTTTAGTTTACCAGCAGACTTTTTTTCTTGGTCTTTGAGCAAAATGTTACTGTCCACATCCATGCCCTCTTTCCTAAGTAAATATAGTTGGTTTCTTAAGGGGAATTCTGAAGATTAAACCTTTTTTCCATTTTGTAAAACATGGATCATTGCAGCATTATTAGGAATCCAAAATTAGTCCCATCTACATATAACAACTGAATATATGATAAAAACTCTTTCCTATAGGAGAGACCACCTAAAGGATTATTTATTCAATATTGTTAGATCGTAGTCTTCGGTGGTATAACTGCAAAACTGATTAGACCAAAAAAAATGTTTCATTTGTGTTTTATACAACCATAGGAATTTAAAAGAAAAAGCATATACTATACCTTTGCATCTCATGTTTGATGCATTAGTGTAAGTCACCAAGATATAAAGATGTACTTGAATATCTGAAAAAAATTGTTAGACTGAAATATTGTAATTAAAAGGATCATGGGAGATTGTAGGAAATCTCTGCATTTGAAGTTGCAAATAAAATGATAATAGCTTTAATAATTTTATATTATTGCAGAATTTGCTAATTTAGGCATCAAGATCCTAGTATATAAGTGAGAGAAAATATGATAGATTAAGAATATGAAAATAAATATGAATAATAAATGCAGGAAAATACCTACCCATGTACTTATTACAAAGTTACGAGTAAAATGATTTTGCAGTTTTTTCACTGTATTAAAGGAATTAAATTTTTTTAGAAAGAAATCTAATATTGGCAAGATAAGCCATGATCAACACCAAACACTTTTGGAATGTAACACCAGGAGTATATGCTGAGAGTCACAATACTGTTCAGATATTTCACTAATAAGGAATTTAGGAAATAAATATTGTGCTAATTATAAGTCATAGATATAGAAAAAATGACTTAAATAGGACACAATGTAAAATATCATGTTTTCTTTAAATAGTTTTTTTTTGAGGACTCTAAAACAATTGTCCAATAGAACTTTCATGTTGATGAGAAGTTCTGTAATTTGCACTTCCCAATATGGTATCTATTAGGCACATGTGAACACATGAAATGTGGCTAAAGCAACTGAGGAACTTAATTTTACATTTCATTTAACGTTATTTGCACTGAAATACTCATGTAGGGCTAGTGACCATGGTATTGGACAGTGCAGTGCTAGAAATACAGAGAAATGTTAGGTGGAAAAAAATAAATTGTTAGTAATTTAGTAATTGCCAAAAAATTAATAAGTTTATATGACGTGATTACAAGTATGTAAATTCGGGATCCCTGGGTGGCGCAGCAGTTTGGCGCCTGCCTTTGGCCCAGGGCGCGATCCTGGAGACCCAGGATCAAGTCCCACGTCGGGCTCCCGGTGCATGGAGCCTGCTTCACCCTCTGCCTGTGTTTCTGCCCCTCTTTCTCTCTCTCTCTCTCTGTGTGACTATCATAAATAAATAAAGAAAAAAAATAAAAAAAGCAAGTATGTAAATTCCTGTATGTACATAAGGAGAATAATACTCAGAATTAAAATATCTGTGTTAGGATTGGAGGAAATGGGTGACTTTTTAAAAATGCTGATTTAAAACATCAGTTGAAAACAATACATCACTCTAGCATTATGCTGCTCAGTATAATAACCACTAGCCTGATGTGGCAATTTTCATTTAAATTAATTTAAATTAAGTAAAACTAAAAATTCAGTTCCTCAGTCACACTAGCCACATTTCAAGTGCTCAGTAGCACACATAGCTAATGTTTACCATTTAGACAGAGGAGATATAGAACATTTCTACCATTGCAAAAAATGCTGTTGTATAGATTTACAGAGCTGATAAAAGAATGTACTGCAACGAGTCATTGATTATGTATTAGTCAATAATTTCTAAGAGCACAAATGAATTAAAACTGGAAAGTGGTTTTAGTAAAAAGTGTAAGGAACAGTATCATAAGACCTTATACTTGTAACTTAGATCAGCACTCCATAAAGTATGGGCTGCCAACTAGTTCTGATTATATCATTCCATGACTAAATGCTTCATCTCAATTTCATACTTGTTTAGCAACATTTATAGCAATACGATAGTTATCTGTCATGCAAGCACATCACCTATCTTATCTCATTGAACTGATCTAGTTATTAATGAAGCTGCCTGTAGAATTCTATGTAGTATGAGCTGAGTATTAGCTGTGAGCAGTAGTCCACGAGTATGGATTCTCAATGGGAATAAAAACAGTTCTTTACTACAAATGATTTCACCCATATGTGAAGTTTAAGAAACAAATCAAATGACCATAAGGGA
Organism: Canis lupus dingo; assembly: GCF_003254725.2. NCBI lineage: Eukaryota > Metazoa > Chordata > Mammalia > Carnivora > Canidae > Canis > Canis lupus. Next base: position 13,604,610 of record NC_064244.1, on the reverse strand, counting down.
AGGGGGGAAAAAAGAGGGAAGCAAACCATAGAGATTCTTAATGATAGAGAACAAACTGAGGGTTTATGGAGGTGGGTGGGGAATGGGCTAGATGGGTGATTGGTATTATGGAGGACATTTGTGATGAGCACTGGGTGTTATATACAACTGATGAATCCCTAATTCTACTCCTGAAATCAATATTACACTGTAGATTAACTAGAATTTAGTACAAATTTGGGGAGAAAAACAGTACTATAGGCAGGATGAAAAACAGGTCAAGAGGAAAAAGAGAAAGGCTGCTCAGGGCAATTTTGTAAGGAACTTAAGTTGTTAGTATAGCATAATAATATAGTTGCAAGTGAAATTAAAAATTGAACACTAAATATCTGAACATGATAGACTTCATCCCTCCTTGCTGTAGAAACAAGGCAAAAGATTCATTCTTCAACAGTGTGAATAAGGATTGTAAAGGAATTCTTCCTAGTCAATGCCTCTATTTTAGGTTCCCTCTTCTCCTCCTGCGCATGGAGGGGATCCAGCCAGCTAGCAGAATCTTTTTCTTTTAGCAGAATTTCCAACTTCACATTTTCCTTTACCCCTTCTAAGCTCCTTTTGGCATACTGTTACACTTAGTTCTTTGTAACTCTTTTCATATCTTCCCCACAAAGTTTGTTTCAGAGGCTTGTAAAATGTCCAAAATGGGAAAATTGTTTTAGACTGAGCTTCTCATGCTTTGTTTTAAAATTTCCCCTTTTCAAGTTTATGCTTGATTCCCTGATACAAGACATTCAATTGAATTATTTGTGAAATGTGGAAAGCTTTTTACTACTGTAATTAAGGTATAATCTGTCAGCTAAACCGTTGTTTTAATGATACAGGGTAAGCATAATCCTAGACTTACTACCTGTATTCTTATTGTGATTTTGGCAGTATATCATGAATGTCTGTTCCCTGAAATGAAATGCCCCTTATGGGCTGTCCAGTTTGTTTTGAGGACCAATTCCATATTTGTGGAATTTGGGGTCAAATGGAAGCAAGTACTAAATAATTGTTCTTTCTTCTGATTCTAGGGACCTTGCATTTTGGGTTAAAAATCATATTCAGTCCTTGAATATGACTGATTCAATATGAATCAGTCAATATGACTGATTAATCTGATTTTAGCATTCTTTTTCTCCTTAGTTTATCAAATTTGAAAAAGATTAGAAAACACTTGATGGAAATCAGTCTGTTTTCAATAACAGTCTATAAGTTACAGAAAAATAAATGAGTAGTGTTCAGCATTTCTTGTTTAAATTTTGTGTTTTTTGAGATTGAACAAATTGTACGTATTTATTTAAAAAATATATAAATATGCTGATAGAATGGCATCTTCTGATTTCATTGTAATATTTTGATTTGCTTTAGTTGAGCAGAATTCTAGATAATTATCACTTGGTTTACATAGTATAGTATCTTTAAAAGATGAAAAATAATGCTAATGTGTTAAGCATGTTCCTTCTTAGCTCTATTAATCTTACTTTATTTGATATTTGGTAATATGTTTTTAAGGTACAGTATATGATTCCTGATCTGAACAAAGTATTCCATTTCTTTTTAGGATTTGGGTTGTAATAATAGATTTATAGCATTTCTCATTAAGTATGTTAAGGTACAGCATTTAATATGTAAATAGAGTTTTATATTGCTAATATTATTTCTATTTATCATGCTTCAGACTCCTCAGAATATTTGTAGTTTTCTATTTTATTTTATGCAAGTTTTGACCTTGAGGATATTGACTGATGGGTTAATATTTTTCCTATTCCCTTTTTTTAGTGCTTATGTTTTAGAAACTATTTAAGGTTTTTTAGGTAATCAGTGTTTAAAAAACAAGCTAAAACCCTTTTCCTTTGCAAGCTTATATTCTAGTGGATTGCTTCATATATGATTCTGTGGCAATTAACACAACCAGAAGGCTAGTTTTCTATTGTCAGTAAATGCATTATGTCATTATTTGGAAATACAGAGATACAGAAAAATGGGGGGAAATTTCTTCTAACTCAGTGAGTCTCGCTCATTGTTCTGTGATGAATTTAGCTTTACTGATGTTTTTAATTGAATTTACAAGAATGATCATTTGTCAACCCAAGATTTCTCTGCATTTTTCTCAACTTCCCAACTGATAATTCAGTGCTGACATAAAGTTAAACTAGCCACTGAAGGTTTTAGGCTTAAGGAGTAGTATTTGGAGCATGCAATATTCCTTAGAGAAGATACTCTTTTTTTGAAGATGATAATGTGGTTTTGGAATACTCAGGATTTTATCTAATTTCTTTTTTTCAGAACCTACATTTTGTACTATAGGTAGATAAGCTTGAACCAGATGGTATGATCTCAGTATAATATTTTACTCTTCTCTCCTCCTTCAGGAAAATCTTTAACTTCCACCACAAGAAGATTAAAAAGAGGTCCCTCCTGCACCAAGAAAGATCTGCAGATCTTTTTCAGTGTTCTTGGAGGTGTGGGGTGTGAGAACTTGATCAGTTTGTGTCAACCACCTTGTTCTCTAAAGGTAAGCACTGTGTAGTGAGTGCACACTCATGAGCCCAAGCTCCTAATGCAGGTCTGGTTTTGGAATGCTCCATTGAGGATTTGAGGCCATCAGACTTCCTCATTCATAGACGGATGGCCTAGGCAGCCACTTGTGGGCAAGGCATCACACACGTACATCAAGAGATGGTTTTCCTTGTTTAGAAGTGAGGCATATCCTAGAGATGTATGGGTGGGGTTTTTTTGTTTTGTTTTGTTTTATTTTAAATCCCAATTTTAATAAAACTTGTCTTCTAGTTCAGCCGGCATTTAAATCAGTTTAATAACTGCTATGGTTGATCCCTCATCAAGAACTCTTCTTGGATGTCTTCAGGTTTACATTCAAGAATTTTGAAGCAGTGATAGCGGTTTAAGCAGTCTGGTGATTTAATAGCTTAAATTGATATAAACTACTCTGAAGAGTTGTTTTTATGATCTTTCTGAAGCTGTCTCTTACCTTCAGAGAAAGTTTCTTAAACCATTTTTTAAATCTGTATTAAGATTCAGAAAGTATGGAAGCAAAGACCTTCTTAATCTTTAGTAAGTATATGATCATAAAATTGCTTATGGCAGATCCTAATTGAAAAAAGTTACTTAAAATGAGAGGTATTTTTCCTATCTTACAGCTTTTCCCTATCTCTAGGAAATAAAGAAATATACATTGTTGGTTCCATAAGACAAACCTCATAAAGGACAAATAAATTAGTGTCTCACTTTTACTTCTACTAAACTCTAATATCAGAAAACCTTATTGTTCTATCATACAGTGTATTGACACCTCCCAAAAAGACCAGCTCTAAATTAAATTGTCATTTGAATACCATTCGTTGACTATGAAGAAGAACAGGAGCATGTTGATTTTGAAAATGTCAAGATTAAAAGTAGGTTAGCATTAAATAAGATAATTTGGGCTGCCACCAAGAGATTAAACGTCTAACAAAACATTCGTGTTGTAGTCACCAGGATACTATAGTATTGACAATGATGATTTAAGGTGCTGATGAAGAAATTAATTAGTATACATCTAGTTTCATTTATCTTTTTTTTTTTTCCTTAAAGTGACCTTGGAAACTTTAGTTCTAAAAGATGTGAACTTCTAGAATGAAGCATTAAATTTGGGAGAAATCTGTTGATTTTTATCTAGTAGCTCTATCTTTGGTTTATGATAAATTTTATTGTCTTTTTAAAATAATTATTCTTCCTATATCTGCATAATAAAAGATATTAAGGAGGAAAAAAAAAACCCTTTGCATTTGCTGTTAGAATGGGGAAAAAATGGAGCTGAGACTTTTTTTGGAAAAACTTTGAGAACCAGTTTACTGTTTTGTTATGAAAATAGTTGAGGAATTAGAACTGGTCTTGCTGTTGTAACTGTCAGCAACTTTAAAATATTTAAATCTTCAAAGTAGGTATGATATAGCTAATATAGTGAAGATGTAGAGATTACTGTGTATTTGGAAATAACCTATATATAATTCTTTTGAACTTTTATTTGTCAGAGTATGTTAAACATTTTTAACTTTTATAATGGCATGAGACAGAATAGATGAATGCATTAACTCTTTGAGCCAGTTTAGAAAAAAATTTGAATTGAAAGTCAAACCAACTGAAAATGTAAGGATATAAGAATAACTAAATAGATTATTATGTGGTGCCTAGACTAAAGCATTATTGTAGCTGAATTTTTTATTTTTTTTTATTTTTTTTTATTTTTTTTATTTTTTTTTTTTTTAAATTTTTATTTATTTATGATAGTCACAGAGAGAGAGAGAGGCAGAGACACAGGCAGAGGGAGAAGCAGGCTCCATGCACCGGGAGCCCGACGTGGGATTCGATCCCGGGTCTCCAGGATCGCGCCCTGGGCCAAAGGCAGGCGCCAAACCGCTGCGCCACCCAGGGATCCCTGTAGCTGAATTTTTTAAATAAAAAAACTACCCCATCTTTTTAAAAATGAGTTGTTTTACAATAGTATTGGCAATATATTTTATAAAAAGAAAAATTTATTTCACCACATTGCAACTAGTGTTCTAATTTCAAATAAGTTATGTAGCATGGATATATATAATGGGGACCACTAAGATCTTGCCTTCTGTATCTAGGGTATGAAAAATAAGATCTTTTTTAAACAATTCTTATTAATAACATAAGACTTCCATTCATATTAGGCATTAAAGTAAACTATTGTTCTTTGATTTTTATAACATATGGAAGTGAAAACCCAACATATTGGCACTAAGGAATTCATCTCTTGGAAATGGAACTAGGATCTGTTATGTATACATATGCACATTTAATCATATACACATATACATCCTAGTATTTATTTCTTCTTTTGAATTATGTAAGAATGATTTGTCAAAGATCAGGTTTCTGATTTGTCTTTCACTAGCACTTAGATGTCAGGTTTTGTTTTTATTTTTAAAGAGTCATAGCTAATCCATGGAAACTGTCCCTACTAGAAATTTAGTTTCTTTGACATAATCATACTCCCTACCTATTCTAATAGCTAAAGGGAGGTAAGAGAGGCAGCTCTATGTTTACCAGTATTGATATTGTTTTTGCCAGTATTGATATTTTAGAGAAAGAACAAGGGCATTTTAGCCCAGCCCTCTCCTTAGAGCCATCTAGTCCAACACTCTTCAGTAAAAATATAATACAAACCACAAATACATATATAGCTGTAAGTTTGTTTTGTAGCCACATTAAAAAGGGAAAAAGAAAAGCGAAATTAATTTTAATTACATTTAAATAACCTAATATATCTAAAATATTACTTCAACATGTAATCAGTATAAAAATTTATGAGACATTTTACTTTTATTCAATGACGTATTCAAAATTTGATGTGTATTTTACACTTACAGAAAATTGTCTATTGAACTAGCCACATTCAAGTACGCAACAGCCACATGTAGCTAATAGCTACTGTATTAGTGCAGATCTACACCAAGAGTGAAGCTCCCATTTTTAGCCTCATCCATGCTGAATTCCACTGGGTGACTCTGTAAGCTACCCTTACCCAGGTTTAGAGTCGCCAGATTTAGCAGAAAACAAAAAAATCAAGAACAAAAAGCAGAATACCCAGTTTAATTTGAATTTCTGGTAAATAACGAGTAACTGTTCAGTATAATTGTCACCCATGCTATACTTGGAATGTACGTAGGAAAAAAAATGTTTATTTGCAATATAGATTAAACTGGGTGCCTGTATTTTATATGGCAATCCTATGCTGGTTTTAACTAAGTAGAAGACATCATCAGGCTTCCTAGATACTTGTAGGACTAGAGGGTAGAGAATCTCTTCCTCTGCAGGGAATTTTGATAACCCCCTCAAAATCAGCATGCAAACCAGAAACTATCTACAGCCCGTTTCTTTGTAATTCTCTAAGATATTTAAGACAGAAGATGGGTTTTTATCGTGGAAACTCAATCCTTAAAATTTAAACATTATAAATCTAAATTATTACATTAAGCTTAAAGGTTTATAAAATTTTATGGCTTGTGTGATTAGTTACTTGAGTTTCTAAAATAGAAATTATCTAAAGCATATTGCTAGTATCACCTCTTATGAAAAACATTTTACCCTTGATAACAGTCTTGGCAGTTTTCAGGGTCTTAGCTATTTCAAGTTAGTTTCTTACCATTGGTGCCCACTGCAGCTATCACATCATCTCGAGTTGGCAAGCATTAACACAAAATATTAGGATGCTAAATGCCAAGATAAGACTTATTTTACATGGCAAGTATTTAAGTACTTGTAATTCTGTGCTCTGGTATTGATCATTGGACCCTGACACAGTCGACAGCCTGAGGGCTTCTTTTTCAGAAGAACAGCTTTCATCCTTATTTTTTAACATTCTTAATGTTCAAGTTTTAGCACCATTTTGAAGCATGTAACAGTTTCTATAGTAGTAGATCTATCCCTCTTAACCTCTAAAAAGGAGACCATTTATAATTCGTGTTCTCTAAGGACAGTAATTACACCAGCTCCACACTCCCTCTCAGGGGGAACACTTGCCTTCACGAGGTGAATGACTTTAGGTAACAGGTCTGCATTACCAGCAAGGCAGATAGATCCAGCCGCCAGTGCGGTTTGCAGTTTAGCAGTTCAGTTTAAGCTATGGCGCATTCCAAATCCATTCATGCTTAGGAGAATGTACCCAAGAGTGTGGATATGTTTATAATTACTGCATTTCCTTCAGAGAACAAGAATTACAGGTAAGGTTTGTTTTAATGTGTTGGTTTTTTTCTTTTTTGCAGTGATCCAAAAATTATTTTTATATAAGAAATTTAAGGATCTGAAAGTATTACTCTTTTCCTGAAACAGTCACCTAAAAAGTCTCAAATATAGCCTATGTTATATAATAGTTTTCTTCCTCAGTCTAAGAAGGAATTGAACCTGGAAAGGAGGGGAGTGGGAAGAGACAACTTATTGTCATTTGAAAGCTGTGAATATCACACATTTTCATGTCTAGAAATATCCAGGTTTATGTAAGAATCTTACTTTGCCTAACTTCTAAGGTCTGAGGTATGAATTATTTTGTCAAATTAACACCTACATCTATATATAGATAAGGTGTTCAGCCTTTGTGAGTTAATATCTTTAACAGCAATGAGTAAATTTCTGAATTGTGTTTGGGTTTTCACTTTTATTCTCAAGACTGACTTCCTTTGGTTTAAAGATTTTAACCTTATTTCTGAAACCAAAATTTAAAGCTGTAAAATATCTTAAAATGTAGTTCCTTTTTTTTACCCAGTGATGTTTGGATGAACTTTAAAGGGTCTGTGAATCCCCTGAAATTATAATAAAATTTCACATGTATGTGTATTTTGCTGGGAAGAGTGTACATAATTTTCATCCTATTCTTGAAGGGTTTTGCAACAAAAAATTTGGTTAACAGCCACTGATAAGTCTAACACTATCACTTTACTGATAAGCTGAATTTTAAAGAATACGTTATTTGCCTTTACTCATTTGAAATTTAATACTTGTAAAAAGTATAAAGTTTGGTTCTAAAAAAACATTGTACTTGTTTTTAGAAGGAAAAGTTTTACCTTGAATTAATTAAATTTGAGAATATCAGCCTAACGGGGAGCAGTTTATTTGCTACTAGTTTCTTCCATTCTACCCTTTGACTGTAATCTTTACCAGCTGTTACATAAAAATGGCCCCTCAGTAAAGAGTGAGACTATTCTTAAAGATCAGTTAAAGAAAAAATGAATTATCTATTATAATTTGATTCCTACTTTTTTTCCTCTTTTCAAATCCCTTATTCAAAGAGAGTAAAACTCAAGAAAATAGGCAAATAATGTTATTTTGAGAATATTAAAAAAGCAGTTAATTGCTTTAATTAACATCACACTGAGCAGTGTTGCCTGAGACTCCTTCTAGTTCTGTCTCTAAAGAAAGTCTACAGTAGACTGTACATACTTCACGTTTTTCTGTGATGAGAGTATTTTAAGGTCATTCATTTTTTTATTAGAAGATGTTTTATTATTACAGTAGAATTTTAGTAAGTAATCAAATTCTATATTAAGGAAACTAATACTTTTTCAAATTAAAGGAAATACCTTTTTTTACTTTTTTTTTTTCTTTCTGGTAGCCACGAAAGTGTGCCTAATTCAGGATGTAATGAATTTATACCATTTTTGAAGTTAGAATGAAGAGAAATTTGAGGGATGATTCACAAAAAAGCGGTCATTCCCAAAAGCAGAAAACAGTAAGACAACTTAGGACACTACCTATATATTTTTTAAAGATTTTATTATTTGAGAGAGAGAGAGAAAGAGAGCGTGCACATATAAGCCGGGGAAGAGGAAGAGGGAGAACAGACTCCCATCTGAGTAGGGAGCCCAGTTCGGGCTCAATCCCAGGACCCCAGGATCATGACCTGAGCCGAGGCAGATGCCTAACCAAATGAGCCACCCTTATTTTTTATTTAAATTTAATATTTAATTTTAATATTTAATTTTTAATAATATTTAATAAGTAAATATTTAATAATTTAATTTTTCTTAAAGATTCTAAAATACATAATATAAAGCTCATTATAGAAAATGGTGTTGATTTCTGAAATAGATTACAGTTTTGATTCCCTTCCCTCCCTTTGGGAATTCTCAAAGTGATTATTTATCACTTATGCTCTTTTGCTTTGCTTTTGTAGAACCTAACCTTTCAAGAGAACCAGATTTGGTTTTTCATCCAAGAAGAACAGTTTGTATATGCTACCCAGTAAGCCATTTATGTTACTTTCTGTAGGTAATTGTAACAAATAAAAGTTGTATTTTTACTTTTAATTCATCAAATTATTTTATGTTTAAAATAGAAAAGCTTAATTTTTTCTTAGGAACATTTACAAATATTTAGAAATAGTTTTTCTTTAATTTGAGGTAGAGCAATTTTAAATATTCTATGCTTTCAAAGAAATTGATAAAATTAATTCACCTACTCAGTTCATTAAATCACTAGTACAAGTTTGGTTTACATGGCAGCTTAAAAATAATCCAACATCTGAACATAGATGAGTAGAAGTTTACTTAACAGTCAATTTCATATCAATTTCATTAACATAGATTATGGTTTAAAATAGAAGTTTCAAAAAAAATAGAAGTTTCAAATAAACCAAAATAATTAAAAGTAGCCTCTGCATGCCTACATGCATGGCTTATATCTTTCTGTGTATAAACAATTTAGCATTTAACTCTTTTCAGTTCATGTGTCAAAACTCTTTAACAGTTTCACTGTTTATACTGCAGTACATAGACTTTGAAACTGCCACAACTGCTTTTCATATTCTTGTTTAGGAAATAAATTTATTCCATCAGTCATCAAACATATAGAAAATTATGAGAATAGAGTGGTAGATAAAATAAATTCCCTGCACTCCTAGAAACTATAGCTTGCTAAAGATGTGTGATGGAGTGGTATGAAGAAGATAGGATTCTAACCTAATCTGGGGGTCAGAGAAGACTTCTTTGCCAAAATGAAATTTTAACTGAACCTGAAGCATTCTTAGGGGTTGTCAAACAAAATGGGAAGGCAGAATAAGCATACGTGAAAGCCCTGAAGGAAGAAATAAGACACAATGAAGAGAAAATACTTAGGAGAGAGGGAAAGGATCTTTAAAGTATCTTTAAAATCATTATCAGATATTTGGCCTTTGGGCTTTAGCTTAAGAACAGTGGGAAGACATTGAACATTGTATTTTATTTTTCCTAGAATTTTTAATGAAAGCATAATAATACAGTAGAAAAGTGAGCATATCATAAGTATATTGCTCCATGAATTCTCACAAGGTGAATACTCCTATGTGACCATCACCCAGATGAGGAAACAGAACAGCATCAGCCCCTAAAAGTTCCCTGTCCTTTTTCCTTCCAGTGAGTTTTGCTACCCCACCCACAAGGACACCTCTCACCTGACTTCTTACTACATAGATAGTATTGCCTATATTGTACTTTATATAAACGGGGCCTTACAGTATATGCTCATTTCAGAGGAGTGAAAGAAGTCAGACACAATATTCTGATTTTGAGATTTGCCCATATTACTGATAATGGTTGCTGATTAGTCTTGTGGCTATATGCCTCATATCAATGTACCGTGAGACTTGCCACATCTGCCCCATGAAGGATAGAAAGATGTGAAGTCAGCAAGTTTCACAGTAAGTCCAGGGGAGAGATAATGGGGTTTGAGCTGGTGTGGTGACAGTAAGGATGAAGAGAAGTGGGCACATTAGAGAGAGATTTAGGAGTAAGAATTTTTAGCGCATGCAGATTAATTAAATGAGCTGAGGAATACAGAGACACCAGGATGACTCATGGGTTTCTGACTTGAGCAGGAGTGGGTGGTGGTACCCTTTAAGTCCAAACACTGGAGAGGAATGGATTGTATGAGTTTTAGTGGTAGAAGGGGATAATGAGGTTAGCATCCATATATTTGAGGTATGAACCATTGCACAGGTCTGCTTTGTACAGCTAAAGACCTGTTTATTAACTGAATGAATGCATGACTTGACATTCATTAATAACGGCGCTAACAAAGAACTCTTATACTTGGGGAAAGTTGTAAATCTTATCTTCTCACTATCTCTTGTTTTACAAATTTCATAAGGTACGGTTTCTAATGTTTGTAGGCATGGTTTTGTCCTATCATATTTTTTTCCATATATCTGTATGTATAGTTATATTTCCCCTACTGTACTGCTAACAACATGCATGTGAAGTCATATCTTCCCATACATATGATATAAAAGGCATTGTAATGCCTCCGTACTTTAAAAATTGTGCTTCTATCATTATAATCTTGAATTAGTGTACAATAGCCACACTTTAAAGTGAGTTTATTCATATGGAATGATTGGCAACATTTAAAGTGACTGCAATAAATATTCATTAAATTTTGGTAGAGGAAAGGAGTGATAAAAATGAGGTGAAACCTGAAGCCTAAGCACAAGACTAAGTAGGGAGCTGCAGAGAATCTTAGATGTCAGGAAGCAGAATGAAAGCTCCTGGTTTTAGAGGGATGAGATACTAAAGGGGCTAGATGGGAATTATGAAGTAGGAACTCTGCGTACTTTGCAGTGCTGCCTGGGACTGATGCCCTTGGGAAATTTTATGGGAAGAGGAATACTGGATATAGCACTGAATTAATAAGCAAATGCTTAGCACATAGTGGAATACTTAATAGACTTGGCAGTTTACACCACTAAGTTATGATTTAGTGTTCTATTTAGCCCACAAAATTTGAACTAAAAGCATTTTATCATGTCCATGGAAAACACCAGTAAGCAATCATGATCATAATTTTCAGTTTATGGGATTTTCCCTAGCTTTAGGATCTGTCACTGTTTATTCTGTGTTTTCAAAATTAAATACTCCCATTTCACTTCATGGAGTTGGGTTTTTGATTTTTTTTTTTTTTTGGTTTGGTTTCAAATTTTTGCCAAATCAACATTTATATAGGGAAATCAAACCAGTACTTTTTAAAGCCATTGGAGTTGATTAATTTATTCAATATACATTTATGAAAAATATCCCATATTTGTAATAGCTTTATAGCCTAGGATAATGATGCAAAAGAAGTATTTCTGCCTTTTGTTACTGGCACAATAGTTGGGAGACTAAACATACAAAAACAGTGTGATAATGCAAATTATTATTGGATTAACTGAATAGTGTTGTAAAACCAGTGCATTCAGGGGAAAAAAAGTTATGCTATCAGAGAAGAAATGATGGAGGTGGTAGAATTTAATTTTGGTCCCAGTGGATAAGTAGAATTTGAGTATGTGTGGCAAGAGCATTGCAGGCAAGGGTGCCATCATGAGAAAAGTACAGAAATAAATATGGCATATATTGGGCACAGTGAGAAACTGGCCAGACTGCAGCAGAGACACAGACTGTGTGTGGAGAGACAAAAACGTTTCATTAAGACCATGTTGTAAGAAGCTTTGAGTTACTCAAACATCCACCAGCAATAAGAGTGTGGATTGTTGTGTTGATTTTTAGATTATATATAGTATAATTTTACTTGTCATTATGTGGTAATTCCTTAGATTTTTATCTTTTTAGAAACTTCATTTAAGGTTACCTGCTGGGGTAAAGTGATTGAAGAATCTTCACCTAAGATCTGTGGATTAGTTTCAGGGAGTCTGGATTTCTCTAAAATTAAGGCAGAAGTTTGGATATATCTCTTTTCTGGAGGAAGAGTCCATTACCTTTATCAGAGTCTTAAAGGATCTGACAAGCCAAAAGCAGTTAATAAAACAGCTTTTGCTCTCCTGACTTAAAATATTTTTAATCTAATTCCTTTCTATATAAATAATCGTAATATAGGAAAAATAGGAGAATTAAAACATATTAAATGTTATTGGACATTTTTCTTTCACGATTTACAGGTACAGTAATTAAGAGTTAAATAGTATCAATTTGGATTCATTATGTCATCAGAGATTGTGGCTATATTCTAAGTTTTGTAGCTTTCAGTAAAAGAACTACTAACTTGATTTTTTAGATACAAGCATATTTCTGAGCATGCTACTTCAAGTAGAAATTTCTTCCCATTTTTGGAAAAAATATATATCTCCTTTCTATAGAATATAAAGCATTTTAAATAAATGTCCAACTTTAATCCTGAGATGTGACTCACCTGGGTCATGTCTAATCCTTTATACAGCAGTTTAAAGCAAGAGTCAACAAATTATAGCCCATGGGCCAAATCTAGTCTTCAGCTTCTTTTTATATGGCCCACAACTTAAGAATTATTTTTACATTTTAAAATAATAAAATAAAGGATGGTAAGTGATTAGGATTGAAGATTGAAAAAGAAGCATACTTAAGAGAGACAGTTTAGCCCTCAAAGCCTAAAATGTTTACTTTTTAGCTTTCTTGCCAATCCTTGGTTTAAAAGTAGTTTATTTTTTATGCTCTTCCAAATACATATGTTATGCTACAAGAGGATACATTGCTTGTGGATGTTTTAGGAGTTGGGCATATATTTGTAGAGTTCTAGCAGAGTTGATTAGGTAAGATAATCATAGCAGGGTATTCAGCTTTTTAAATTCTGCAGTGAAAGTATATGGACAAAATGTGGACTTAGTGACCCATTTCAAAGGACTATGTGAATATAAAAGTAGATTTTGTTCTTCACAAATACATAGTGCAGCAACCACAATACAGATCCTCATTGATAAATATTAAAATATGATCTTCACCTTACCCTAAAAATATAATCTTTACTTTTGAAGATACCATTTACATAAAGCAAGTATATTGTATAAAGGAAAAAGACAACATACATTTAACTGATAACTTGTTGGGCAGGGCAGTTGCTATAAAGTGTATTATTCATTGGTTTATTCATTAAACTTACCTTTGAAACTGTTAAATATATTTTTGACTTTTTAATTATTAATATATGAGATACTGTGATTCCAACTTTTAGATAAATATTGAAATATTCTTATTAATGGACAACAATTAGGGCAATTCTGACTTCTCTCTCCTGCATTATTATTTTTTCCTTCACCACCAGATCTTTTTCACCAACATAGAAAAGTATTGGATTTTTTCATCCGTCTTATAAAAAGTTCTTGTTTCCACTTCTCCCTCTGTGTACTCCCCTATGTCTTTCTATTTACAACCAATCTATTTGATAGAATTGTCTGTGCTCTAAATTCATTTTCTGTGACCCTTGCCATGGCACCAAAACTGCCCCCGTTACTGACCCCTGTGCTGGTCACTTCCCTATCCTCGTCTTACTTGACCTACCTGGCAGCAGCACCAAGCACTTTATTTATTTATAAGGCTTTCAGTTACTCCACTCTCCAAATTTCTCCTTCTCTGGCTAATACTCTAAATCTCTTTTGCTGATTCCTTCTTACTTTCCAATCTCTACCTTGGTAGTGCTCCAACATTTGGAATTTGGGCCTCTTTTTTCCCCCCATATTTACTCCCTTGATGACCCCATCCAATACCGTGGCTTTAGATGACCATCCATTTGCTGATGAGCAGAAGTCATTTAGCTTTCTCAAAATATAATGTAGTGAACTGAATTCACCAGAACTCCCCCACCCCCAGGTTTTCCCCTCTCAGTAAATAGCTGCATCCTTTTGATCAACCTTGGTGTCATCCTTGATTCCTAGCTTTCTTTTACCCCATGCCTAATAATTCCCCATATCTCTGTCTTTTCTCTCGTCTGTGCCCTTAATATATACTTAAAATTTAGTACTCATCACCATTCCCACAGCTATCTCTGTGATCCAAGTCATCTTCACATTTTGCCTGTGTTCTTATAAAAAGCTTCCTGTGATTGGTCTTCATGCTGTTCCTACTCATGATTTTCTTCAATCAGTTTTTAATACAGCAGGTAGAGTTAGTATATTAAAATATAAGTCATGTCACTTCCTGATGAAAACCCTGCACTGACTTTTCATCTCTATGAAAACAAGAGCCAGAGTCCAAGAAATGGCCTCCCAAGGTCTATCCCCTGGGCCCCTGTTACTCCTAGACTTTCAACTACTTTTTCCCCCCAACTAACTGTGCTCTGGTTGTACTGACCTCTTTGCTGGTCTTGGGATCAGGCAAGTTCTTGCTTTAGAAGATTCACACTGGCTCTTCTCTCTACCTGTAACGCTTTTCCCTATTACCTGTACAGCTCAGTCTCTTAATCACAATGGGATTTTTATTCAAGCCAATTTAGTCTTTCCTTAGCCACTCAATCTAAAATTTTATAATTCCCCTAAACCACTATAATTCTCCTTCCTCCTATATGTTTCTTTTCTTGTAAGCCTTATTGCCATCTCCCATCCCATATTTTACTTCCTTTTCCTGTTTATTTTCTTCTATCTTCCACTAGAATGAAAGGGAAGGATTTTGTTTGCTTTGTTCACTATTCTATTCTCAGCACATAGATGTATAGTGCTTGGCTCATGTTTTTCACTCAGTATTCGTTGAATGAATGAATGCAGTTGAAAATTGACAACACAAAAAATTTAAAAATAACTCAGGGATTTTGAGAGCCCTTGGATCATTTAATAAGTGTTCAAACATTTCAGTAGATAGCATGCATGAAACTAAGGTGTTAGAATATGTATAAATTGATATTATAACATAATTAAGTTTCTTCTTTGAACAAATCCTTGGTTTTGATTATTTGCTTATCCAATTTATTTTTTGAGCAATCCAGAGGGATCTTATATGCAGGGTTGGGGGGGGCAGGGGAAGAGGGAGAGAGAGAATCTTAAGCAGGCTCCAATGCCCAGCACGAAGCCTGACATGGGGCTCGATCTCATGACTCTGAGATGGTGACCTGAGCTTAAATCAAGAGTTGGACGCTTAACCAACAAGCCACTTGGGCATCCCTTACTTGTCCAATTTTATAAATGTAGAATGCTGAAAAAATAATTACTATTTGAAATTAAATATTACAATTTGAGTATGGTACAATGTGGATATTTATAAAAAATCTTTTTGTCATTAAAAGTATCGGTCATTTAGCGCAGTATGTCTTCCTTTCTTAGTTTTTAAGACTTTGAAATAATTTAGATTTGTAGAAGAGTTGCAAAAATAGTAAAAAGACTGTACTCTTCAGGACCCTTGTTTTATGTTTTATAAGTTTGCAAGCTTCCAAAAGCATAAGATGAATACTAATTAAGCCTGCCAGTGTAGTTTTTGTAAGGTTATTCCTTTTTAAAATAACCATTATAAACCACCAGATAGCTACGGTTTTCAAATGTTCATATTTTCTGTCTTGACTGCATGTGTGACTATTTTAAATAATTATAGTCATAATACGTATTTCATTTTTATTTTTTTTTCATTTTGATTCTTAAATATGACATCCATTTTCCATGTTTCATTGTAGTCTCCATTTTTATCTTTTAAAATGACTGATAATAGACCATATTGCTGATGTTTATTATTAATAAACTGTTCTCCTTTTGGAGGTTGCCATCCAGCATGGTGGCAGTAAGAATGGAAAAGAAAGCATAAATGCAAGTGGTAAGATTCGTTTCCTGGTAAATGTTGGATAAAGAGGAAGTAAAATAAATATTTGTACAAGATTGCTCCAAAGTATCCTGAGTAGCTAAGGAATATTGATCCTAAGAAAAGAATAGAGGATCAGAAAGAATTCTGTGAGTGGAAAGAGAGGTATTCTTGAAATGATATGTTTAGTACTACTGACCTAAGTGTCAGAAAAGTTTGATTAATCATGTGGGACCCTGGATAGCCATTCACTTCTTGAACTTTCAGTTTTGTCATCTGCAAAATAAGTATTGGACTACTAGAGGATTTCTGAAGGCTCTTCCAACTTTAGGACAATTGCTGTGTCTTGTGTTTTATTTGAACTTCATTCCTGTTTCTTCTCACTGTTTTCTAGTGACCTTTCAAGAAAGCTTCGGTTTATAATGAAAAGACCATGAAATGCTCAATCCTGAGTCTATTGGAGATTAAACATCCCTTAATACTGAAACACTTGACTTGACACAGGAAGTGCAGAGCTGCTGTTTCATTTTATCTTTCTCAGCCAGAACTTCTCATAGATCAGAATTTAGAACAAGGAAGATTGGATTAAGGCCAGACTTGGAAAAGGCACTCTGGAATTTTCTTTAAAACATACTTTGAGGGTTCTTAAACTGTTATTAGCTACCAGAAATCCCAATAACTTATTCAGAAAAAAAATTGACTGTAATTCAATTACATATTGACTAATGTAGTCAACTATAATGTCATGTAAATATGTATGTAAAATAAACATAATAAGTGTAATCTAGGGGAGCAGTATCCTATAGCAGAAAGATTATAGATTTTGGAATTAGTTTGGGTTCAAATATCACTCTTTTTACTGTATTGTGTCTCTTTAGACAGGTTGAAATGAAAAAGTAACAGTCATTGTTAGTATGTGTACTTAGTTAACACTTTTTCAAAATCTTACCTGTATGAAACACTTACTCTATATTTTTATCCTGTAATTAGGATCATATGTGTGTGTGAGACCTTAGGATTTCTACCATTCAATTTCTTGGCAGCTTTAAATGATTTGTCAAAACTAAAGAATTATTTTAAAAATTCTTATCCTACAGTTTCAGCACAGTTAGGTCTCAGATGGGATAATGCTTCTTTTTAAAGAAATGTTTGTTTCCTTATAAATGCCCATCTTGTACTGTTCTTGTAAGGACACTTGTTAGATTGAGACCATCATTCAATAAAATCACCGGAAGTATACTTTTAGGGGATTGGGTCATATAATGCAGAATGTTTTGTGATAGGAATCAGGAAGGCTTGTTTCCTTTTCTTTATAGATTATTGGTTATATTTTATAATGTTATACAGAGTGTTGCCATACCACATACAAATTATTATTTCTGGTGCCAGAGCCAGAAGAATTGCCCTAGGATTTAACTAGAGGAAGTTTCTTGTGGTTCTCAGTGGCCTCTTCCAGGAACTTTGGGCATCTAAAGAAAGGGGGATGTGCTTCACTGGCTTGATACATACTTTTTAAAGGAAGCCCAGAAAGTTCTTTATTCAAACATGTGGAGGAAGAAAGAGTAGTAAGTGAGGGAACAAGGTTCATACAGACATATCATGAGCTTCAAAACGAAGAAAAGATGGATGAAAATGATTTTTTGGTTTATCAAGAAAGATGTTAATCAGGAAGGCAAAATAGGAAAAGATGAAAAATTAAAAGGAAATTTTTTAAAGTCCCTAATACTTGGAATATATATTACATGAGCATAAAGGTTATTTATCTTCAAGAGAAAAGACAAGTTGAATACTAAAGAAGCATAGAGATGCAAATATTACTAATGCCAATGGTATACTATCAGAGTACCTATTATATGCTGGAAGTGATGAAACTGTCATAAGTTAGCTATGTTTTGAGACCAGATTTCTTTAAGAAACAGGCATATGGTTTTCTCTTATGTTGCATTCCTTTTATGCTGCATTTTGTACCTGGTGTGAGGTCAGTAGGTGTTGTGCACTCATGATTTCTCAATTCCTAAGATTTATTATACAGTGTTACTTACAGCATTTTTGGTGGTTCTTTTTAATCTGTTGTTGACCAAGAAATTATATTCAATCATAATTTCTCTCTCATATGTTTGATTATATTATTACTAAAAAGAGTAGATATAATATATTTATAAAATTGATTCTGTGTTTCTTCTAAGCTGCAATTAAACTATTCATTTGGTCTAGGGACCCTTTATAAATAAAAAAATACATGAAATTTAGATCATTTAATTTCAAATACCTTGTGATACATTTTGAAGACATACTAAGCCACTGGTTCTTAAACTTTAGATGCACCTGGATCACCTAGAGAACTTGTTTAAATGAAGGTTCATGGACCTTTCCCCCATTTTTTCTGATTTAGTAGATCTAGGCAGGGGCCCCAGAATTTCCAAGAAATTTCTAACAAGTTCCCAGATGGAACCGATGCTATTGTTCCAAGGACCATAGTTTGAAAGCCACTACACTTAATAACTGCGTAACTTTACTTGACCCCACCTCAACCAATTAAAAATTAATAATGTTTGAATTACATGTGTTAAAGCTTGTTTTGTGACTCTTTTTTACTGGGTTCTAGCAATAGAGTCAAAAAATGACCTTGTTCCAGGTAAACTAATTTCTTCTGCCATTTAAACACGGAAATCAAATCGTTCCTTTGTTTAGAGAAGAGTTATTTGTGTAAAATCTGGATGACTTTCTCTATTCTCTTGCATTTAAAAATTCTTGCATTTCTGAAACAAATATGAAAAAGTTCTTCAAAAGTAATTCTTCATATTAGTAATCTAGCTAGATCTGACAAAGTAAGACAAAGAGTATCTTACAGAATCTTGTTTATACTACTTCCTTTAAAATATAGCTGATATTTATGTATTGATGATTGTTTATTAGTATATTTTTTTATATTTGCTTTTATAAAGTTTATCTAAATAGCTACAAAAATATTTGAAATCTAGATACTTCTTGATATCTCTTAGGTTTTGCTTTAAATAAAAACGTGATGCTAATAATATGGTAAAAATCATGTTTTTGTAGAAATCCTATATTATTTTCTGAAATGATAACAACTTTTAAAATAGATGGAGGAAATATGGAAGGCACATTGCTACTGAAAATTCACATAGTGTTAAAGGGATAAACTCTGTAAGCATTGAGTATGAACAGACTGGCCTATATTTATTAAATACCTATTTAAATTATAAAAGATTCAATACATTATCCTTCTGGCATTTAAAAGTAAATCACATTCTTTTTAAGGGCAGGAATAGTGTGTTTGAAATACTTTATGTGATTGCAATTATATTTGAAGAGTGTATGTTAATAAAATCAATCATTGCTTTCCTAATTAAAAATCAGTCCCTTTTCTACAACCTTTTTATTTTTAACTCTTTTTTTTTTATTTTTAACTCTTAAAGTTTGTTTCATTATAGTGATTCCCCTTGTTTCAGAAACATAAATGATTATTTATTTGTTAATAAATTTCAGGCTTCTGTTTATCTGTCTTTATACATTTTTTACTTTCCTATATATAGCACTTAGCCTGTGCAAGCAAGTATTAATTTACTTTAAAAAAATTAAAAGTGAAATTCAACCTCCTACTTGAGAGGATTTGTTTTTACCTTTGTAGAAAAAAAAATGTATTTGGTCATGTTTTAAGTTTACTTTGTGCTCACTTTCATGTATCACTTTGTTTGCATTTTGTGTTTGTATAGTTTTCTAGCAAGTTGATCTTTTTGTGGATTTATTACATACTATTCTTGTCCTGTAAGGACCAGGTTACAATTAAAATAACTCAAAGACCATTGAGAGGTATTGTGCTAAACAGAGGACCTTGCCTTTTATCATGTTCAGACTGCGTCTCTCCTTTTATTAGTCACTCTGAAGATAGTGGCAGTATCAGAGAATGAATATGATCTCAGCCAGAAGCCATGTGGTGGCTAAGAGGTGAAAGCAGATGTGGCTGACTTTAGAGGAAATAAGTCTTCAGCAGAAGACTGGGTGAGGGAGTGAAACAAGTCAAGGTCACATAGGGAAAAGAATAGGGATAGTTTCATGGACAGGTGATTTAAGTGGTCATTCAGGGCCCAACAGCATTTGGTTGAATGCTCTGCTGTAAACCATCTTTAAATTTTTAATAAGCAAACACGGGTCCTCCCAATATTCTCATTTCTCACTGGATCTCCCAAATGATATAGCTGATTGTGCAAATCAGTGAATAACAGAGGAGAAAAAGAAGCAGAGATTTCTTCTGTCTCCTGGTTCTTCATTCCTTTTCCCAGTATAGCCAGAATGGGAATTATTTTTAAAAGTATGACTTACAGGCAATGAAATATTATAGAAAATTAGCCTAATTTGAAAGTGATAATATATTTACTCACATCTGTACTTGATTCACTTCCCAAAGAATTGGGTAAGGGGAAGTAAGAGCTTTTAAATTTTTTTTAATAAAAATATCAAAGGTTTGGATCAAACTTCAATAGAGACTTTACCAAGTAAGTATACAGTATATATAGTTTGAGAAGTAAAAACAATGGGAACTGCAGGATTTTATTCCTGAGTGAACCTACTACGTGTTTATGCAAACCACAGTGTGTTTTCTTCACCTGCAGAGCCTGAGACTTTTTATTCAGTGCAGTGCTTTATTGTTTGGTGATTATGTCTAATATTGTTACTGTATCTGACATGGTCATTGTTCCTTGCCTTCACAATGTTTGAAAAATATATTTTTAAAAAGTTTTGGAAATTAAAATTTAGAAATTCAAAATCCCAAACAGTTTTTAAGTAGTTTATAAGAAGCCTTGTCTGTTTCTTTCTTTTATTTGATAGTTACATAGTATTCATCTATTGTTCCTATCACACCAAGACAACTTTTCCAGATTCTTCCTTGCTTAAGCTGAATTTCATTTACTGAATAACAAAGCTAAAACAAAACTAAACTTTTTTTACATTATTTCATGTGAGAGTTCTTTTACTCTAATAACATGAAATATGGGTGGGGGAGAGGATTGCCTAAATTCATAAGAATCTTTGAAAATTTAAGTAAGCCAGGATAAGATTCTCTGCTATATGTAATCCTACTTTACAGATCTCAGCCAGAATTCATTATATTTAAACAGCATGAAATAGGAGACTCTACTCCTTTTAAAAGCAAAATTGTAAAAAAGATAGGAGTGTGGAAAAATAACAACACTACTTGTTTCTCTGCTAATTTAGTGAAAGTACATGCCCACTTTTCTGTAAGACTCTTTCTTACATAATTTTAAGGACTTATTGGCTTGATTTTAGTTCTCCTTGGCTTCAGTCCAAAATATTTTAACCAGCTGGGTTTATAAAGTATTCCAAAAAGCTATCGGGAAGCATCAGGCTGAAGGTTTAAGCAGGAATAATGTCAGTCTAGTAAGGGTGTTGGAAGTTTTCTACATCCTAAAAGTAGAACTAACAGAGAGAACCCTAAACCCATGATTTACTCTGCAATTTATCCTGTTGTAGGAAGAAATGATTAAAGAGTCATATAGTTAACAATTTTTAAAAGCCATAGATTCTAAGTTATGGATAAGAATGATTTTATTGCACTTCTTTTTATCCAGAGTTGTACAATTATATAGAAAATAAACTACATTAGAAGCATTAGTTCTGCATCTAGTTTTGCATGGTATTGTATAAGTTAATAGCTATAAATATAAAGTTAAATATATCTGTTCATCAGAAACCTAAAGCTTACATACTGTCAACGCAGCCCTTTAGAAGATATGTAAGCAACTGAACAAACAGCGGAAGTTAGAGAATATATTGATAAACTACTGCATTTTTGGCTTCACAGATAATAAACCTTTGTTTCTGCTAGAATAGTCCAGCAAAAAATGCATCTTTTTCTTTAGCCTAAAGAAGCTTTACAGAGGAAATAGGATTTTAGTTATGTGGATGGTGGGATAAATTGCTTTCAACAAGTTGCAATTAAAAAAGGAAGGGAATGTGTGATTACAGATACAGTGGCAAGGAAGCACCAACTTTAGGAATCTGTGGCCATAGACTTGCGGTGGTGTGGAACTAGAAAGCAAAACCTATTGGGCTAAAGAGCTGAACATATTTGTCAAAAGAGAGAAAAGGGACAAACATAAAAGAGATGAGGAGAAAGCTGATGCAGAGCGAAGCTGATGTGCCCAGTTGTTCACTACTAGGCATTTTTTCCAGAGTAAAAAGTTTGAAAGAGACAAAATACAGTCTCTTATTAAGGCTACCTATAAAACTTTGATTCTGTTAAAAATATAGAGATGGGGGATGCCTGGGTGACTCAGTGGTTGAGTGCCCTTGGCTCAGGTCGTGATCCTGGGGTCCTGGGATCAAGTCCTGCAGCAGGCTCCTCAGAGGGAGCCTGCTTCTTCATCTGCTTGTGTCTCTGCCTCTCTCTCTCTGTCTCTCATGAATAAATGGATAAAAACCTAAAAAAAAAAAAACAAGAATACAGAGATGGTTCATACTTTTAATATTGAGAGTTGGCTACAGTTTAATTTTGTAGATTGAATATTTTTATAATTTTATGGGAATTAAAGTAAACTTGGTGTTCATAAACATAAAAAGATAAAATGTCTTAGTCTCTGTGCTAGTGTGTGTCTCCAGCTGCCCCTAAAACTGCTCTTTTGGTTGTCTGCTTTTGCACAGAGACACTTCCATTGTCACATGCTCCTCCATGCTGTTTCTGGGCAAAGCCCTGTCCCCTCCCAAACTTCCTTTCTCTCTTAATAGCATTTCTAAGGACTAGCAAAGTCCTATTTTCTCTCTTTTCTCTACTCTTTTTTAATCCTAGATATAATTTTTGTAAATTGCTTTAATCTCTCTGTGCCTCATTTTTCTGAGATGTAACATGGGGCTAATAAAATTTTATTGTCACTTTCAGAGTTAAGTGAGTGCACCTAACATAGTGCCTGGCACATAACAGTTGAGCTTTCGTTCAACGAATGTTATTTGCTTTTCTTTTCAACCGGTAATAGTAGCTCTAGATAATTTAGGGAAAACATTTTAAATGAACTGTGATATTTGCTAAAATTATGACTTGTACTTACACAGTGGATTATGTATAAACTTGTTCTCATTAGATAAGTTATTGAGTGTTTTTACCTTAGTTGCTTTGCTGTTTTAAAGGATTAATTGGGACATAAGAAAATGAAACATTGTCTTTAAACAATCCATAAAAACATAACTATTTTAAAATAAGTTTTAAAATTAGTAAGAGGGATTGTTACATGAGGCATATTTTGAAAATTAGTAAGAGGGCTTGTTATATGAGATACATTTTGAAAATTAGTAAGAGGTCTTGTTATATGAGACACATTATACTTAGCTCTCAGTTTAGTTATGAAATTATTTGCTTCTCAGACTAAGGCTACCTCTCTAATTCCATCTCTCTATCAATGACTGTGATTTTAGAGATTGTGATTTAATGTTTTCACATTATTATCTGTAATGACTCATTATAGATTATCCAATCATTATATCCTGGACATGTGTGGCATTCTGTTGGACACTTCATAATATTTATATGAAGCCTTTTACCTGTCATAACTATCTCCTACTGTCTTTCAAGATCTCTTAGTAAAGTAAAATTAAGTCCTCGATTGTTATAAATAGCATTGTCAACTAGACTTTTAGATATATTAAATAACACCACTCAAGGAATGATAAAAGCATTGTTCATACTTTATAATGCTTAACTACTAATGAAAGATTGGAACTGAAACTTAAGATGAGCAGATCAGTTTTATTCAGACAAGCTTATTGAGAAACAGGAATCATAGATTTCATCTAACCCAAATTATATCAGTTATAATAACTGATTGTAGTTTTTTTACTCAGAATCATTTTGTTCTCCTCTTTGTCTACCTCCATATCCTTACTTTACAAAGACCTTTGATCTGGTAGGCATTGCTAATGGTGAAATGCACTGTCCTGATGTCTCTCCTTCCAATACACGCTTTATGTTTCCAATATAATTAGCTGTTCAAAAGGGATAACAAGATTTCTGTGGAAATATAGAACAGTCCTATAAAAATAGATTTTTGTTTTTACCTTGTTCATTTAATTCTGAAAGCTCCAATGTCAAAAAAAATTCTTAACCATTGACATGATATATACGTATAAACCAAATTACATTTCTGAGAAGTAATGCTAGGAACATTTAGCCCATATATGTTGTATAAATTAAGGAAGGATACCTTAATAATGGTAACTGCTGCTGCTGCTGCTACTACTAGTACTTATAACTATACTATTGCTAGTATAGAAAAAGATCTCTCTCATGATGGGGAAGGGGGCAGTGATTATGGGTGGTTGGATCACATCTCTTTTAAAATCTTTTTATGTATTTTTTCATTTTTAATTTAAAAATCCTATCCTATTGGGCTTATTTACACCAATTATTTTTCATTTACATAATTCATTTCTGACATTAATAGAGCCATTTACAATTTACTCTCAATACCTTGACATACTTTGTCAATTTTGTAAATACTTAGTGATTCTAAGTAGAAAAGTGAAAAATGCATATGAATGTAAAACCTGTATTTGAGATATTTATTGCCTTTTTTTTTCATTCTGAAAAATAATTTAGAAACACTGAATTGATTGGTTATTTTGTTTTCTCTTTATAAATCATTATTAGTGATAAATATTAATTTCTCTTCCACTGTGAATAAGAACAAAAAAATTACTTAGAATTAGTATTTTAAGAGCTAACCAAATTTGATTCTCAAAAATTTGAGAGGGCTTCAGAACATGAGATAGCTAATTGTTAATCAATGCTGAATTATTTGTAATAATCTTAGACATAAATGGTAATGTCTTATTGGTTTTCTTCTCTACTTTATTACTGGTATAAAAACGTGTTGAAATGTTTGAAATTATTTCTTCTGCTATATTTTAGGTCCTATGCAGAAATGTGATTTTTCTGAAGAGTGCTTTTTTCCCCCAGATTTTTAATATACAATAGTATTTACTATTAACATAGTTATAAAGACTTATCTTGGCTAAATATTTTTATTTTGATTGATTATAATTTAGTATTTGTATTTGAGAAGGCAGAAAGTTTAGTTTTAAGAATATTTATAAGTGGTGTCTTAATATCTGTCTTTTTGTGATGTATATTTCTAAGCTGAAATAATAATATAATATGTTGAACATTTTTATATTTTACTACTATAATAAAAATTAAATAGCCTCTGCCATCACATGCAAGCTAGCCACTAGCCTCTATTGCCCAGCTTCCACTATCAATCTTAATTGTCATTGCCATGCATACAGTAGTTGTCACCCTCTACAGCTACACCCACACTCTGCTGGCACTGCCCCCACACAACTCTTTATAGCATGCTGCCACCACACATTTGGCCCCCCATGGCTGCATTTGGTTCCTGTCACCTCCCTGGCTGTACTACTCAGTGTATTGCTGGATATGACCTCCCACAGCAGAACAATTGCACACAGCTGGCTGGCCCCTGCTGCCACATTCAGGCCTATAGCTGGCCCCCACTACCATGTACCCAGTCAGAACCAGCCTAAGAACACTCACTCCTAGACTAGAGGCACTGCTGAGGACCCCCACTAGCACTGCCAGTCATTGCTAAACCCCACCGTCATCACCACTCAGTACCATGCAGGGGATTATGTCATGGACCCTAGATGCCATGCCACTGGGCCCCTCCTGACACCTGGAGCTGCTGTATACTCCTGCACTTGCTGTCCCATGAACAACTAGACCTGGTGCAATAGTGCACTCACACACAACACTTCAAGTGGCACCCACACACCTCCCCTCTGCTCCTCTGTACAGGTGGAGAAGGCCATTTCTCATGGAAACCAATTCTAAAATCTGGAAAATGTGACCATTACTTCAAATGCACAGACACCAATGCAAGGAAACAAAAAACACCAAAAATCAGGGAAACATGGCACCACCAAAAAAAACAATAAGCATCCAATAACCTATCCCCAAAGAAATGGAAATTCGCAATTTGCCCTAAAAATTTTTTAAAAGAATTTAAAATAATTGTCCTAAGGAAACTCTGCAAGCCAGAAGCGAACACCAATAAACAATTTATTGAAATTAGACAGATAAACAAGAACAAAAAGAGAAGTTCGACAAGAGAGAGGAAAAGTATTAAAAAACAACAACAACAACAAAAAAAAAATAAATAAATAAAATAAAAAAATAAAAATAAAAATAAAAATAAAAAACAACAACAAAGGGATGCCTGTGTGGCTCAGCAGTTGAGCGTCTGCCTTCGGCTCAGGGTGTGATCTTGGAGTCCCAGGATCAAGTCCCACATCAGACTGCCTGCATGGAGCCTGCTTCTCTCTCTCCCTATGTCTCTGCTTCTCTTTGTGTCTCTCATGAATAAATAAATAAAATCTTTAAAAAAAACACACACACAACAAATTATGGAGCTGAAACCATGCAATGACTAGACTGGAAATGCAATTCAGAGTTTCAGCAATAGAGTTGATCAAGCAGAAGAAAGAATCAATGAATGTGGTGACAGTTCATTTGAAATTATCCAGTCAGAGGAAAAGAAAGATTGACAAAGAGTGAAAAAAGCCTACAGAAATTATTGGACACTACTAAATGAACCAATATACATATTACTGGAGTCTTGGAAGGAGAAGAAACAGAGAAAAGGACAGAGAGCTTATTTAAAGACATAATAATTTGAGAACTTTACAAATCTGGGCAGTGAAATGGATATCCAGACTCATGAAACCACTGGACTCCAAATAGATTGAACATAAAGAATTCCACATCAAGAAACATACAGTTAAACTGTCAAAGACAAAGAGGAATTGAAGATCAAGAAGAAGTGACTCATCACATGACAGAGGACCCACACACACACATACACACAATAAGACTATCAGTGGATTTCTTGATAAAAACGTTGCAAGCCAGGAAAGGGTGGGATGATATAACTCAGAGTACTGAACTGCCAACCAAGGTTACTATACCAAGCAAAACTATTTAAAATGAAGAGGAGATAAAACCACTTCTATATAAACAAAAACTGAAGACAGTTTGTTGCTAGGCCTATTTTGCAAGAAATCCTAAGTGAATTCCTCAAATGGAATTAAAACATTTCTAAACAAGAACATTAAAATGTATTAATAGGGGATCCCTGGGTGGCTCACCGGTTTAGCGCCCACCTTCAGCCCAGAGTGCTATCCTGGAGTCCCGGAATCAAGTCCCACATCGGGCTCCCTTCCTGGAGCCTGCTTTTCCCTCTGCCTGTGTCTGCCTGCCTCTCTCTCTCTCTCTCTCTCTCTCTCTCTGTCATGAATGAATAAATAAATAAAATCTTTAAAAAAAATAAAATGTATTAATAATATAAATATTATAGTATAAATTTCACTAGTAAAGGTAAATACATAGACAAATGCAGAATAATATAACACTCTACAAGTTATTTGATATAAAAATTAGAAGACAAAGTAGTAAGAATTACTATAACCATAGAAATTGGATAGCAAATTCACAGTATAAAAAGAAGTAAACACTGATTTCAAGAACACAAATGTGTGTGTGGGGGCAAAGCATAATATTTTTCTATGCAGTTGAACTTAAGTTCTTATAGAATTAAAATAAATGGTTATAAATAAAAAAAATTTTATATGAGCCTCTTGGTAACCACAAAGGAAAAATTTATCATACATACCCAAAAGAGAAAGAGAAAGGAATCAAACCAGGTTACTATAAAAAAAATTATGAAAGAAGACCACAAGAAGAGAATAAAAATAACTGCAAAACAGAAAGCAATTAATAAAACAAATAGTTAAGTCTTTACATATCAATAATTATTTGAAGTATAAATGAATTAAACTCCCCAATGAAAAGAGATAGAGTGGCTGACTGGATTTTTTAAAGAAAAATAAAAAAACAAGATCTAATGATAAGCTGACTACAGGATACTCACTTTAGATATCATAGGCTGAACGTGAAGGGATAGAAAGGATATTCTATAGAAATGGTAACCAAAAGACACCAAGGTGGCAATAATTATATTCAACAAAACAGACTTTAAGAAGTTGTCACTGTAAACAAAGGTCATTATGTAATGATAAAGCTATAACAGATAAACAGGTAGATATTTACCCAACATCAAAGTACCTAAATATATAAAACATATATTGACAGATCTAAACAGAAAAACTTGACAACAGTAGAATAATAGTAGAAGACTTCAATGTATCCCACTTTCAGTAAATGAATAGAACACCCAGGCATAAAATCAATAAGGAAACAGCTGACTTAACACTATAGACCAAATAGACCTAACAGACATAGAATTTTCCACCAAACAGCAGCAGAATATACATTCTTCTCAAGTGCACATGGAACATTCTCTAGGATAGATCGCATGTTAGATATAAAACATATCTAACAAATATTAACAAAGAAGATTGAAATCATATCCTCTCGACCCACAGAAGAACAAAGCTAGAAATCAGCAACAGAAAGAAAATAGAAAAATTCACAATTAGGTAGAAAATAAACAACATACTCTTGAACAACCATTGAGTGAAAGAGGAAATGAAAGGCAATTTTAAAGCTAACTTGAGACAAAGAAGACCATGAAAATGCAATTCAGCGAAACCTGGGATAAAGCAAAAGCAACAGTGAGAGGAAAATCTATAGCAATAAATGCCTGCATTTTAAAAAGAAAGGTCCCAAACAACCTACCATTACATACAGTTCAAGGAACTAAAGAACAAGCTGCACCCAAAATTAGTGGAAGGAATGAAATGATAAATATTAGAGCAGAAATACAGAATAGAAAAACAATATAAAAAAATCAACAAAACTAAGAATCAGTTTTTTGAAAATATAAACAAAAATGATTCAGCTAGTTCAAGGAAATGAGAACACTCACTCAAATATAAAGAGGATACATTACAACAAATGACCCAGAAACAAAAAGGATCATAGAGCCTATTAAGATAATTATACACCAATAATTAGATAACTTAGAAGAAATCAGTATATTCCTGGAGGCATACAACCTACCAAGACTGAATAAAGAGGAAATAGAAAATCTGCACAAACCTATAACAAAGAGATTAAATAAGTGATAAAGAAAACCTTCCCACAAAGAAGAGGCCAGAACTAGATGACTTCATTGAGGGAATTCTAACAGACACTCAAACTAATACCAATCCTTCTTCAATGCTTCCAAAAAAAAAATGAAATAGATGGAATACTCCTAAACTCATTTTGAGGCCAGCTTTACCAGACAGCACAAGAAAAATTTAAAAAGCTACAGGTAAATATTTCTGATGAACACAGATGCAAAAATCCTCAGTAAAATGCTAGCAGCAGCTCATTAAAACAGTCATACACCATGGCCAACTGGGATTTCTCCCTTGGATACAAGAATGATTCAACCTGTGATAATCAATGTAGTGTACCCCACATTAATAAAAGGAAAGACCAAAAAAAGGCTATGTGATAATCTCAATAGATTCAGAAAAAGCATTCAAATCTTTTAATAAAATACCTCCACAAAGTACGTATAAAAGGAACATACTTAAAACACAAAAGCCATATATGAAAAACACAAGACTCACACCATAATCAATGGGAAAAAACTGGGAAGCATTTACTCTAAGATGCAGCAGAAGGCAGGGATGCCCACTTTAACCACAACTAGCAACATGGCATTAAAAAACCCTAGCCAGCATAATCAAGCAAGAAAGAGAAATAAAAGGCATCCAAATCAGAAGAGAAGTAAAATTATTGCTGTTCATAGATAGCATGATTATGTATGTAGAAAACTGTAAAGATTCCAAATACTCAGATGCATACAAACACACACCATAAAGCCTTTAGAACTAATAATGTAGCAAAGTTAAAGGATGTAAAATCAACATACAACAGTTAGTTGCATTTGTATACACTGACAGATACATTATCTGATAAAGAAATATGAAAATAGTCCCATTCAAATTAGCTAGGCAAAGTATAAAATACCTAGGAAATAACCAAATAGGCGAAGACTTATACACTGAAAATTCTAAAGCACTGATGAAGGAAATTAAGACAATAAATGGATCCCATATTCATGGATTGGAAAAGTTACTATTGTTAACATGTCCGTATTACCCAAAGTGATTTATAATTTTTTTAAATTTATTTATTAGAAAGCAAGCACATGAGCACAAGTTGGGGGGTGGCATAGAGGGAGAGAGAGGGAGAGAATCTCAAGCAAACCCTCTGCTGAGTGTGGAGTTCAGAATAGGGCTTGATCTCATGACCCTGAGACCATGACCTGAGCTGAAATCAAATCAGACACTTGACTGAGCCCCCCAGAAGCCTCCCCAAAGTGTTCTATAAATTTAATGCAATCTCTGTCCAAATCTCAAAGACATTTTTTATGGAAACAAACAATCCTAAAATTTGTATGGAACCATGACCCCAAATAGTCAAAGCGATCTTGAACAAGAAGAACAAAGCTAGAGGCATCATACTTCCTGATTTCAAATTATATTATGAAGTTACAGTAATCATAACAGTACCAGCATTAAAACAGACAAGTAGACCAATGGAATAATACTGAGAAAAAAATAAACCTATGCATTTATAGTCAGCTGGTCTTTGATAAGCATTCCCATAAATAAGTAACAGAGAAAGGATAATCTCTTCAACAAATGGTGTTGGGAAAGCTGGATATCTACATGTAAAAGAATGAAGTTCTTACACCATTCACAAAAATGGATTAAAACTTAAATGTAAGACCTGAAACTATCAAACTGATAGAAGAAAACAAAGGGAAAAGTTTATGTTGGTCTTAGCAGTTTTTTGGAAATGAGACCAAAAGCACAGGAACAAATGCAAAAAAAAAAAATAGACAAATGGAATTACAGCAAACTAAAGAGCTTCTGCACAGCAAAGGGAAATAAAGTGAAAAGGCAGCCTACAAAATGGGAAAAACTACGTATCCAATAAGAGGGTAATTAAAATATATAAGGAAGTCATACAACTCAATACCGAAATACAAATAACCCATTCAAAATGATCCAAGAACCTAATAGACATTTCTCAAAAGAAATTCAGGTGGGTAAGAGGTATGCAAAAAGGTACCCATCATCTCTAATCATCAGAGAAATACAAATAAAAACTAGGTCATATTACTTCATACCTATCAGGATGACTATTGTCAAAAAGATAAGAAATAGCAAGTAGTGGTAAGGATGTAAGGGGAAAGGGAATCCTTGTATACTGTTGGTGGAAATTGACTCAGTATAGCCACTATGGAAAAGAGATTGGAGACTGCTCAGAAAGTTAAAAATAGGGATCCCTGGGTGGCGCAGTGGTTTAGCGCCTGCCTTTGGCCCAGGGCGAGATCCTAGAGACCTGGGATCGAATCCCACGTCGGGCTCCCGGTGCATAGAGCCTGCTTCTCCCTCTCCCTCTGCCTGTATCTCTGCCTCTCTCTCTCTCTGTATCATAGATAAATTTAAAAAAAGACTTAAAAAAAAAAGAAAGTTAAAAATAGAACTATATGATCTAGCAATCCCATTTCTGAGTATATACCAAAGGAAATAAAATCAGAATCTTGAAAAAATCTCCTGCACTCCCAAGTGCAACATTATTCACAATGGTCAAAATATGGAAGCAATCTAAATGTCTTTTGACCGATGAATGGAATAAAGAAAAAATACATATGTATACAGAAACATAAAGGAATATTATTCAGGCATAAAAGAAATAAGGAAATCCTGCCACTTGTAACAGTATGGATGGAACTGGAGGATGTTATGCTGAGTGAAATAAGCAAGACACAGAAAGAGAAAACTGCATGATCTCACTTTTATGGAGAATCTAAAGTAGTCAGTCATAGAAGTGGAGAGTAGAATGATTTGCCAGGGGCTGGAGGAATGAGCAAATGGAGTGGTGTTGATCAAATGATACAAAGTTTTAGTTATGCAAGACAAATAAGTTCTACAGATCTAATGTACAGCATGGTGATGACAATACTGTATTATATACCTGAAATTTGCAAAGAGGATATATCTTAAATCTCACCACACTCTAAATGGTAACTATATAGAGGTGATGATATATTAATTAGCTTGATTATGGTGCTCTTCTCACAATTGTATACATACATCAAAGCATCAAGTTGAAAACCAAAAGTATATATGATTTTATATGTCAAAGTTATTAAAGCTGCTAAAAAGTTAAAAATTCAGGAAAAACATTTTATAAGAAATGAAATTCCAGGGATCCCCGGGTGGCTCAGTGGTTTAGTGCCTGCAGCCCAGGGCGTGATCCTGGAGTCCTGGGATCGAGTCTCACATCAGGCTCCCTGCATGGAGCTGGCTTCTCCCTCTGCCCGTGTCTCTGACTCTCTGTCCCTTTCTTTGTCTCTTATGAATAAATAAAATCTTTTAAAAAATGAAATTCCAATTTCTTTCTTACTCTCATATGATGTGTGTAATATGTATTTTCTAGTCTTTATGTCATAAGCTTAGATATCTACATGACGGTAATGCACCAGACTGGTTAAAATGGAAAATAAGAAATTGAAAATACTGAATTTGAATCCTTTGTGAACTCTTTAGCTATTTTCCTCTAAGATACTGAAGTAAACTTTAAAATATTATTTGATATAAATAAGTAAATTAATTAATTAATTAATTTAAAATGTTATTTGATTAGAGATTTAAAGTACCTTGCAAGCTAGGAGATACTACAGATGTACCTAAGTCTTATTTTGAGAGCACTAGAGAGAAATACAGAAGTACATAGAAAGAATGAATCCAATGCACATTTTATAGCTAATCCAAGGGCTCAACCACTTGGGCACATATTTTCCAAATATAATGATTCTATAAAGCAAACATTTTCTTGATTGTACCATAACAGCCTGAAAGTTTGTATTTGTGGCATTACTCTGATTAATGAAATCAGCTCCAGTGCAAATATTTGGGCTGTCAGATTATTTACAAAACCATTACTATCCAGTTCTGCAGCTGCTACCCTAGTTCTGGCTCTCATCTTTTTACATCTGGTTCATTGTATCTTCTATGCTAGAATCTGTGCCTCCGTTTTGCCCTGCTTAAATTTATTTAAGCAATATCTTTATGTTTCCAAGTTCCAGTTGGGAGTTTTAGTAGTCTTCCATTAGTTACCAAATCAAAAACTCAACCTACAATTTCACATTTTCCAAATCCTGCTTATTCTTACTCTTCAGCACAGTTTCTTCATGGTAACAATTATTCTTTTCAGCATGGCATCCCACTTCTTGTCTTGGTACCTCATCATTTCTCTTTAAGGATATACTCCTCCTTGATTATAATTTAAAACAACAGCCAAAAATACCTTGTTAGGTTTGAGTTTTAGATTGATTTTCTAATCTGGATCATTCTTTGTTCTGGATCCTGAAAGCATCATCAGGAAGTTGAGTATTCTAGTTAATTAGTGGCTTATCACATATTACTCGTAGGTTAACAATGCTAAGCACTCTTTATTCAGTCAACTTAACGTTATGAGAAAATATACTGCAATATAGTTAATGCTTCTTTGATGATATAGAAGACTTTCACTTAGAAGTTTTGATGTATAGGAATGCTGGTTAATGGAAATGTCAATTTTACTGTCTTTCATATTTCCTGATGTTTTATTTATTTGAAGCTATTGTAAATATTTTATATGTCTTATATTTTTAATCAGGCAGTAATTGTTTCTATTCCTCTGCTCCGAACACCTAATATGGTACTTTGTATAGAGTAGATTTTCATAAAATATTTGACTCATTCTGTCAGAAAATATTTGTTAAAAATCTGCTATGGGCCAGGACATAGGACTTTATGACTATAGTTATGGACAGTTTATGCTCTAAACTTGCTTTCAGACTAATGGAAGAGATAGACAAGT
The DNA here is from genome assembly GCF_003254725.2 of Canis lupus dingo. NCBI lineage: Eukaryota > Metazoa > Chordata > Mammalia > Carnivora > Canidae > Canis > Canis lupus. The sequence goes on along the minus strand of NC_064244.1, from coordinate 13,570,632 downwards.
AGACAGAAATACCTAGTACAGTGTAAGTTCTCTGATAGAAGTACATACATAATATTATGTGGTACCTTTTCAGTTCAGAAAGTATTAGGCAAAAAAATAAATAAATAAAAGAAAAGAAAAGAAAAGAAAAGAAAAGAAAAGAAAAGAAAAGAAAAGAAAAGAAAGTATTAGGCAAACTTTTTCCAGTAGAAGCAGTATCAAGGAGAGAATTAGGAAGCTTAAACTCCTTATAGTCTTCAGTCCCCCAAACTGTACCAGATGAAATTTATAATCCAAGTAGCAGGTTTTTTGTTATCCAAATATAGCTGTAAGACAAACGTCCAGTTTTCTTTCCCTTCAGAGTGCCACCACTAAACCTTCTCATATAGAAATTCTGGAGCCACCTTTAAGTGGAAGGGAAGTCTAAGTGGGGTATGTAGAAAGTCATTCTCAAGGAGACAGGACCAAGCATATTCCTGGGATGGGAACATGAACAAAGGCCAGTGGTGAAAAGAGAAGATGGCGAGTTAGAGGGAGTAGTTCTCTAAGGTCTACATATAGATTTGGTTGGAAGGGTTGGTGAAGCAGAAATGGTCATAGATGCGTTGTAGAAGTAGACAGGAGTCAGGTGGTGAAGGGCTTTAAAGGCTGCATGATTCATGATTCTTTCTCATGAAACCAATGGGAAGTTAATGAAAGGTTTTAGGTGAAAGAAAAATGACGGGATCCTGTTTAAATGTCAGAGTTGTTCTAAGCCCAATTTAGATGTTTAGTTCATTTTCATATCTTTTATTAATCAGATTTCTAAAAATGTTACTCTATACTTTCTTACTCTCAAAAAATATTCTTTATAAAAAACATTTGGAATATTTACCTCCTTATCCTTTTAAAAGTTTTGCTTTCCTAGCATTAGAACTATTGAGAATTTTAAAGTTCTACCCAGTAATTCAGTACTGAAAAATAGTAATAATAAAAGGAAAATCACTTTATTTTTACTTCTGGTGCTGTTTAATGTTTATTTAGTTTTTATGGTGAGATGTTGGAGTGGTAGGGGTGATAGTGTCTTGGTTGCTTGCCTCTGTACTCCACTGAGGTTACGAATTGTGTTCTAGAGTGACATTACTAGGTAGGGATTCATTGTTCTAATGATGGTAGCAGTGGCTTCAAAATTTGTACTTGAACCTTTGATTTTATTTATTCAACAAATATGTATGAAGTATTCTTAGTACTAGCGATATTTCTCTAAGCAAAATAGACATAATACCTGACCTAACGTAGCTTCAGTGTAATGGAGGTTATGGATATTAAAAAGTAATCATACAATGTAATTACAAACTATACAATAAATGCTGTGTATAATTGGTATTAGGAGATCATTGAAGAAGTGATATTTAAGTAGAGATTTAAGCTAGGATCTGAGGAATAAGTAGGAGGTAGGCAAAGACAATGTTCTAGGCAGGGTGTATAACATACATGAATGCTTGGAGGTGATGAGATGAGTAGCAAGGGATGGAAGTTGGAGAGGCAGAGGCCAGAGTAGAGAAAGACAAGTTAAGGACTTTGGCTTTTATTCTCATTATAATGAGAAACCATTAAAAGGTTTTCAACAGGGAAATGATTAAGATGATTTGTCTTAAAATATTACTGTGGCTGATGTGTGGATATTGGCTAAGAGCTAGAATGGATACAGAGACATCAGCTGAGAAACTATTACAGAAGTCTTATTTTAGAATCTGGCACACAGTAGGGTATCAGTAGATATTTCTGGATTAGCTAGATGATCACTATATCACAGTATCTGTTGTGACATCTCAAATTTTTCATACTTTAACAGAGTTAGCTTGAATATTTTCAAGAAGTCACAAAGAGTGGTGCCAGTTTATACTCCTGTTTCCTCAAAATCTCGTATTTTTAAACTACTATTTCACATTGACTAATGTGAAATAAATCCATCATTCATTCTTTCATTCAACAAATACTAAGCGGTTTTAAAATATCAGGTACTTACTGGGGCTGAGGACATAGAATCACTAAATAAAATAGTGATTATACCTGCCATCAAGTGACTTCTAGTCTGGTTAGCCAGATGTACAGATCTAAGCAAAGCCAGCAGTTTTGGCCTAATCCCTATGAAACGATGTGGCATGGAATTTGACGGTTTATCCCAGCCTCAGCATCAGGAATGTCCTAGATGAACCATACAATGTTTTTGTGAATTAAACTATCTTTTCCTTACCTCCTCTTGGCTCTAATTTGTACTACTAGGTTTCTCCTTTATCTTCACTGAAAATTCAGCCCCTAAAAAATCCTAACACATATGTCAGAGATCTGACAACCTAAAGATTGAATCCCAATCCTCCTTTACTCTTAAAAAGGCTGAGAACTTGCTTAATGGATTATCCTTCTATTGCTACATAACAAATGACCACAATGTAGTGGCTGAAACAACACATTTTTATTAAGTCACATTTCTTGTGGGTCAGGGGTCCAGCACAGTGTAACTGGGTTCTCCACTCAAAACTGCAATCAAAGCATCAGTCATACTGCATTCTCACATGTAACTCAGGTTCCTCTTCCAAGCTCACTTAGATTGTTGACAGAATTCATTTCCTTATGCCCCTCTCCATAGGTAGTTCACAACCTGGCTCTTTGCTCCTTCAAGGACACAGAAGAGAGCGAGTCTCTGCTACTTGGAATCTCATAGCTCAGGAGGCCTAAGACCTCTTTTAAAGCTTTTTCCTGATTAAGTCAAGGCCACTCAGGATAATCTGTTTGATAAACGCAAAGTCAACTGATTAGAAACTGGCAATACAGCTGCAAGATCCCTTCACATTTGTCATATAACCAAACATTATAATGAGAGTGGTATCCCATCATATTCATAGCTCCTATCCATATTCAGGAGGGAATTATTCTGCCTGTCACAATTGCCCTTTTTTAAATCTCGATATCTGTTGGCTTCCAACCAGGCATGCTCTTCTTAGTATCTCTGTCTCTCTGATGGTCTCTCCATTTTGTAAATGTTGAGGTTCCCCAGAATATCCCATTAACCCTCCATCCTGTTTCTTGACCCTGTATCTGTTGTTTTGCACTGGCCAAGGACCAATTTCCTACTAAAAATAAATCTAACAGCACATTCTTTTTCCTTCAATCACTTGCTGAAGAACACAAACTAGTGAGATAAATGAGTAAAATAAAAGCCATCTATTATTCTGCCATTCTTGGATCCATTTGGGAAGAAACGGGAAGATTCCTAGCTTAGAGGAGCATTATTGGTTCAGCTCTAGCTACTTCAGGTAGGGTAAGTTGTTCATGGATGGTGAAGAAAACCTCGAGGATGGTTGGGAAAACTTCACCAGGTTAGGAGATAGGGAGTTGTGTCAGCTGAGTCTAGAAGATGTAGCTGCAATAGCATGAGAGAGTATTGTCTTGTTCCTTAGAAGAATATGAGTGTGGTCATGACTTATTGAGAGGGACCAGGTATGAATGAGTTGGGCAACAGTGTGCTAATTCACCAACCAATGATTTCAAAGTATATTGCTAAAAACAAATAGATTCTTTGACATCAGCCATAGAAACTTTTTTTTCTAGATGTGTCTCCTCTAACAAGGGAAACAACAGCAAAATTAAACTCTTAAGGCTATACCAAAATAAAAAGCTTTTGCATAGCAAAGAAGATCATCAACAAAACAAAAAGGCAACCTAACATGGACAAAGATATTTGCAAATGGTATATTCAATAAGGAGTTAATATCCAAATATATATAAAGAACTTCTACAACTCAATACCAAAAAAATAATTCAATTAAAAATGGGCAGAGGACCTGAAAAGACAGGTCCTTCTTTTTCCAAAGAAGATATCCAGATGGCTAAGAGACACATGAAAAGATACTCAACATCACTAACCATCAGGGAAATACAAAATCAAACCACAATGAGATATTACTTTACACCTTTCAGAATGGCTAAAATTAAAAACACAAGAAATAGCAAGTGTTGCTGAGGATGTGGAGAAAAAGGAACCCTTGTGCACTGTTAGTAGAAATGCAAATTGGTTTAGCCACTGTGGAAAACTCTATGTTTGGATAGACCTAGAGGGTATAATGCTAAATGTAATAAGTCAGAGAAAGACAAATACTGCATGATTTTACTCATATGTGGAATTTAAAAAACAAAACAAATGAACAACGAAAAAAACAGACTCTTAAATACAGAGAACACACTGGAGATTGCTAAAAGGGTAGGAGGATGGGGATATGGATTTGAAAAAACTTTAAATAAACTCAACACCCAATGTGGGGCTTGAACTCACACCTGCAAGATGAAGAAGTTTTAATAAAAAAATTAAAAACAAATACATTCTTAAAATTTAAGTGTAGCTGTAGTATTTTCGCCTGAATTTGACCTCTGTCCTCTAGCAGAATTAAGTATCTTGCATACAACTTAAGGCCTTCAGTCTTCTGTAGTCTTAATTTAGGAATAGCTTGGAGGAATTTACTTGGGAAAAGCAGTGCCTTTCCTCTTTGTGAAATGACCTAACTCTCTCTTTTTATCTGATTGGTTTGTTAAAAACCAGGTTAGAGGGGTGCCTCGGTGGCTCAGTTGGTTGAACACCTGATTCTTGACTTCAGCTCAGGTTGTGATTTCAGGGTCATGAAATCAAGCCCCATGTTGGGGAGGAGTCTGCTTGAGATTCTCATCCCCCCTTCCCCTCTGCCCCTCCCTACTCTGTACTTTCATTCTCTCTCTCTCTCAAATAAATAAATCTTTAAGAAAATCATCCTAGAAAAAAAAAGCTTAGACATTATCTCCCTATTAAAGTACTTTCATTTTTAGAAACCTGCACCCCCCAGTATCTATCCTTGAGAAAGTTCATCCTTTTCTCCTTTTCCAGATTTATGTCAGTTATACCTATCATAATATATTAGACAACTTAGTTATTCACATGTTTGTCCACCATACTAGTTAGATCCTTGCTGGTAGAAATTGATATATTCATTTTATTTTTTAAAAGTGATTTTATTTATTTGAAAGGATATATTCATTTTCTCTTTTTAAATTTTTACTTATTTATTAGAGAGAGAGTATACAGGAGGAATGGCAAAGGGAGAGAGAGAATCTCAGGCAGACTCTTCACTAAGCGTGGAGTCTGTAGCAGGACTCAATCCCATAACCCTGAGCCCTGACCCAAGCCAAAATAAAGAATTGGACGCTTAACTGACTGAGCCGCACAGGGGTCCTGATATATTCATTTTCTTAACTATAGTGCCTGACATAACCAATGCCTCATAAGTGTTTTAAATAAGTAAATGAATCAATCATTGCACTAACCCAAATCATAATATTCTCACCCACTTTACTTCAGGTGACCAGATCCGATTCCCTTGGGTATAGACATCAACCCTGAGAAACCTCTTTTTACTTTGCTCCATGGATATATATATATATATATCCATATATGAAGTAGAAGTACTGCCATCTGTTCTGTAGGTAGTTTGGTCTGACTTAGAGTTCTTTGCCTCCCTCTCCCCGCTCCCCTCCCACACCAATCAGCATGTTTTAAAGATTTTACTTATTTTTTTATTAATGAGAGACACAGAAAGAGAGGCAGAAACACAGGCAGAGAGAGAGAGAGAGAAGCAGGCTCCATGTAGGGAGCCCGACACGGGACTCGATCCCGGATATCCAGGATCACGCCCTGGGCTGAAGGCAGGCACCAAACTGCTGAGCCACCCAGGCGTCCCGGCATGTTTTAAAGTTACTAGACCAGACTTCCAAAAAGAAGTCTGGGACTATGGCTGGGACAGTCTTTTTTGTCTTGAAGCTGCATAAGTTACTCCAGAAAGTACAGGAAAAGAAAGCGCTTGGCACAGGGTATAGCAAATAGCCAAGGATCTTCATTATAATTCTTCACATTTGAGTGAACTTCTGAGCCTGTGAAATGGAAGAATAAGGGCTATCATCCCAGCATCCTTAGGTTTGGGTATGGGCCAAGGAAGACCTTCAGAAATCCCATTTGGAAATGTAACCTACATTTTTAAGACTGTAGGGGATGAATAATTTTAAGGTTTTATAATATTTTGGAGTAAGGAGACTAATTTTTTAATTCATACTTAGCAGAGATAGTATCTTCAGATTATCATCTCCACTGAAGACCCTTGTGTATTTGACTGTTGAAAAGCAATGTTAAAGATGATAAAGTAGCATCACTAGAAATATGGCCTTGGAAGAACAATCACGTCCAATTGGAAATGTCTTTTTAATTTGAGAATTCTATAAAATACGAATGACAGTAGCATAGGAATATAGAATTAGTGATACGGATAACAATGCGTCATTGATTTCAGAAATCTCTATGTAGCTCTTCTTCTGGAATATGAACAGAAATTAGTTTCATGGTTTTCTCTGGTCATCATTTTTTGTTGGTACTTACTTCATCAGAAGATATTCAACTGACTATAATTAACTAAAAGTTCTTGTTTAAAAAAGAATCTTTTGTGGATGAAAAATTGAGCCCACAAGATGACTTTTTATTGTGCCATAAATGATGTTTTTAAGTTAACAGCTCTAAAACCAGGTGAAGGTAATAAATGATTCAGTAAAAATTGAGACATGCATGTGATTTTTTTTCATTGTAAAACATTTTAATATTATGCATGATTTTCCAACTTCTTTTTCTGTTTTCAAATTATTCTGGTAACAAAGGTTTATGCAGTAGGCATACTCCCACAAGGTTGTATTACCATATAATGTGAATATGTAAGGTCAGATTTTAAGAAACTAAGTAGTCATAGACTTCTCGTTTATCTCTTCCCCAAATGTAATGTTTTATCTTTTGCTATCTCTAAACAGGCACACTGGTAGGAAGAAATGGAAAAATGGGGGAAAGTGGGTTGTGTAGGATTTTTAATCTGAAACTTAATAGGAAATCTTAAAATAGTCAATTAAAATCTGATTGTAGTTACTTGTTATCAAATGTTCTTTAGCCCCAATCTGTTGGTATTGTTAGTCCTTAAATGAGGAGTTTTAGTAGTGTGCCACTGTCATTTCAACAGGTAATCTCCAAAAGTGTCATGATTCTATAATCATTCCAGAGCACTCTGGAATCATGGAAATAATTTAGATTTTTCCTAGAGATTCTATAATGATCAGTTACTATAAAGGATCTGTTGTGCAAAACCATATTGTTTCTTTTGTTTTTTTTTTTTTTCATTGTTATATTGTCCTTGTTTTGCCTATTTTGATTGTTTGTTTTAGCTTGTTATTTTAGGTCTTTGCCTTCTAAGTGGTACTTTATCCCTTTATTCTAAATTTTAATTTAATTTTTTTCAGAAAGATATTTTGCCACTCTGTTAAAACATTTTACATCTTCTCTAACATGTTTACTAAATTCATGTTGAAGAAATACATTCAGATTATCAGCTAAATGGGGTAATTAATAGCCAGTGGCATCATCAGTGATATTATACATTTTTCCTTATAGAATGGTCTTCTCATCCATCATGCCTTTCCATGGCATTGTTTCAGGTAGATCAACAAATTAATTATTGTATTTTGTTTTTATTATACCATGAATAATGCCTCATAATGAATGAATGAATTAATTAATGAAATTCATTGGGAAGGGTTTTTTTTTAAGAGGATGTGTTTAAATGGTGCTACAATTTAGTTTATTGCGCTGAATCCACATAGAGTCTGTACTTGACATAATTAATAAAAGATTTGGTTAACCTTCTTTATATTGAACATTTAAGAAGTATACAGTTCTGTTGTACATTAAGATTTGAATTCCTTATGTACAAGAATATTTACTACCTTCTTTGTTTCATTTCAGAATGACCTTATTTAAAAATGTATGAGGCTATTTATAATCGACTGTGTGTCAGTGATTAAAGAGGTGTGAATAATAGGTTATTGGAACTTGACAGCTCCTGGTTTGCTAAACTAGTGTTAGAACATTTATGCTGCTCAGATGTACTTTATTTTTCTAAGGTAGGAATTTTTCTTTTGACATGTGTATTATTGGCGCAATATATTCCATAGGTTTTTCTCTTTAAAGTTGTGTACCAAATCATAGTATTTTATTGATTTACTTTATGCTTCATATTTTCTTCAACTTAATGAATCAGCATTTTATGCTTAATAATTATAACCTTAATATGGGTTTAATCAAACATCCGATATAGACAGCATTGGTCTCCTATCTGAACCTTTCCAATAAGACAAATGCAATCAAGTTTCTTTTTTTTAATGGAAAAAACAATTCTTACAGAAAATTTGAAAATGTTTAGTAAGTTGATATTCACCAGTTGTTACTTTGGTGGAGAATGTCAGTACTTCTGAAGATATTTGGGATAGCACAATATATCCAAAAAAAGAGCTGTATACTTAATATTTCAGCAAACCTTTATTAATTTTAAATATCAAGACCAGAAAAATATGAACTTGAATTAATTGAATTTATTAGATAATATTTTTATTTAAGAATAAAGAGAAAGGTAGGAAAGTATTTTAAAATTTGAGTAAACCAATAATTAACCTAATGACTTTTCACTGCTACCATACATTCAGAGCACGTTGTCAGTGTGCATTCTAAAATACACTACAGGGGATCCCTGGGTGGCGCAGCGGTTTGGCGCCTGCCTTTGGCCCAGGGCGCGATCCTGGAGACCCAGGATCGAATCCCACGTCGGGCTCCCGGTGCATGGAGCCTGCTTCTCCCTCTGCCTGTGTCTCTGCCTCTCTCTCTCTCTCTCTCTCTCTCTGTGACTATCATAAATAAAAAAAAAAAAAAAAAAATTAAAATACACTACAGATTTATCTAATATCCATTTTAGCATTGTCACTCATTTATCCCTTACCAGCCAGGAGGTTAAGTTTCTGAAAAGAATGAGGTTAGTGAAATTGAAACAGAGAAAGTCAAGCTTCACAAAAAACAAAGGTTAGGGAAATATCCATAAAAATTACTCGGTATATATTTCACTGTTAGTCTGAGAAATCTTTTTAAAAATTTCAGAGTAAACCACATCTCTCAGCGTGATAAACTTCCTAAACTCCTTACTTGATCCACTGTCTTTAGTCATGATCTGTAGCATTTTGAAGTATGTAAATTGTACCCATTTTTAAAGTTTTTAAAGCCTGATTTGAAACTTACTTTTTCATTTCATTTTTCCCTTGCTTTATTTTTTTCCAAGTCTGAAAAATCATTGTGAAGCAGCTTGTATTTTGATGGTACCTAAGGGCATATTTTTCTAAAATTGAACATCTTCCCATCTATTGAGAAATTGGAATGCAAATATTTACCATAGGGTGGAAAAACTGGTTGAAGGTATCAAACAGAACTGTATGTGCATACATATAAACAGCCCAAAGGTTTTGTGAAAATTAAATGTGATGTGTTCAAAGCACCCACACAGCAAGAACATTTATTCCTGGAGTACCCTGGTACTTTGGAGAGAATGCCCAGAGAAGTTTTTAACTCTTAACTTTCCTAATTACTTTCTCTGTGAATTTGAGTAGCCTGCCTAATTTCTTCAAGCTTCATATGCCTTTTTCTTAAAAAGTGGTAATACCAACTCTACCAGTCAGTCTTACAGTATTCTGTTCTGGTTGGAGTGCTTTGCAATTTGTAAATTGCAATAGAGTTTTAAAGTCTGAAGATGTAATTTTACTCCTTGTCAACTTGAAGATTCAGGTTGAATACACAAGCGACCACACCCCTCCCCCACACAGGGTGACTCAGGTTGCCAGGTGTTCAGAGTTAAGAGATGACTTGGGAAAAAACATGATAGTGTGGGGAGCTCCCTATGGATATTCATTGACTTCAAGTTCATTTTGGTGTTCCGAAATGCTTTTCTTGAAAGACAGTTTTATGTCTGTAACTTCACTCCAAAGCCTAGAATATTGCGATATTGTGACTATAAAGCCAGTCTAACTTTATAATTCTACAGTAGTGCAAAGAACCCTAGTGTTGTTTAGGTTTTACAACTGGGGACGTCCTGTATTCTGACCGCTCAAGTGCACAAGCTAATCCCACCCGTATCCTGTTTGTGAATAATTGGATGGATGCCTGGAAATTCTAGTGCCAGATTATATAGCACCCTCTACAATAGAACTCTCTAGTTGGAGTGTTTATTTACCTTCTCCCTAATCAAACACCTCTTGTAGGTGAGTCTCTTTGCTCAAAAAAGGCAAGATTAAATAATAAAACATATTTAATTATGTTTCTGTAGTCATACTTTGCATGCATTTCCAGTTGATTTAGATGGAAGACATATCTAAAATACAAATCCAAGGCTGTAGTCTTTCTGTATAATGGAGGAAATAGGTTTTGAATTGTACACCTCTTCCCATAAAAATAGAAAAGATTGTTCTGGGAAGAGAGAGAATTTCTTAATTATCTTCTTATCTAAATCATTAAGAATAGGAAAATACCATTTACATCATTGTAGTCTCCCTTGCTATTCCATTCTCTTTACAAAGTGTCAAATGTGTGGTTAAAAGATAGATGCATATAGATGTGTGCAACCTTGTCTTAATTCAGAAAAGAACTCTATTGTTACATCTCAAGAGGATATATGTATTACTGCTGCCGTTTACTACAGCCTTATGATTAGGCCTTATGATTATGGACACAAGCTCTGGAATCAATATCCTGACTACAAATGCTAAATCCATCACTTACGAAAGAATTCTAATGGTATGGTGTAAATAAAACCTCCCTTCTGTCTAATTGCTACATTCTCACCCATAATTAGTGTATTAATAAAGACTGTTTTGGTCATGAGCTTTAGAAACCCAGCTCAGTCACTTAGGCATAGACTAAAAGAGGGAAGAGAACAAGGAGTGGATTCTTTGATTGATCCAGGGGTTCAAACTATATCATCAAAACTCAGTCTTGATCTGTTTCTCTCAGTCTCTTTTTCTGTTTTTAATTCTTTCTCTCATCATCTCCCATCTGAGTTATAAAGGGCTTGAAATGGTTATTTTAAAAGCCAGTGAGTCTGTCAGGAATACTATAGACTAAAATTTTTTTAAGATAGATTGATGATTGATTGATTGATTTATGATAGACATAAAGAGAGGCAGAGACACAGGAGGAGGGAGAAGCAGGCTCCATGCTGGGAGCCTGATGTAGGACTCGATCCCGGGACTCCAGGATCAAGCCCTGGGTGAAAGGCAGGCGCTAAACCGCTGAACCACCCAGGGATCCCCTATAGACTAAATTCTTACTGAGGGGAGGAGTCTCAAAGGATTCTGAGATCTTGTTTTTCATGTTCTTAGTATGCAATTGTGCTTATGATTTTGAAGTCTAAATCTTTTAATTATTTATACTTCTAAATGGTATTTGAAATAATAGACTATTTAAAATTTCCTACTCTACCAGGTACAGATTACTAGAATGAATCAAGGTGAAATGCTTATAAATATGGTTGTGTCCTGAGGAAACTTTGTTTTTTTTTTTTTTTAACTTTTATTTATTTATGATAGTCATACAGAGAGAGAGAGAGGCAGAGGCAGAGGCAGAGGGAGAAGCAGGCTCCATGCACCAGGGAGCCCGACGTGGGATTCGATCCCGGGTCTCCAGGATCGCGCCCTGGGCCAAAGGCAGGCGCTAAACCGCTGCGCCACCCAGGGATCCCCTGAGGAAACTTTGTATATGTATGGTGTGTAAGGCATTATTTATCACTTATTGTGTATCACTTACTGTGCTAAGCAGTTTACATAAATCACCTAATTTGCTCCTTTAAACAGTCTTATAAGTGATTTTTATTATCCCGTTATATGTGAAGAAACCAAGACTTAGGAAGGATACTTTTCCCAAAACAATCATTGAGTGTTTGACCCATAATTTGAACTCATACCAGCCTGACTCCAAAGCCTGTTACATTGTCTTATTATATATTTATATCTTTTATTAATAAACTGCCTCCTTATGCAAGCTAAATAAATATTGCCTTTTAATATAGTATCATAGATTGCTACTGTTAATAGACATGTCTTGAACTTCCTAAAAATTCTTTTTTTAAGTTTAATAACTACTTAGTCATATGACTTTTATCTAAATTTTCTAATTTTTGTGTTAAAATTTAACAAACCAATCTGAACCATAAAATCTGGTTTTACTTTTTAAAAAAATTTCTACCACTAAAATATAGTATAAAAATTTTACCCTTGGCTGTAGATTGTTACTTGGAAAATAAATTGCTGCATAGGCACACACCCAATCTGTATGGAAAGCAAAGCAGTTTATGAAAATGTTAGCTTTTATTTAGATCATAAGCCTTTCTAGCTATAGAAACATTGTTTAGAATTAACTTCTATAAGCAAAATTGAAAACAAACTTTAGAAGTTAGCATAATATAAAGTTTACAGCTTACGAAAATTATTTAAATAGCAATTATTTTCTTTGCTTTTATGGAAGAAATAAATTCCAATGATTCAATTTATAGTACACATTCTTTTGCATGGAGTCGACTTGATTATATAAGGCTTTTCAGTGCCTACTTCCTGTTGCACAAATAATATGTCAGTTTTGTAGATCATGTTTTTGCTTTTCTCATCCAAAAAGCAGGCTTAAGAAATATTTTATATACTTTTTTCCAAACATTCTCTAGAAGTATATGGAGAGGGTGATGCATTGTCCTAAATTAGCAGAGGGCTGGTGTTTACATACAGCAGCTGGTCTCACCTAGTTCCAGGTACATATCTTGGTTGTTGACCAGAAAAGTACCTGGCCAGAAGCCCACATATCTCTCCTGTTATTCTGCTTCTTACAAATGTGGTCTTGCTTGCCAGGAGCATTGCCTTAAACTACACTGGAAACAAGCAACATTCATTGCACTATAAATCTCTGATTACTGCACAAAGAGCAATAGAGGGCAGCTAGAACACAACAAGCCAGCCCCTAGCTTTTTGGCATCCCAAAGTCCTTTGCAGTTCTGAGATATAAAAATCTCAGAAGTGTATTTAAACAAAATTTAATTTAATTTTTTTATAATAAATTTATTTTTTATTGGTGTTCAATTTGCCAACTTACAGAATAACACCCAGTGCTCATCCCATCAAGTGCCCCCCTCAGTGCCCGTCACCCATTCACCCCCACCCCCCGCCCTCCTCCCCTTCCACCACCCCTAGTTCGTTTCCCAGAGTTAGGAGTCTTTATGTTCTGTCTCCCTTTCTGATATTTCCCACACACTTCTTCTCCCTTTCCTTATATTCCCTTTCACTATTATTTATATTCCCCAAATGAATGAGAACATATAATGTTTGTCCTTCTCCGATTGACTTACTTCACTCAGCATAATACCCTCCAGTTCCATCCATGTTGAAGCAAATGGTGGGTATTTGTCATTTCTAATGGCTGAGTAATATTCCATTGTATACATAAACCACATCTTCTTTAATTTTTCATTTTAACAAGCTTTTATAAATTCCATTCACCACTATTAGTAGAAATAAAGATTGTCAAATTTAAATAATAGGTGCTACAGTTTCAAAAAGTCAAAATCCTACAAAGCTATGAAGGAAATAAAATCAAGCAGTAAACCCCAGGTGATACTAATTCATTCAAAACAAATTCAGATATTGTTTACAGATTTAATGTAACCTTTAAAACATTGTTTTTAGCATGTGTATGGAAGTCTTTAGAAAACTTGAAAGTCATAATTAGTAGTCCATAATTATGAACTATAAATCCTATTTAATATAAGGGAAGGGAGAAGAAATGTGTGGGAAATATCAGAAAGGGAGACAGAATGTAAAGACTGCTAACTCTGGGAAACAAACTAGGGGTGGTAGAAGGGGAGGAGGGCGGGGGTGGGAGTGAATGGGTGACGGGCACTGGGGGTTATTCTGTATGTTGGTAAATTGAACACCAATAAAAAATAAATTAAAAAAAATAATAATATAACCAATAGAGGAAAGATTATCTTTAATCCTCATTTATGAAAAATGTGACTTGAAGCAATGTAAATATTAAATTGTTGATAGAATAGTTTATTATAATCACATGAGAACAGGAAAAGTGGAGACCCAGAGCTTATAAATTTGGCTATGAACATTAGTGAAATATGAAAGATAATCATAATTGCATGGCACCTGGCTACGTAAACCCTGAATAAGTATTTATTGAGTTAATAAATAATCAGTTTAACAAGTATCATAGTCGTTGTATTTATTCCGAATAATATATATATAAAGCATTTTATGGAATATAACATCATATATATATATATATAAAACAATATCATATATAGATATATCAGTGTTCTAGTCTTAGCCCTCAAAAGGCATATATTCTTTTTAAGGAGTTAAAGCAGGTATGATAAAAGACTGTAGGATTATACAAGTGATATTTTTACTAATATGCTAATTAACTGCCCCCCAAATATAGACCAGCACTGTCCCATAGGACTTTCTATATCTATTATATCTCATAGCCATTAGCCACATGTGGTCATTGAGCACTTGAAATGTGTCTAGTATGAATGAGGACCCAAACTTCATATCTTATTTATAATTTTAATTAACTTTAGTATGATTAGACATGTGTGATGAGTGGCTACTTATTAACAGTATGAGTCTCAAAAATTTTTGATCCCAGGATCCGTTTACACTCTTTTAAAATATTGAATACCTCAAACTGTTTGATTATGTGGGTTATATTTATCACTATTTACTATATTCACAATTAAAAGTGAAAAAACGTAAAAATAGGGGATCCCTGGGTGGCTCAGCAGTTTAGCATCTGCCTTTGGCCCAGGGCGCGATCCTGGAGTCCTGGGATCGAGTCCCACGTCAGGCTCCTGGGATGGAGCCTGCTTCTCCCTCCTCCTGTGTCTCTGCCTCTCTCTCTCTTTCTCTCTCTCTCTCTCTCTCTCTCTCTCTATCATAAATAAATAAATAAATCTTTAAAAAAAAAATTTAAAAATGTTTATTAATTGGTCTTTAATAATAAAGGCAGCTAGGGGCACCTGAGTGGCTCATTTGGTTAAGCATCTGCCTTCAGCTCAAGTCATGATCCCAGGATCCTGGGATCCAGCCCTGTGTTGGGCTCCTGCTCCACTGTGAGCCTCCTTCTCCCTCTCCCTCTCCCTCTCCCTCTCCCTCTCCCTCTCCCTCTCCGTGCCACTCCCCCTGCTTGTTCTCTCTCTCTCTCTGTCAAGTAAATAAATAAAGTCTAAAAAATAAATAAAAACAGCTGAGTTTTCATATTTGCTTCTGCTTTCAATCTGTTGTAACTTGTTATGGTTGAAATATATTAAAACTTGGCCTCACATAGATATGTATGTGGAATTAGCCTTTTCAGGTAATTCTGAGTGTTATTTGTTTACTGCACCAAAACTTACCAAGTAGCAGGTCTTAAAGTTTAGTTGCGATGCAGAATATGAAACCTTGAATTCTGTCTTGAACTTTAAATGGATCTTCTTTACACACTCATGAATTTGTATTTCCTGTACTACTCATTTGGAATATATTGGTTCACTTACTTGTATAGATCTTTCAAATGTTGTTGAGTTATTGCAATTTACCCTATTAAAAAACCCCACTGATACTAGCATCATTTTCTTCAGAAGGGTCTTTAAAATTGAGAAGCTGCGTAACTCACAGTGGCAGTTGCATGTTTTCCAGAATTCTAATTTATACCTGAAAGTTCAAATTTAATTATCAACAACACATTTGGTCTTTTATTTTCCTTGAAGTGACAGGCTTATTATTTGGTTTGTTTATTAGAAAATGTCTTTCAAATATTCAAGTCAGAAAAACCATAGTCGTCATTCCTTTGTAAAATTGGTGTACCATGAAAAAAGCAGCTGGTTCAGCTGGCATTTCAAAACAACTACGTACTTTAATACCCAGCAGAAGTTTATATATTTATATATTTTCTCACACAGAAACATGTATTAAGAGGTATTATTTAATAAAGTAACTTTTACTACTTTATCAGGGACATTCTTAAATGAAATTGGTAATTATTTTTTATTTATTTTTATTTTTTATTGGGAATGAGTATCAGTGAAGGGTGTAGGATATATATGGTTTGTTGCCATGGCCTTGAATCATGCTAAAGCACCAAGAGTTCTGTTTTCCATTGCCTTTGCATCAGTGCAAACGTCAAGAATTAAAAAGGCAAATAATGTAATACCTTAGTACTAATATAAAAACAATTTTGACCTTATTGGCATAGACATGAAAGGAGGAGAGAAATTGCTGTTAGCTAGAATAAATTGGGGAAGGCTTCATGATAGAGATCACTGTGAAATGCATGCTCTGCTTTCTTTTTCCTGCATTTTCCTATAAAAATTGTTTAATTTGTTTCATTATTAAAATTGTTTAATCATGTTTGTATTTTATATCATTTATAGATTCAAGTATTTTATTGAGTTCTTTGTATAAGTTATTTATATTGTTGAGAAATGTAATATATAGTGTTTATGATAATGGTCATACCAGTAAAAGCATCTACTGTGTCCCTTACTTATAGAACACTTGCTCTGTGCTAGTCATTGTGTTTATTTATGTGCTTTTAAATGCATTAAACTAATCTTCATGGCAATCTTAGGAGGTTGATTTTTACAGAAAGTCCACTGGATTTTGTGCCAGGCTCACAGTTTTTTGTGTAACTATACAAATTAGTTAGCTTCATTGGATTTCAGTTTCCTCAAGGGTAAAATATGGAACTGAGATTTATCTTAACAGGTTTAAAATTCATTAATTTAATACACACTTTACAGGAAGGTAATCCTTTACCAACACATTATTAGAATATTCCATATTTTATTAGGAATCATGAAAATAATTACAAAATCATTAACATAAATCTTTTGGAAACTTTTACTGTCCCTTTTACTTTAAAATTTATTGATTCAAAAAAGTAAAATAAAATAAAATTTATTGATTCAACACATCTTTCACAGCACTTAATCCTTTATTGACATATTATCACGACACTTCACCCTTGACCAAGGTCTTAATGATAAGCATGTGAACATAATGAAAACAAGATGGGATATGGCACTATTGCTGGGAGATGTAAAAAATTATATAGGAGCACAAAGTTTAGGACAAGAGTCAGAAAAAGTCAAGAGCATCAACAAAGCAATAGTGTTTTAATTTGTTCATTAACTCAACAAATACCCTAAGTGCCTTTGATATTTGGAACTTAGGCTACTGGACTGAACAAGACAATGTCCTTGCCCTCATGGATCTTACCTTTTAGTGAAGAAGTGTGGTAGGTAGAATAATGTCTTCCCAAAGATGTCCTGTATACTAATCCCCATAACCTGTGAATATGTTCTATTACATGGCAAAGGGAAATTAAAGTAGCAGAAGAAATTAAGGTTGATAACCAGCTAACCTTAAAGTAGGGAGATTATTTTGTGTTATCTAGTTAGGCCCAGTATAAGAGTCCTTAAAAGTACAAGCAGGAGACAGAAGGGTCAATGTCAGACTAATGTGATATGAGAAAAGTCTCAACTGGCCACTGCTGGCTTTGAAGACAGAAGGGGGTCACATGCCAAGGAATGCATTCAGCCTCTAGAAACTGTAAGAAGCAGGAAAACAGGCTCTCCTAGAACTGCTCTACAACACCTTGATTTTAGCCTAGTGAGATCCATCTTGGGCTTCTTGACCTCAAAAACTATAAAATAACAAGTGCGTGTTATTTTAAGCCTCTTAAGTTTGTGATAAGTTGTTACAGCAGCAATGAAAACTAATGTAGAGAAAAGGAAAATAAGCAGGTAACTAAGATAATTACAGATTCGATGCTTTGAAGGAAATAAACAAGATGTGAGGAATAAAGGATGGAACATATTTGATTAGGTGGTTACAGAAGGGTTTGTTGAAGCCAGGACATTGGAGTAGAGATATGGGGGAAATAAAGAACCAGGCCTGCAAAGAACTAGGAATAGCATTCTAGGCAGAGGAAAAGGCAAGTGCAAGGGCTTGTCACCTGCAAAGAAAGAAGAGTATTCAGTGAGGATGTGGAAGAGTAGGGTGAGGACCCAAGCATGTGAGCCCTTGCAGGCCATGATAGAACACTGGAAAACCATTGAAAGTTTTCAAGAAGTAGAATGACATTCTACTTTATGGTTTGTAAAAGTTACCCTGGTTGCTATGTGGTAAATGGAGACAGGGACCCAGGAAGGCGACGTGACAATTTGAAATAGAGTAGCAGCAGCGGAGATGGAGGGATGCAACAAACAGGATTTGTTGATGAGTTGGATATGAATTTTGAAAGAGGAGTAGGAATTTGGCAGTAGAGGAAAAAGGGCAAAGAGGAAGCATGAAAGTACAGCAACGTCTAGGGAATAGAATATATTGGGCAATGGTAGGAAGTATAGGTAATTGAGGCTCTAATGTTCGCAGTCTAGAGACCCTTATTTGCTATGCATAGGAGTTTGGAATTCATAGTATATACAGTGGAGAGCTGTCAGAATTTTAAATCAAGGGAATAAAACAGTTTCTGAACTAAGGTTTTATGGTTTTACGTATCTACCATTGTCATTCTGATGCAAAAACGAATAGTAAGGATATTTAAAGTTTTATTTTCTTAGATTCTAAGAAAGAACTTGATTAAGTTCTTGTCAATGAAGTGTTTAATAATTCATTGTAACCTCTTTTCTGTTTCGTTTTTGAGGATTTTTTGCTCGTTTGTTGACTATAATCTGCTTGCTTCAGAGAAGCAATATATGTAGGTTCAGAGCAAAATCTCTAGAGCCAAATGGCCTGGGTTGAAATCCTGGCTCCAGTACTAACTGGTCTCCCTTTGGCAAATGATATCTCTAAGTCTCAGTTCCTTTATCTATAAAATGAGGATAGTAATTCTTCATGTGTCTCTTTAATACTAGGATTAAGCAATTCAGTGTATTATAAAGCAGTGAATACTTTAAGTACTTCATGGAGCAGAGTGGGAGCAGCATGCAAAACTACATCAGCATTGATTGATTTAACTTTTCTTTCTGCCAGAGAGAACATAATTTCTTTGAAATACTTAAAAAATATTTGTTTCTACATATGGAATTAAAGTTTCCATTTGTCTGTATTTTTCCAAGGTGTGTCCACTTCTTTCACCACTAAGTCCATTTACTCTCTAAGATAAAATTTATATGAAAATGTGAGTGTGGGCGAGTTCATGTGGTTTCTTGTTTATTGGATATTTATTTTCTGTATAAGTTGTATTCACAGATGGTTACCATTTTAACTGTTTTTCTGATAAATCAGGTAAGAGAAAACACCAGGAAGTCTTTGATACTATATAATTCAAATCCATTTAACTTTCCAACAATATATTTCAAATAAAAAAGTAAAATTTTATTTCTTTGGAACATCAACAGAGCATAAAAGATTAGATACAGTGGGATAGGGAATCCTTTAGTGTTTGTTCTTAATTTAGCACTGAATTATTTATTGTCACATTTCACCTATAATATTTAATGTACATTACTCATATTTTATAAATAGTGCCTGTATCTCAGAAGCAGAGATTATAAGTAGTCTATGTCTTCTTTCTACTTTCTGGAGCACTTAAGTCAGAGGAACTAAATTATTCCTTCTAATGTGATAATTCACAAGCTTGTAACATGTGATATTTAGGAGGTCTCAGTAAAA